>NC_090296.1:84610579-84913609 GCF_039906515.1 Pseudorca crassidens | reverse complement strand
CATCCTTGGCATAATCAAGCAATGAAGCAAGCCCTTTGTAGGTGTGACAGAATGAATGAGGGCAGAGTGGTATAAAATGAGTGGCAGAAGCAGATTGTGTGGGGTTTAATAGGCCATGGTTAGGATTTTGAGGTGGGAGGCTACTGGAAGAACTTGAACAGAGGAAGAACTTTAGCTTGAGCTTAAATGTGTCCTTCTGGCTTCAGGGGGGTGGGGTGGAGAAGACTATAGGGAAGGAAGTAGAAGCAGGAAGTTCAGTTAGGAATTAGACACAAGACGATGGTGACTTGGACAAGGATTGAAGCAGTGG
This sequence comes from Pseudorca crassidens, assembly GCF_039906515.1. Taxonomy (NCBI): domain Eukaryota; kingdom Metazoa; phylum Chordata; class Mammalia; order Artiodactyla; family Delphinidae; genus Pseudorca; species Pseudorca crassidens. Next base: position 84,913,299 of record NC_090296.1, on the reverse strand, counting down.
AGGTGATGAGAAGTAATTGGAATCTGCATGTAGTTTTAAGGTACAGCCAATGGCGTTTACTACTAGATTGGATGTGGATCATGTGGATCAAGGAGAACTCCAAGGTGTTCAACCTGAGCAACTGGAATGATGGAGATACCAACGACTGGTTAAGGGGAAGGTGTGGGGAGGAACGGGTTTGAGAGGGGAAATCAAGAGTTTGGTTTGGGGTTTTTTAAGTTCAAGACTCTTAACCAGACATTAAGTGGCATTGTCACCCAGGTGGTAGAGCATGGAATTTAGGAGAAAGTTTGAGGCTCAAGATGTATTTTGGAATCATCAGGTCATAGATAACATTTAAGGCCATGGAGCTGGATGAGGTCACCTGGGGAGGCCTAGCATTGGTTCATTTGATTAAAATATCTTTCCCTTCTTCTCAGCCTGCCTATGTCAGGTTTGGCCTATGGTTTCTTAAGGAATAGTTCACCTAGTCATTCATTTAAATGGCCAAAAAATAAGCAGGTTTGAGTGGGGCAGATCTGCATCATGCTTCTGGTTTTCACAGTTTGCCTTATGCAGGTAAGCTGGTCCTGCCCGTCAGAAAGAACCAAAGTAGGCCCCTAACCCCATAGCTAGAGGAGTAGAAGTAGGAATTCTCTTTATATCCTGGGGCGTAGAGAGAGGCTCTGAATATTCTGAGTCCCCAATTCCAAAATAATTTACATTTAATTTTGAGGGGAGGGCTGAGGGACTCATAAATTAGAACCTCCTGGAATACTCAGAAGAAATGAGACCACAGGATTGAAATGAGTGGGCTTCCCTGCTGGCGCAGTGGTTAAGAATCCAGCTGCCAATGCAAGAGAGACAGGCTCGAGCCCTGGTCCGGGAAGATCCCACATGCCGCGGAGCAACTAAGTCCGTGCGCCACAACTACTGAAGCCCGCGCACCGCAACAAGAGAAGGTACCGCAATGAGAAGCCTGCGCACCACAACAAAGAGTAGCCCCCGCTCACTGCAACTAGAGAAAGCCCGCGCACAGCAACGAAGACCCTATGTAGCCAAAAATAAGTAAATAAAATAAAAGATTTAAATGAGTTGCTAGATAAAGCTTTGTGTGGAGTTAAGTTATACTTGCTGTGTGTGTATTATTAGAGAAACAATAAGCTTAATTGCTTGCCTGGCATTTTTCCTTTGTTCTGAGATTTGTTCAGCTTTGGAAGATCCCCAGAACCATTTATGGACAAGGAAGAGGTTAGTCTGCCTAAAATGTCAGGAAAAACTTAATGTTTTATGATTGAGAGTGCATTTATAAACGTGTATTTGTAAACATTGGGATTATGTCTGGCTCACTCTGTTAGTAAAAACATGATTTTAGCATGAAATTAATGGCAACTGCCCCTCACTGCCTGTGTTGTTCTTTGTGTATTCTTCTTGGAGTAGGGATCTCTTTGCATTTGACATTGTTTAGTGAGAAATTGTTATAAACTGCACTGTTGGTTTTGTTTGTGTGAGATCTGTTTTAAATGTTTATGTGTAGAGAGAGATTGAAGAGCTTTTGTCCCTTAGTAACAGTGTGAGAAGTCTTATGTCCTGTGAGACAACATGGGGCAGCTTTCAGCCCTCCCAAGGGACTGAACTTCCACCTGTTCTCTTGGGGAAAAAAAGAGTGAGTTCCACCCTCCAAGTGTTGGTCAGCTTTTTCCAGTTGTTCCTCTAAATTTTCCTGTTTTCCATTTCACTCCCTCATCCCCTGAAACTCCCTGTTATATTGACCTGTATAGCCAGGCGCCTCCACCCCATCTCAGCTCCCACCTTCTTCCCTTGCTTCCCCTCCCAGTGCCCGCCCAGCTTGGTGTTTACAACTTCATAAAGGTGCTGACAAGTAATTTATTTCCCCTTAGTCATTGTTGGGCCACACATTGTGGACTGACTAGCTTTAATGTTTCCTAGTTAAGTCAGCTGTTGTAGTTCTTTAATTGTTATTTTCTCTAGAATGTCTCACTGAGCTCCATAAACAAAGATGTCATCTCTGTCCTATTCTAATGGGCATGGTCTCCCCTGACTCCCTCTCCCTGAGTTCATGTCATGGTTGATTCAGTGTTCATTTTATTGTCAAGTTAGATAATAACCATACATCGAACTTGGTTTTTAGTTCTCTCTGTTCTTATCTTAACCCACTAGCTTACACATATTTCATATTCTTTTTCCCTGGGTCTTTTTCTAAGTAGAATCTTTCTTTCTTTTTTTTTTTAAACATCAATAGCTTATTGGATAGGGTTAAGTAGAATCTTATTTTATTCTCTCTTTCTCCCCAGTTCCTCACCTCTTTTAATCCATTTGAATGATAGATAGCCACTAAATTGGGGGAAGGGGGGACTTCAAATTGCAAGCCTATCTCTTAGGCTTTAATCTTATTGTTTATGATCTCAAAAGAACCCAAATTGAATCAGGTTTGGTTGCCACTGAGACTTCCAGGAAGAAAATGTAAATATGGAGGAAACACCTATGAAATGATTCATAATATAGGATTCCCCATTATGAATTCATGCTGAACCATTGCCTTAGGCTTGGACTACTAAGGTACTATTTTTGGGATGTGACATCAACTCTCATTTTCCACATATGTAGGTCATGTTAGGTATGTTGGGCAAATAATGACCCTCCCCCCCAGTCCAATTGGAGGTCTCCTTTTCTTTTTTTTTTTTTAAAGATCAATTTTATTTTTGGCTGCGTTGGGTCTTCGTTGCTGCGCAAAGGCTTTCTCTAGTTGTGGCAAGGGGGGCTTCTCTTGTTGTGGAGCACAGGCTCTAGGTGCACGGGCTTCAGTAGTTGTGGCATGTGGGCTCAGTAGTTGTGGCTTGTGGGCTCTAGAGTGCAGGATCAGTAGTTGTGGCGTATGGACTTAGTTGCTCCATGACATGTGGGATCTTCCCGGAATCCACTGCGCCACCAGGGAAGTCCAGAGGTCTCATTTTCATTAACTCTGTCTTCTCTTCCTTTGTTCTCCCTGAAAGTTTAAACTGAATTTTCTAAAATTTTTCATATCCTGTTGAAGCTCAGAATATCCTGTGGCTAAACTCCTCTACAAGTGACAAACATTGTGTACTTCCAAATCCTAGATCTGTGGACACTGTGGATTAACAATAAGCTTTCATAATGATTTTCTTTCTTTGGCAGGCAGTTTGTAATTTTTTCCTCAAGGATTCTAACCTACACTATAAAAACTGAGGGATTATACCTCATATGAAAGCAAGACAAAAGGAGCGCCAGAAGAAAGAGCCAGTGGGGGTCCTTATTAGTAGAGGCAAGAGCATTGAAAATACTGATGCCTTTTATCCATCTTTACCTCAAGTGAATTCTGAAGAAAATGGCAGAAGAATTGCTTCCATTTTTAAATGAGAAAATAAATTACTTAGGAATGGTGTTAAGCAAGGGAAAAAGCATCTAGAGGAAGAGTGTCAAGAGAAATCAATCACTCTTCAGCCTACATTTTTTTTTTTTTTTTTGCGGTACGCGGGCCTCTCACTGTTGTGGCCTCTCCCGTTGCAGAGCACAGGCTCCGGACGCGCAGGCTCAGTGGCCATGGCTCACAGGCCCAGCCGCTCCGCGGCATGTGGGATCTTCCCAGACCGGGGCACAAACCCATGTACCCTGCATCAGCAGGCGGACTCTCAACCACTGCGCCACCAGAGAAGCCCCAGCCTACATTTTAAGGCTCTATCTAGTTTTGATCACACCTTAGAGTTTCTAGTATCAATTGACTAATATTTGTAGAATTCTACTTTGTACTGGTGGATGGTGTCTGTCCTCAAATAAGACTAGACAGGAAGATTTTTAAAATATGTAATACACACAAAACAATTGGTCACCTTTAGAAGGTAGCAGTTAAGTGGGAACTTGGACCAGGATAGGTGATGCAACATTTTGCTAATAGTGCACGTTGCGGAAGGAGACTATTAGGATTGTGAACTCAGGCCAGTCTCTTCCTAATTTGTAAGATGAAGGAAATATATAAGGTTTTTTTGAAAATTTAGTGAGATATGTATGCACATCTGTTTTAAGTGCTCAAAAGGTTTCAGCCAGTGTTACTTCTAATAGGAATTCATGAGGAATAGGAAAAGGAGACGTTGTTACAGGCAAGAGAAATCAGGGAGGTCTTCCTGAAAGTGGTGAAGCTTAAACTGAACCTTAATCAACAGAGAAGAGTTGAAGGATTGATTGTTAGTCAGAAAATCAGCTTAAGCAAGAAGTAGTACAAACAAACGTAATATAAGTGAGGGATACCAAAGAGACCTATCTGACAAAAGGGAAGGGGTGCTTTTATATTAGGAAAGAATAAAAATGAAATTGTCTTAGTATAGCAGGACCTGATTATTGAGGGGAGCTTGGACTTGGTGTGTAACAGCATAATCGATAGAGAGATGGAATGGTCTCCAGTGGTACCCCAAGTAGACTGAAGAAGAAAGAGACAGATCTCAGAAGCCTGCTGGTCTAGAAACATTAGTGAGCCAGATGTAGGTGGTGAGGGCCTGGTCAAGGAGGACAGTGGACTGTAGAAAGGATAGGTTTGTTTCTGAAGAAGCACTGCCTGGATTTGGTGACTTGGTTGAATGTAGAGGAGGACGCATGAGAGATAGGGGTCATTTTGAACTGGCTTTCTTTTAGGAGGTCTACTGTATTGATAGTAGCCTCAGGGCTGAGGACCCAGGAGTCTGTTGGTTTTAGGATCACTGGTGGGGCAGGGGAGGGGGGAGTACATTTTGTTGTTGTTTGTGTTTGCTGTTTAGCAAACTAGAAGTAACTTCCAGAGAACCCTTTAAACATTTCTTGCCTGGAATTCAAGAGACAGGAAATGACCCTGTTAATGAGAACCTGAGAATGCCAGGAAAGCCATGTCTGCCTCTTACAAGGTAGGCCTAGGGTTAAAGAGAAGGCTTTCACATCCTTCACATCCCAGGCCCACTGCTTATTTAGGCGGTGTGATCTTGGATAAAATCTCTTATTCCTCTGTGTCTCAGTTTCCTCATCTATAAAAAGGGGGTTTTAAATAGTACCTAAATCATAGTGGTAGTGGGATTTAAGTGAGTTAATACACATAAAGCACATAGTACAATGACTGGCAAATAGTAAGCCCTGAGTGTTAACTATTAATATTGTTGCCACTCCCTCTTTTTAAATGAAAACCCTGAAAAACGCTCAGAGTATGTCTCTTTTGCCCAGGGCAGATGAGGGAATGGCTTGGTTTTATGAGTAGATAGATACCTGTTCACCTTTATATCGTAGAAAAAAATCTGGCATCAGACTATTGAAATAGATGAGTGGCTGGGTTGCTGTCAGAATTCCTAGTATTGCCCTGAGAGTGCCTCATTTTTGCTGTATTCTTGTCCTGCCTATGCAGGTGATTTTTTATGATAGCGATTGGAACCCCACTGTGGACCAGCAGGCCATGGACAGGGCCCACCGCTTGGGGCAGACAAAGCAGGTTACCGTGTACCGACTCATCTGTAAGGGCACCATTGAAGAACGCATTCTGCAGCGAGCCAAGGAGAAGAGTGAGGTAAGCAGAAGGCAAAGGAAGTATTGTGCTGGTAGAGAAAATAGTCCAGCCACATTGACTGGACTAAGACTAAGACTGACTTGGCTTTCGTTGGTCATGAAAGCACTAAAATTTCATGTGAATAGAAAATAAAATGAGGTCCCATACAAAAGCAGTCTACTGCCCTGGCCATTCCTTACTCCTTTTCTACCAGAATGGTGTCTACAACCTACATTCAGCTGTTGTTCATGTGAAGAGGACCCCAAGTCATGGCCTTTTCCTATTTGACATGGTTTCACATTCAGGGGAAGAAGGAATGGCGTTTGCTCTCACCCTAGTACTCTCAGTGTGACCGGCCTCTGAGTTGTGTGACAAATTTGCTGGTTTCTAAAGAAATGATTATTTGGGGTTCTTTTCCTTCTTGATTCAGTATTATTGGACCTTATAGCTATCAATTAACAGTTGCAAGCAAAGAAGTTCTCCTTTCTGTTGGACAAATGACCTGGATGAGCCAGTCACATGAATGAAAAAGAAGTAGGAAATCCAGGGGCCTCACCAGAGAACAGATTAAGAAAGATGTTTCTTTCTTTCTGAATATTTGTCATAAGGGAATGGATGCCTGATGGTGGTGGTTTTTGATCTGCTTTGATATTCAGATTCAGCGGATGGTGATTTCTGGTGGAAACTTCAAACCGGATACCTTGAAACCCAAAGAGGTGGTTAGCCTTCTTCTAGACGATGAAGAATTGGAGAAGAAATGTATGTACTCTAGACCTCTTATTAACGCTCTCTCCTCCTTACAGAGATGTTTCTTTAGCCCCACTCTTCTGGAAATGAAAGGCGCCTTTGACTGTGCCAAGGGGAGGCAAAGCCAAAGACTGTCTGGGGAGAAACATTTTTTTGGTTAATATTTTATATTAAAACCCAAAGAAGGATGTATTATGGAGTAGAAGGAAAAATTCGTGTGTATTGTTAGAGTAATATGACTTCAAATAAATGGGTACCAGGAAGGCTATATCCCTTGACACCTCAGCAGTAATGAATTTACTCTGTTCTATCCAGAGAAATGTTTTTATGGAAAAGTTGGAAAAGCACACTGCTGTATGTAACATACAAACGCTTCTCCCAGTACTTCTGGCTTTTGAGAACAATGGGTTTCAGTTTCAGACTTACCTTGTAAACCTCTGAGGACTTCGACAGCATCACATCAGAAAATGTGATGAAGCACCTTTCTTATGGGGCTCACATTTGCCACCACCTTCTAAAAACCTTTCAGGACTCTGTGCAATGCAGAGATATTAAAAGACTGAAAAGAAAAGGAAAAAGAATAAAAGGCAAGGAAAGGCCCATGACAGTGTCACTGAATCGTGATTTGAACCCCAAAACTGTTAAGAATCCAAGGAACTCTGTTCATTCTCCAAGTTAGAAAACCACCAGTTATCTGCCTTAGATGGATAGAAGTCATACCTTCAATCATAAATATAAAAGAATATGGCCACCTTAATTTCAGAGAATGAGGATTAGGATTGCCACAGATACTTCATCAGATCTTTTTAAAATTTTCTTGACAGTGAGACTCCGACAAGAAGAGAAACGGCAGCAGGAGGAAACCAACCGAGTTAAAGAGCGCAAGCGCAAGCGGGAAAAATACGCAGAGAAGGTATGTCAAGTTTGGGGTGGTGGACAGGGACTGATGGGGGTGCAGAGTGGTCCTTACAGAAGAGTCTTCAGGGTACAGGCTTGTCGTCTTGGTTACTGGTTGGTGTCCAGCTCCATCTACGTGTGCTATACAGCAGTTCTGTCCTGATAGAGAATCAAGCAGGAGAAATGCAGCCTTGGTAGAACTGTACTCCCCACACAGACATAATTACATGTGTCTGTGGTTACATGTAATTATGGACACCATTTGTTGGGACTGTTGAAAAGCATAAGTCTAATAAATGTAAGATGGATGTTACATTATTAGATTCCGTAGAATCTTAGAAGGGACCTAAGAGGTCATTAGATCCAGTCTTTCTGCCATAGTTCTGCTAGTGCACCATTCATTGTCATCTACTACTGGAAAAATAAATCGTTGGCCAGTCTGTTCATCTTTTTCTCCAATTCATGCCAAGGATTTGAGTTGTTTTTGTCTCCCTTCTGACATTTCCTACTTGAGCCCACCAGGCTAGCTGCAAAGTGGGATGTAGTTCCCCTACATTTCTCCCTGTCTTGCTGTTTCTACCAAAGTATATCAGTAATCCTTACCCCTGATCTTTACTGATACATAAATCAGAAATGAGGTCTCCAGGACTTACTCTTGTTTCAGGAGTCAGCCCATTAGTTCTGACTAGGTTCCCAGACTTACCATGCCTAAAGACTGTTGGTTTGAACAAATAAATAATTAGTTAATTAATTTAAAAATAAATAAATAAAGGCTGTTGGTTTGAAACCATTTTATTACCTTCCAGAAAGTGGCTCCTAATTTCTTCTGGTGGGTTTGGCTTACCTTTGGGTTGTGCTGAAATTCAGGCATTGCCATAGCTCTGGGCCCTCAAGTCAGACATTTGTCCATGTATCATTTCCCTGGACTGTTTGGTTTGTCTGAAGCATGTTGTCTAGTCACATGTTAAAGCTGGTTGTGCTTTAAGTGGAGGTCCACTTCTTCCTCTTATGCAAGCTTGTATAGGGCCTCGTGTCCCTTTGGCTGTATGGCCCTGATGGTCAGCAGCCTAGGAGCCTGTCTATATTATATGTTCATCTTCTGATAGACACACCAGCTCAATCCACACCCTCGATTGTACCTTCTGCTAAGCAGAACTATTTCTAGCCTGAAGGATGCCCTTGGTACTCACTATATTTACAGAGTTGAAAAAAAATCTTAGGAATGAAGGCTCACGTTCTTCCTAGTCTGGGCTGCTATTTCTACCCATGTTCTCAGGTTCTCTTTTATGACTCCACTTTCAAATTTCTAACCCATTGCTTACTACTATTCAGAAACAATAGCAAAGAAGAAAGGGTGATTTTCTTCAACAGGACATTGTAGGATTTACTGAGTTTGCATCAGGTGCCATCCCTACTCTGAATAAGAAGTTTCAGATAAATACCCAGTGATAATATAAACTACACAAAGACATACCGTATTAACCCTAATATAGGTCTAGATACAAATGCCGTTAGGTGCAGTGGATGGGTGTGATCCCCAGAATTTTCTAAGCACTTTCTGTTCTTCCACATCTCTCATCTGTGACAAAGCCCTCCTGAACTTGGCTCTAGAACTGTTTAGTGTAGCTTAGTCGCTCAGTCTTTAAGCGTAAATTGAGGAAATAATGAAAAGCCACTTCAGTATTCCTTATGTGTAATAAGAACCTTCATTCCCCTTATACATATTTAAAAAGAAGGCAGAGTGAAAACAGATGTGCGGAAAATATACTAAGAGCACGGGCCCTCCCTCTTGTGGGGCTGCATCACTTCAGCCCCTGAGAAGTGCTGCAGCTTGGCCATGCTGGAAGCTGACCATGCACCGTGCCCTGTGAGGATTAGGTTTGGCACAGCTTCAGTTCAGTGTGACTGGTCTTTCAACTCTGTATTATTGTGCCAGAATATGCATAAACTCTTACTAAGCCATCCCTTTCCTCCTTCCTTAGGATTTTTTCTTCCTTTAATAATATGCTAATTGAATAAAATGAAACCTAGAACTTTACAAAGAGTCAAATTTCTGTCATCACTTTCTTCTCCAACCCCACTTTTCTCTTGGTGCCTATCCTCATCCTTTTTCCATATTTCTTGATTTGTGTGTTCCCAGAAGAAAAAGGAAGATGAATTGGATGGGAAAAGGAGAAAGGAGGGTGTGAACCTAGTGATCCCATTTGTTCCTTCGGCTGATAACTCCAACCTCTCTGCAGACGGGGATGACTCCTTCATTAGTGTGGACTCAGCCATGCCCAGCCCTTTCAGTGAGGTGAGGCTCCTTTTAGATGCCTTCATCACAGCAGTGGGGACTGTGTCCTGACCTGGTAGCCTTTGCTTTTCCAGGAGTTCTCCTGCCTTGTAGAAGGGGTTACATGTGGAATCCATGGGAAGAAAAGCAAGTGAGGACAGGCTGCCTTCTTTGGAGCCAAAGCAGGGGGTCTAACTCTCAGGAGTGAAGCCAGGCAGGAGAGGCAAATGGTGGTGAGACCTGAGAAGCACATACTGATGTAGGCACGAGGGCCATGGGCTGCGGGTGCTAGGAGGGGGGGTGATCATGACCCTTTTGCCTCTAGATCTCCATCAGCAGTGAGCTGCACACCGGCTCTATTCCCCCCGACGAGAGCAGCAGTGACATGCTGGTCATTGTGGATGACCCAGCCTCCTCAGCCCCTCAGTCTCGAGCCACCAACTCTCCTGCTTCCATAACGGGCTCCGTGTCAGACACTGTGAACGGTAAGTGATGCTGCTGTCCCATACAGCTTGGGTGAGGTCCTGATTCCTTCTTGGATAATGCCGTTTTCTACTTTCTTTAAAGAAGAGTGGAGTAGAGCAAAAAGAATTGGTAGCCTCATTCTTTCATTAGTCGATTCAAGTGAAAGGGAGAATGAGAAGGTTTAGTGAATGTAAAATAAGAACTTCATAAAGATTTCAAACTTCTTTGTTTTCTAGCCATTCCTGTCTTTCATGTTTCACCCTTATTTTTGCCAGTTTTTAATTATAGTTAGCTTTTCCAGGCCTTTCCTCACTTTGTTCTGTGGGGCCCAGTGTTGCTGCTATTTCTTGAGGACTTCTAAGTTTAAAACCTGGAAGTAGGGACTTCCCTGGTGGTGCAGCAGTTAAGAATCCGCCTGCCAGTGCAGGGACACGGGTTCAAGCCCTGGTCCAGGAAGATCCTGTATGCCACGGAGCAACTAAGCCCATGCGGCACAACTACTGAGCCTGCGTTCTGGAGCCCGCGAGCCACAACTACTGAGCCGGTGTGCAGCAACTACTGAAGCCTGCGTGGCCTAGAGCCTGTGCTCCGCAACGAGAGAAGCCACCGTACTGAGTAGCCCGCGCACCGCAATGAAGAGTAGTCCCCGCTCGCTGCAACTAGAGAAAGCCTGCATGCAGCAACGAAGACCCAACACAGACAAAAACAAAACATAAATTAATTAATTAATTTAAAAAAACAAAAAACAAAAAACCTTGGGAGTAAAAGTTGATTCTCCAAGGCAGGAAAACATTGGAGTGTGCAGGTGAATCACAGGTGCACGTCTCTGGAGTTCATTTAGTAATGATCTAGTTGAAAGAAGAAATTCAGGAGTAATGGCACCACTCTTAGAGAATGAAAAGCAGCTTGAGGTGTCAGGCTGTTGTAGCTATTTACAGTTCTTACTAACGCTGTGTGATGCTGTGTCCCAGCCATTAAATTGAGGCGTAGACCTCCCTGGGAGTCCTGAAACAAACACCCTGAAAGCCATCTTCCCTGTCCAGGAGAAGAGTCTGTTAACAAATGAAGAAATAAACTTTTTTCCCTCTTGGCCCATTTGTTCCCATAGGAATTTCCATTCAGGAAATGCCGGCTGCAGGACGTGGTCATTCAGCCCGAAGCCGAGGCCGCCCCAAAGGTTCAGGAAGCACAGCCAAAGGAGCAGGGAAGGGCCGGAGCCGGAAGTCCACCGCAGGCAGTGCTGCTGCAATGGCAGGAGCCAAAGCAGGGGCTGCCGCGGCCTCTGCAGCTGCCTATGCTGCATACGGGTACAACGTGTCTAAAGGTGCGGAAGCCCCAGGGGACTACGGGCTCCATTCTGGTCGGGGACAGTCGGAAGGGTCTACTGAGCATTCTGCCAGGTAGAGCAAGTAGGACACCTCCAGGCCCAAAGCTCCTTCCCAAGCCCATGTTGGATTCTGCCTCAGCATTGAGTGGTCCTGACTCTCTCCTTGCCCTTGTGACTTGGCACAGTACTGCCTTCAAAGCGTAAGTAACTGTGAAAACAGAGAAAGCTGAATTTTAAACAGAATTTCTCCTGCTTTGAGAACTGATTTTTTTCCCCCGGACCCACATTTTAATAATTACATTTCAGTAGTCAAGTTAACTTTTACCCAGCCTTGTGCTCCATCACCTTAGGGTTAAACACCTGCTGTAGGGAATTCCCTGGTGGTCCAGTGGTTAGGACTCCGTGCTCTCACTGCCGAGGGCCCAGGTTCAATCCCTAGTCGGGGAACTAAGATCCCACAAACCACGTGGCGCCAAAAAAAAAACCAAAACCAAAACAAAACCAAAAAAAAATACCTGCTGTGTGCATAGGAGTATAACACATGGACCCCGCACCTGAGTGTATAATGAAAATTAGAAGGGGAAGCTGGGCATAGAATTTGTTTAGCAGCAGTACAAGGCAGTATGCGTGTCCTGAATGAAGGAAGAGGGAAGGCCTTAATTCTGGTTGTAGATCAGAAGAAGGAGGAACCGTGGATTTGATGACAAAGTTGCCAGGCTAATTCAGAAGGAAAGAGAAGGATGGTGAAGGATTTAAACTGGCGACAGAGAGTTAACAGTGACCAAGGCACGTTGGGGGTCACTGAGCAGGTCAGTCAGGCTGTGCTGAAGAGGAGCTGCGGGAGTCAGGGTTGGAAGGACCTGCTGGGCGAGAGCTTACCCGGTGTGTGACCAGGGGCTCTGGGAAGTTTGAGAAGGGAAGTAGCTAGCTATTGTGACCATGAGCTGTGGAGGATAAGGGTAGCGGTGGAATGTAGGGCATCTGAGAGCCGTGAGAAGGGCACCCTCACCATGCACAGACCTCTCTCCCATTGGAAACGCGGGCTTAGGATTTAGGGCTGCTGCAGCAAGTAAGGGGAATTTTTGGATAGAAAGTTCTCAGTAAGTGTTAGGCTACCTCCCCTTTCTCCTCCAGGGATAGCGGCCTTCATTTATCTGTTCATTCAACAAATATGAAGCATGATAGCCTACCCCAGTGTTTCTTAACCTCTTGCCAGCTCATCACACCCTTGGAAAATAACAATCATGGCAGTGGTCAAGGCTGCCATGGCAGGATTTCACCCACGGATGGGGCAAAGCATGACACTCATCATGCTTTCTCCCGGAGGCAACAGGGGGTAGAGTGTCACAAGAAAAATTGACAGTGCTTGGTGACTGGGAACGGAAAACAAGGGAAAGGACTGATCTGGACATTACCCACAGCTCCACTGTGGATGAGAGGAGACATGAGTCTGCCTGCTGAGAATTCATTCTTAGGAATGTTCAAAAGAGTTGTTGCCCAGGAAGCCATCGCTGGAGATGGGAGATTTGAACCAGGTCCTTAAAGTGGCAGGGCTTGGAGAGCAGGGGTAGCTGCCTCCAACACAAGGAGAATGCATGAATGTAGACACAGGATAGAATGGGCAGCCTTGTGTCCTCTGGCCAGACTGGGGAGTAGAGGGCATCTTCTGAAATTAAGGAGGAAGCAGCTGGGACTTCCTTGGTGGCGCAGTGGTTAAGAATCCGCCTGCCAATGCAGGGGACGTGGGTTCGAGCCCTGGTCCAGGAAGATCCCACATGCCGCGGGGCAACTAAGCCCGTGAGCCACAGCTACTGAGCCTGTGCTCTAGAGCCTGCGAGCCACAACTACCTAGCCCACGTGCCACAACTACTGAAGCCCTCGCGGCTAGAGCCTGTGCTCCGCAACAAGAGAAGCCACCGCAGTGAGAAGCCCATGCACCACAAGGAAGAGTAGCCCCCGCTCACCGCAACTAGAGAAAGCTGGCACATAGCAACGAAGACCCAATGCAGCCAAAAATTTAAAAATAAATACATAATTTTTTTAAAAAATAAAGAGGGAAGCAACTAATCACAAGTGGTGTCCTGAAAAGGAAGAACGAATGTGTAAGAAAATACATTAGTGCCTGTAAGTTACGGCTCATCCTGCAGCCTTGGCTTTCCCATGTTATATAATGTGTGCTCTGCCCTTCAGTGCCAAGGTGACATCTTTACTCCCTGTTGATGCGGTAATGTGGAGAGAGCTGGGTAGGTATCATTTTTCTCTTACTGAAAAAACAGTTGACAGGAAGAGCAAGCAAATATGCTAAGAAGAGTGGCAGGGAGGGGCTTCCCCACGACCTCATCTCCAGACCAGACTCCAGCAACCGAGGTCAGGCACTGAGGCACTCAGACAGGACTGGTGCTTATGCTCGTCTTGCCTCTCTTTTCCTCCCCACAGGAATCTCCGCCAGCAGTCCTCTGCAGACGTCCCTTGTTCGGCCTGCTGGCCTTGCTGACTTTGGACCTTCAAGCGCCTCTTCTCCCTTGAGCTCCCCTTTGAGCAAAGGAAATAGTGTTCCTGGGACTCCCAAGAGCCTCCACTTGACCAGCAGCCTAGCCCCAGACTCCCTGGTCCGGAAACAGGGCAAAGGCACCAACCCCTCTGGAGGACGGTAACCACCTGGCCCTCCAGCTTCCTTCAACCAAACCGGGGGCTAGAGTCCTGGCCTGCAGATGGTCTTTGGATGGCTTGCCCAGTGCAGCATCTTTCATCCCAAGCCAGAGGGCAGCGATGACCAGCTGCAGCAAGGGAAAGACAGGCAGGTGGTTGGCGTGAGCACTTTGATCACCTGTGTCTCAAGAGGAATGCTCTGGGGTTGCCTGTAGGAAGAAGGCCCAAGGACAGGGATCAGGCCCACAGCATCTCAAAGGAATTTATAGGCAAGTCTTAAACCTCATACTGGGGAAGGGCCTGACAGAGACCCTGTTTAGATGCTCAGGCACACAGTCTCCATCCCCATTCCACTCTTCGGCTCTGGCCGTGTTCCTTGCAAAGGCTCAGCAAGTGCTGTGAAGAGCCTTCCACAGTGGAGACTTCTCTTAGGGCTGTGATATCCTGTGGGGCTAGGAAGGGAGGAAATCATTTATGTGACGTCCTCAGTCGTGGGCAACTCCCCAAGTCTCCAAACCCCATTTGCCAGAGTGTCACGGTTGAGGAGAGCAGCGAATGCAGAAGAAGGTAGTGGTCTGTGAGGATGACAGAAGGCTAGAGGAAGCATGCCTGGAGGCAGTTGTTTTCCCAGCATTTCCTCCCCTGTCCTGCATGGTTCGCATCAGAGAACCTTCAGGTCCCACCAGCAACAGTAGCAGCAGCTCCCACTCCGGGACTCCCAGAAGCCAGTAAACAGACCAGGAGCCACCTCAATCAGCAGGACATCCTCACTGCCCCTCTTGCAGGCTCCCCTTGCCCTTCCTGAATGCACAGTCTCCCCACCCTTGCCCTTCAGCCCCCTGCTTGGCTGTATGCACTGTCTGTATTGCACTGAGAAAGGAAGGGATGGCGGAGTGAGCTGGAGAGGATGGAGAGAGGGCAGGCTCAGCACCCACCCTCCCAGCCCGGCCCCACCAGCCTGAGCTTGCTTCCCTCCAGGAGAGGCAAAGGGATGGTGTTGGCATGGGTGGTGTTTCTGCCTGCCCCCAGCCTGATGTCCCTGGTGGAGCAGGTGCTTCTGGGCGGGCCAGCCTCTAATTTGCACACCTGAAAATCGCGGAATTGAGTTTAGATAGATTGATTTTTAAAACTTTTTTTTTGGGAGTAGGAGTGGTAGGGGAATCATTTAATTTAAATCATAAGATTCCCCTGCCCAAATCCAGACTCCTGTGTACAGATGCTATTTAGAGGGAATCAGAAAAATGCCAAGCC
This sequence comes from Pseudorca crassidens, assembly GCF_039906515.1. NCBI lineage: Eukaryota > Metazoa > Chordata > Mammalia > Artiodactyla > Delphinidae > Pseudorca > Pseudorca crassidens. The sequence continues at coordinate 84,898,173 of NC_090296.1, read as the reverse complement.
TTTTTTCTCTTTGAATGTGCTATTTTTATAACTGAACTTGTACATATGTATAAAGAGAGACACATCTTTCTTTTACTAACTGGAGAAAAAAAATCTTAAATAAAATGGAGTGAGATAATTTTATGTAAATTGAGGTGTCTGTGGTCTTTGCAGCCGCCTCTCCTTGTGGGCATTGTAGGGCTCTTGGGGGAGTGTGGCAGGATGAAGGGGAAGCAGAGCCCCAACATCGTCATGGTTCTTGTGGTCAGGACACGTGGTCAGTGTGACGAGGAGTGCCCTGTGGGCGTTAATTGGGCATAGGAATTCGCCTCCAGCCATCAGAGAGGAGGCTTGACCAAGTGCCTGTCGGGCCAGGGCCCTCAGGGTGTGGGCTCCTTATGACTCCAGACCTTGCCTCCAGGACTTAGGCGTAGGCAGCTTGACCTGGTCCACCATTAGGCAGTTACATAGTGGTAATCTTAACACTGACGGATTCTTTCCCCAAAACCCACAAGTGAGAGATTATCCTGGCAGTGTATAATATATAAAATCCCCAACTAATAGAAACTTTATTGTCCCAGTTTCTAAAACTGTGATGTGTGTACAAATGTGTGCATATAAACCCCAGAAACCTACCCCATTTGCAGTTCCAGTACCCACTGTCAATCAGTTAAGCCAGCAGAAATACTAAGGAACTGTGAAACGAACTCAGTGTTATCAAAGTTAGCTGTACTTGTAAGAATCATGAAGGAAAACAGTGAAATATGTTACTAGGGATTCCAAAGACATCCAGGCTTTGAAAACTTAGCTCTCTGATCAGCTGGAAAAGAATGAGTTCCCAGCCTGCACTGGCAGTGTTTCTCTGATTGAGTTAAATAAAACACTCACATATGCTCTTGCGTCACCTTTGAGCAGGGCTCGTGCTGTTCCGAATGTGCTGGCTGTGTGGCCTCCCAAGCCTTGGCTAACCCTGCACACCCTTGATTGGGGTGGCTGGCTCCTGAGAAGCTGCTGCTCACCCCGTCACAAGGGTGATGAGCCTTGTCTTCATTTTGTTGATCTTAAGTAGCACTGTCATATATGCTGGCTCTTTCTTTTCTTGCTGGTAAACTTGACCAAGGCCTCACACAGAGCAAGCCAGTGTCAGTTTCCCAATTAGCCATGCCCTATTGTCGTCACCACTGTGGCTCCTGGTCCACAAGCCCACTAGGATGGATCCTTTCCAGTTCTCATTACCCAGTGACAAGACTCTAGAACCTTGTCAAGGTCAGCAGTGGTCGTCTCTCTAGGGACCTGACAACTCAGATCCTCGCGTAGCTTCACCCAGATGCAGATGGGCTAGTATCCTCTCTTGAAAAGCATGTAAGTCTTGGATCAGAGCTCTCCAGTCTTCTGTGTCCCCAGACATGGTGCCATACCCCCCTTTTACCCATTTTCAATCCAGTCCCTGAAGAAACACAGCTAACATTTCATCTTGAGGGGTGCTCGCAGCCTTAATGTTGTTCCTCCTCACCTGTCCCTCCCTTACCTGAGGGTTCACAGATGGGGCTTGAATCTTAAAAGCAAAGGCTTCAAACTCGTTAACAGCTTGAGTCCTGTCTCCAAGTTATGACTTATGCTAGCCTGTCCACTCTCTGAAGACTGCGGCTCTCAGACTGTGGGAGATGGACAGCTCTCACCTGTGAACCCAAAGAGCCAGTCCCTTAACATAGAAAAAGACTGGGGAGGGCTCCTGCCTGCTAAAAGGAGCATCCCTCAGGGAGCCTGGAGGTCCAGTCCTCCAGTGCAGATCTCACTGGATCACAGTGAGGCCATCTTTTCGAACAGGTTTCCCTTGCCACATGAGCCAGCTCTGGGGCCCTAGGTAAGCAGATTTTAAGATTGTGGGCTGCCCCATGAGCAGCCCTGGAAATGTGGAGTCTGCACTGGGCTTACTATCACAGTTTCCATGCCTAGGGCTTTGTTGAAGCACTCAGGAGTCTCTGGAGATTCCCTGGACCTAGAGTTTTAGAGATCCCCAGATGTGCCTCAAGGGCTGTTGTTAGTGATAAACAAAAAGGGATATGGGCCACCCAAATTAAACAGAGCAGCTCTGCTTCTACTGCTAGCTAAAGATTTTGTGTGGAGTTAAACTAAGTTTAAGTTAAATTTTTTTTGAAACTTCTGAATCATCCCTTTAAGTAATGCTTATCAAACTTTAGTATAGATATGAATCACCTCGGATCTTCTTAAAATGCAGGTTGAATTTCAGACGGTCTAGGGTGAGACCTGAAACTGAATCTCTAACACACCTCAGGTGATGGCTGCTTCGCCTTGGACCACACCCGGCATAACAACGCTTTGGGCACCCTCCAGCCATGTCAGTCAGAATAAACTCTGATCTCTGCTTGTATGCCCCCACTCCAGCCAGGAAGCTCTGTGCAGGAAATACAACTTGATTTTTTAGGTTACTCAATCCACCTGATGAAAGAAAATGAAAAACTAACCTTTCCAGGAAAAGTAGGTCCCATACATGTTTTCTCACTTCTTTCATTTTAAACCTATCAATTCATGATTTTCTCCATCGCCTTTTTCCCCTGGGTAGACCTCTGTTAGCAATGTTAGGTATGAGAGAAGATCTCTGATCTGCTGCTGCCCCTCTGTCCTGTGTAGCCTCCACCAAGTTGTAGCCTCTTTAATTGCTGGAGGGTCTACGATCCCCGGACTCACTATTTTCTCTGCTGCATGTGTCTCCTTCTTGTGACCACCAGACTCCTCAGGGCCAGTCAGCTTTCTGAACTAACTCCTAAGCCCTTTTCAGGGGCATGGTGAAGTTTGGCAGGTCTCCCATGCTTCTCCGAGACTGCCAGAGTGTGGGAAGCCGTGCAGTTTGGGAGGCAGCCATGGCCACTGCTGGCTGCCCAAATCAGCCATCTTCATGGTGCCTTCAAACCACTTGGATGTGGAGGGCATAGGGAGGGCAGGCTCTGTTCTAGACAAAGCAGGGCCTCTGGCTGTCTTAAAACTGTGTGTGCCCAGGTACTCGCTCTATGGTAGCAAATAGTGCTGCTAAGAAAGGTATCTGCCTGGAGGGGAGGCCCCTGCATGGAGGCTTCTAAGGACTCTGGGGTGGCAGGAGCTTGAGCTATGTCAGGCCTCATGGAAACAACCCCTTTTGTCATCCTGGAAGTGTCTGGGGCAAATAGTGTCATGGCTGGACTACAGAGATGCCAATCCCTGGTGACAGTCCCCAGGGCTGGGTCTAGGGGGAGGTAGAAGGAAAGGGAAAGAGGAGGGAGGACAAGCCTGAGGCCCACTTCCTGGGTCCCTGAGGAAGCTGGGCGCCTCCCTTGTCACCAGGCCCCTGAACTCTTCCTGTGCTCCTACTTCTTCCTTGCTTCAGGTCCTGAGACTCAGCTGGCTTCCCCTTCCTCTTTAAAACAGCCCCCATCCACTCTGATTCCAGTTTCCCCTGTTTACGGCAAGCTGCTGGGGGATGTACTCCTGGTCCTCTCCTAACTGCTGCCAAAAATGAGCATCTTGCTTTTTTTTTTTATATTAAGGGTTTTCTTGCTCATCAAAACAAAGACACCAGGTAAAGGCAGAACTGGACATAGGGAGTTACAAAGCTCAAGATCTTTTCCACAGTTCTCAGAGTCCCTGGTCTACAGTTCCTGGCACCTTGGTTAAGAGAAACAAGGATTCCTGAGAGAGAGGCTCTCTCTTAGAGAGGTAAGAGTTTCTTCCCAAAGGCCAGGGAATGGGCTCTAGTGGGCACCCCTGCAGGGCCCATGCCTCTCTCCTCTCCTGCCCTTTGGGATTTTGAGGTCCTGGGACCCAAAGCCCAAGAATGAATGCCTGGACCAAGGGCTGGGGTGACCTCTCTGGGTCTGACCTGGACTGTGGATTAGGCTGCACAGCCTCTGAAGGGAAAAGGAAGCAGGGGCACAGAGGGTCACAGTTGCAGGAGACAGTGGGGAGTTTTCTAAGCTCCCCCAGCCCGGCTGATGGTCCTGAGAGCCACTCTCTGGGAGATCACCCGGGCCACTCAGAACGTCTCATGCCCTCCATTACCACCACACAGCCCCAAGCCCCACCCTGAATCAGGCCTAAATGCAGCTGTTCCTGCCACCAGGGAAGAGGGAAGGGGCTCCCTTCACATTTCCCAGGTGAGGTGTCCTGGAAGACCCCAGGCAGCTTCATGCCTTGCACCCTTGAAACCACTTGCCTGGGAATGTCTGAGGAGGGCAGTGGGGTGTGTCGGGGGTTAGGGGTTGAATCCAGTGGGTTGTGAGGGCCATGCGGCTTCAGTGGTCTCAGTTTGTCCTCAGCCCCGTGGATTTGGAAAGGGCAGCATGAGCTCTATCATGCAGAATCTTTCTGAATAGCTTAAGTCTTTCAGAGAGCTGATATTTAACCCTTTGAAACACCAGAATTTATCTTGGTTAGGACTCTTTTTAAGAGATTTTATGAGTATCACAGCTTAAACAGACCCTACTGAACATATCTTAACCTTTCCTGAGAACCTGGGTCACACGAGCATCTGGTGCTCAGGCCCCTGCGCTGTGACTACCGAGTGCCCGATGCTAAACCACACGGGCAGCTGCACTGGTATGCGTCTCAAGTCTGCTTTGAATACGACCTGTGTCCCCTTAGTGTTTTTGTGCTGATATCTAACTTACCTCCCTCTTCTAACTTACCTTTTCCAAATTCTTGGGGGCTTGAAAACCATTTATCCTGATTCAGAACTTCTGAGCCAGAGAAAAGTACTCCGAAGGAGGAACTGCGGGGTCTCCTAGGAATAAAGTGATTGACCTTCAGTGCGTGCCTCTGGCCTCTGCTGGGCTCCAGTACCTGAGTCCTGGATAAGCCCAGTGTTCTAGATAGGCGTGTTCTGGTTTGAACCAGTTCACTAAAGCTTATGGATTTTATTTTACTCTCTCTTTTTTAAAAAACCAAAAAACATGTTGATTAACTTAAATACCTAGGAACAGTTCTGCCAAGGAAGAGCTGGAGGCAATCTGAAGGCAATGTAAGCAAATGTAGTCCATCATCAGGGTTCAGTGAGAGCAAGGAAAACGAACTGTGTGATCTCAAAGGCCAGTGTCACTGAACCTGATCTCCTGATCTCCACTCCCCCGTGCTTCCCCTTTATGGGGACGGGCTGGTCATCCCTAGGGACTGTCCAATTACAGATCTCCATGGGTTGAGCGATAAATCCTCTGATCAAATAATGTCACTGCTTACATTGGTTAGGGCAGCATACACTCTGTAAGAGAGACTCCAAAATGCAACTGCTCAAATCAGGTGTAAATCCACATGTCTCCCTTAAGAATTTGAATTTGTTCTACACAATCATTTAAGGTCCCAGTTTATTTTCATCCTGTTTCTCTGCCCTCTCCATGCTTTGTTCTCATCTGCATGGTTAGTGCTGGTTTGCAGAAACATCTGATAGGAAGGGGAAAGTCTGGAGAGGAGGTGCCCCTGCTGTCTTAAAAGTTAGACCCTTAAATGGCTCACAGTACTTTGGCTCACATTGTACCAGAGAGAGCTCTAGATGCAAAGACCCATCCAACTGCAAAGGAGGCTGCCATACAATTAAGGAAGAAGAGAACGGATTTTGAATGGACAGCTCTTAGTCTTGAACACAATGCCCCAAAGGAAAATGGGCAAAACCACTTATTTGAGGTCTATTTGTAAACACTTTCTGTATGCTGGGCACTGTACATGCATAGAAAATGCACACAAATACGCAAATGGGTAATAATCATATGGGGAAATGTTTACCCTCATTAATAATCAAAGAAATGAGAGCTAAAACAATGAGATTCCAAGCTTTACGTATCAGATTGGCTGAGGTTTGCTTTTAAATAACAATTGCCAGGGACTTCCCTGGTGGTCCAGTTGTTAAGAATCCACCTTCCAATGCAGGGGATGCAAGTTCGATCCCTGGTGGGGGAACTAAGATCCCACATGCCATGGGGCAACCCGCGTGCTGCAACTACTGAGCCCGTGTGCTCTGGAGCCTGCACACCACAACTAGAGAGAGGCCCATGCGCCACAACGAAAGATCCCGCATACCGCAACTAAGACCCGTCACAGCCAAATAATTAATTAATTAAAAAAAAAACAATTGCCGAAGTTGGGGAAGAAACACAAAAACAGGCTTTAGCACCAACTCCTGGTGGAATCAAAGGCTGATTTACTATGAAACACTAGTTTAAGCTTCCGGACTCCTCACTTTGTAGGCCTCCTTTGCACGGATGGCATGGAACACTGTTCCAGTCTGGGGGACCCCCTCTGTGCCTTGGAAGAGGTGGTCCTGGGGCTGTTCCTCTACCTCCAGTGACAATTTGCCCTTGGTAGCCCTCATCCAGCATCCAGACCCCATTGTTGACCCTAAGGAGAATGATCTAAACAAGACACTGTCCCACTATGGCCCAGGCTTCATCACTAGTAAGCCCCCAAAGACTGGCATGGTGGGATCACCAGATCAGTGAGGATCTGGCTGGCTGGACCAGCTGACATGGGAGACCATGCCTCCTGAGATCAGTGAGCAAGGCCTAGCCTGAACAGGCATCTCTGAGGAAGTTACAGAGATGGCAATAGGGCACTTTCTAAAACTATCAGTAATGAAAAATCTGTATCAAATATGCTATTTTAAAAAGACTATACTAGGGTTTCCCTGGTGGTGCAGTGGTTGAGAGTCCACCTGCCAATGCAAGGGACGCAGGTTCGTGCCCCGGTCCGGGAAGATCCCACATGCCACGGAACAGCTGGGCCCATGAGCCATGGCCGCTGGGCCTGCGCGTCTGGAGCCTGTGCTCCGCAATGGGAGAGGCCACAACAGTGAGAGGCCCGCGTACCGCAAAAAAAAAAAAAAAAAAAGACTATACTACATTTTCTTTATATTCTTTCTATAGAAAGTGAAATTGCAATATTATTTCTTGAAGCCCTTCACACCCACTAGGATGGCTACAATAAAAATGGTAATAGGGCTTCCCTGGTGGCACAGTGGTTAAGAATCCGCCTGCCAATGCAGGGGACATGGGTTCGAGCCCTGGTCCGGGAAGATCCCACATGCCATGGAGCAACGAAGCCCGTGTGCCACAACTACTGAGCCTGCACTCTAGAGCCCATGAGCCACAACTACTGAAGACCGTGTGCCGCAACTACTGAAGCCCACGCACCTATAGCCCGTGCTCTGCAACAAGAGAAGCCACCACAGTGAGAAGCCTGCGCACCGCAACAAAAAGTAGCCCCTGCTCTCAGCATCTAGAGAAAGCCTGCATGCAGCAGCAAAGACCCAATGCAGCCAAAAATTAAATAAATAAATTTATTTTTTTAAAAAAGGTAATAGTAAGTGTTAACGAAGATATGGAGAAATTGCAATCATTCATTGCTGGTGGTAACGTAAAATGCTGCAGGTGCCTGGGAAAACAGTTTGGCAGTCCCTGAAAAAGTTAAACATACACTGTTACTGCAATTTTATGTATCAACTTAAGTGGGCCACAGAGTATCCAGACATTTGGTCAAACATTATTCTGGGTGTTTCTGTGAGTTTTTTGGATCAGATTAACACTTAAGTCAGTAGACTGAGTAAAGCAGATGGCTCTCCCTAATGCTAGTGGACCTCCTCCAATCAACTGAAGACCTGAATAGAATAAAATGGCTGACACTCCCTCCAGTAAGAGAAGTCCTCCTGCCTGACTGCCTTCAAACTGGAACATTGCCTTTCTCCTGCCTTCAAGCTGGAATTGAAACAGCGGCTCTTCCTGCTAGCCTTTGGACCAAACTACACCACTGGCTCTCCTAGTTCTCCAGCTTGCAGACTCATCCTGCAGGTCTGCAGACCTTGGGACCTGTCAGCCTCCATAGTTACATGAACCAATTTATTTCTATCTATCTAGCTATCATCTACCTATCTATCATCTATCTATCTATCTGTCTATCTATCTATCTATCTCTCCTATTGGTTTTGTATCTCTGGAGAACCCTAACAATATGACCCAGCAATTCCACTTCCAGGTGTACCCAAGAGAAATGAAAACATGTCTACAAGAAAACTTAGACATGAATCTTCATAGCAGTATTCACAAGAGTCAAAAGGCGGAAACAATGCAAATGTCCGTCAACTGATGAATGGACAGATAAAATGTGGTATATCCATACAATGGAATATTATTCAGCAATAAAAAGGAATGAAGTACTGATTTGTGCTACAAATAGGATGAAGCTTGCAAACATTATGTTAAGTGAAAGAACCCAAACACCAAAAGACCAGGTATTATATGATTATGAAATGTCCAGAATGGGCAAATCTATAGAAACAGAAAGTAAATTAGTGGTTGCATAGGGTTGGGAGATTGGGTAATAAGAAGTAAAGGGTGTGAGGTTTCTTTGTGGACTAATAAAAATGTTATAAAATTGATTGTGGTGATAGCTGCATACCTCTGTGAATATGTAGTAAAAGCCATTGAATTGTACACTTTAAAAGGTGAATCGTATGGTACATGAATTATATTTCAGTGAAGTTGTTAAGAAAACAAAGGAGATGCAGCCAAAAATATACAGGAAAAGTTTTAGGTTGAACAACATAAAATTGCTTTTTAATCTACAAATATGGCAGTTTCATATGTTTCAATCTATTGATAAATAATAATGATATTTTATGATTTTTGAGGTATTTGTAAGCTTTTTCTTTTTCTATTCTAAATATTCACTTTTGTGCTTAATTTTGTATTCTTTTTCTTAAAGAGGGCTTTCCCAAATTGTATAAGCTTTAGGCCTCACACACCCAGATCCAGGGTGGGAATGTAAAGTGTTAGGGCCTTGTGTGGGACAATCTGACAATCTGTGTCAGGAATTTTAGAAATATCCATGCCTTTGACCCAGACACTCTAGTTTCAGGGATCTATTTTCAGGGAATAATCAAGTTTGCTGTAGGGCAAGGCTTCTCAACTTTGAACCTTGGATAATGGAGCAGGAGCCCAGACTGAGCCTTGTCAGAAGTTCCGTTCCTCATAACTTTTTTTTTTTTGTGGTACGCGGGCCTCTCACTGTTGTGGCCTCTCCCGTTGTGGAGCACAGGCTCCGGACGCGCAGGCTCAGCGGCCATGGCTCACGGGCCCAGCCACTCCACGGCACGTGGGATCCTCCCAGACCGGGGCACGAACCCGTGTTCCCTGCATCGGCAGGCGGACTCTCAACCACTGCGCCACCAGGGAAGCCCCCTCATAACTTTTGAGTTTCACCAATAAGTCCATGGCTTGAGCCCACTGGAACTGGATTTTCTGTTAAACGCAACTAAAACAAAGGTTTCATGGCAGCATAACAACCTAGCAAAATATTGGAAACAACCCAAATGGAAACAATATAGGATGGGTTGAATAAATTTTGTACATCACTATGTTGAACTATTAGGTGGCCATTAAAAATCATATCTTTAAGAATATCTGATGACATAGGAAAAAATGCTCACAATTTAATCTTAGGTGAAAAAGTAGGACACAAAATAACTGAAGTTTATTTTTTACCTACATATGTATATATGTAGGTTTTTTAATAGAGTAGTAAGAAAGAGGAATAGAAGGATGCAAACTTTCCTGGATGGAGGAATTATGAATGAATTTTAATTCTTTATACCATTCTGTATTTTCCAAACTTTCTACTATGATCATGTGTTATTTGATATATAATTATAACAAGCACTTTAAGAACAGAAGTGTGGGGCTTCCCTGGTGGTGCAGTGGTTGAGAGTCCACCTGCCGATGCAGGGGACATGGGTTCGTGCCCCGGTCTGGGAAGATCCCACATGCCGCGGAGCGGCTAGGTCCGTGAGCCATGGCCGCTGAGCCTGCGCGTCCAGAGTCTGTGCTCCGCAACGGGAGAGGCCACAGCAGTGAGAGGCCCGCGTACCACAAAAAAAAAAAAAAAAAAGAACAGAAGTGTGGGGTTTTTTTTGGCTGAGTTGGGTCTTCTTGCTTCACGCGGGCTTTCTCTAGTTGGGGCAAGAGGGGGCTACTCTTCGTTGCAGTGCGCAGGCTTCCCACTGAGGTGGCTTCTCTTGTTGCATAGCACAGGCTCTAGGCGCGTGGGCTTCAGTAGTTGCAGAACGCAGGCTCAGTAGTTGTGGCTCGCGTGCTGTAGAGGGCAGGCTAAGTAGCTGTGGCTCACGGGCTTAGTTGCTCCGTGGCATGTGGGATCTTCCTGGACCAGGGATCGAACCCGTGTCCGCTGCACTGGCAGGCGGATTCTTAACCACTGCGCCACCAGGGAAGTCCAAGAAGTATGCTTTTAAGGGAAATTTAGAAAACACTCAGAAGCAAGAAGAAAGTAAGATATTTCCCACAACGAAAGCTTTCTTACAATGTGTCTTCGGATTTCAATTCAGTTCTCATGATAAAATGGTAGCATCCCCCCAATACACCTTAATAATTTCAAGGGGACTTTAGAGAAGCTGTACTTCAGGGAAGGGCATGGACTGGAATTTCAGACACTATGGAGAGATATTTTAAGGCAGGTATGTCTTTTCTGAGCATCAATATCTGCTCCAGTTTGCAAGCCTGGTGTTCCGGTTTACCTGGGCCTGGGGCCAGCTTTAACTCTGGGTAGAAAAGGGAGCACCCTGCATGGCCCACCACCCAAATCAGTGCTCTTAACCTCTGAGGGGATGTCCAGAGCCTCTTTGTGCCCAGGCCTTTTCTTTTTCAGATCTGCATTTTATTACATATTTGACTGACTTATGAATAAGTAATAAATTTGCACAGTTCAAAATCAAAAACATACAAAAGGGCATAAGAATAAAAAGTCTCTCTTCCATCCCCTCCCCTGGCCCCCAATTCCCCTCCTGGGAGGCAAACTGTGTTGACAGTTTCTGGTAATTCCTTCCAGACATATTTCTATGCCTTTTAAATACATGATTGTATTCATACTATGTGTCTAACTTTGTATGCTTTTTTTTTTCACTTACACACTAATGTTAAGGAATACTGTAAAAAGAGTAAAATGTTTTCTGAACATTAATAAATATTCTTCCTAAACATTCTTAATTACTCAAATATGCCATGGAAGGGAGATGGGTCATTTGGTTTCCTATTGCTGGAAATTTTGGACTTTCCCCCCCTAAGTCCCCTGAGTCTGTCCAAATGAAACTGTCCTCCTGGGTTCAGCCAGCAATTGCATTTGGTTTGGGACCTGATTAGCCATTGGCTCCCTGGGGACACAGAGCTCAAAGGTCAGGAGGAAGCCCAGGGCCCAAGCCAGAGGGAAGAGCGGGTGGTCCCTGGCCTTCAGGAGCTGGCTGTGTGGTCCAGGCCAGCAGAGGAGATATATTTAGCTGGGTCAGATGCTGCTGGCTGTATCATGACCCAGGAGGACTGTGCTATTGGTAAACAAACCACAATGGCCTGGCTTTCATTCAGTCCTCCTTTCTCGTCCCTTTCCCCACTTGCTGGCAGGGCAGGAGCTGTGAGAGGTGGAGGTGGGCACTGACCAGGGAGAGGGCTCATCTGGAGAGGCCACCTGCAAGGCACCCAGCAGAATTCTGTGGCCTTGTTCTCATGGCCCCACGTTTGTTTGTTTTTTTTTTTGTCATTTCTCCTCCACCCTCCCCAACACAGCAGAGTGGGGCAGCCCAGGGAGCACCCCCTTCCTCCTCTGCCTCCACCCCCTTTTCCCTTTCTCCCTCTACCCATCAACCTGATTTGCCCTCAGTGCTCTGCTAAGTGAAAAGAGTTCATTCGTACAGTCATTCAGCCAACTTCATTTATCTATTTATTTGGCCAGCAAATATTTTTTGAGGGCCTGAGATAAGCCAGGCTCAGTGCTGGGCACCAAAGACACAGCAATGAACAGGGAGGTGCTGGCTCTGACCCTTGTGGAGATTACACTCTAGTGAGGTTAGAGATAATCCAGTAACTAATTAGGTGCTGGTGAAAAATAATAGTGTTAAACAATAACCAACATTCACATAGTGCTTTAAAGTACATAGGGACTTCCCTGGTGGTCCAGTGGGTAATACTCCGCACTCCCAATGCAGGGGGCCTGGATTCGATCCCTGGTTGGGGAACTAGATCCACATGCATGCCGCAACTAAGAGTCCACATGCCACAACTAAGAAGTCCACATGCTGCAACTAAGACCTGGCACAACCAAACTAACTAAATAAATATTTTAAAATAAATAAAGTATATGAGTCTTTCACCTGATAGCACATCTAATCCCAAGAATCTAAGAGATAGTTATGATTATCATTCCTGCTTTAAAGATGAAGAAATTGCAGCTCACAGATATTAAATAACCTGGCCAAGGACTCACAGGATACATGGAGCCCTGGTTCTTGAGCTCAGTCCCTCCGACCCCAAGCTCATGTCCCTCCTGAAAAAGAGGAGCCACTGGAACTGGATGGGAGCAGGTTTCTGGTGCAGCTCTTCATTTTACATTTGAGGAGACGGAGGCCCAGAGAGAAGAAAAGTGCCTTGTCTGAGACACAGACTTAAAACAGGACTGGAACCTCTGGATCCCAGCCCAGTGCTCGTTCTTTGCATCTGAACAGCAGTTCAATGTCCTGACCAGGGTATGAAGCCCTGGCAGATTTGGGGTGGCGGTAGTCATGGTAGGTCCGCCTCCTCCCCTCCCCTGCGCCCCCCCAGGCCCCCACCTCTGCTGCATAGTCCCTTTTGTGAGGAGAGAGCACAGAATGCCCTCCGCAGTCCCCATCCTCCCCTCGCCAGTGCCTGCTTCTTGCTGAGTGTGTGGGCTTTCGTTCAACAAACACAATGTGAGCACCTACTGTGTGAAGGCTCTGGGAAGCATCTCAAGGGCCCACAGTCCACTGGGAGGCCAACAACGAACACAGTGCCATCAGATCTGCAAGATAAAAAGCAGAGATGTCAGAGATGCGTAGCAGGGCCCCAAAGCCAGGCCTTGGTGGTCGGGTAGAGAAGGTTCAGAGAAGGCTTCCCGGAGGAGGGACATCTCAACTGAGTGCTGAAGTCTGAGTGATGAGTTAGCCAGGCCAGAGCTGGCAGGGAAGAGGCTTTCAGGGTGGGGGAATGGAGGGTGCAAGACAAAGCAAGAAGTCACCCTGCATGTTGCAGGCATTTTGCAGGCTTCTGTCAGGTCCGTACAAGTAGCCTGTGAGCAGGAACTTGGTCTCCCTTCCTATGGAAACCTCCACGGGTGAGGACCTACTCCTGTGGATGGATGACTCGGTTACCCCACGTGAGCAGCTTTCACTGCCATGGACTCAGCATCCTCCCAGCCAGAGCCACCCTCCTGACCTGGCGTGGACATGACAGCCCCAGGAGGGGCTGTGCCTGGCAGGAGTCTTTGACTGCAGCAGGGGGGAAGCCGCAGGTGGGTACATTACTGTCCCCTTCTTCCCCCAGTCACCAGCACCCTCAGGTTGTTCCCAGGAGGGTCCAGCTCCCCTCCCGTGGGGATAGGGAGCACCACCCCATGAGACAGGCACAAACAGCCCTGCAACTTAGCACCCGGAGCAGGGAGGACTAGCAAGGGCACCGACCCTGCCCCTGACATGCCTGCCAAAGGGTGGCCCTTCCTCTGGTGTGTGTTTAGGGCCTGACCTCTCTCAGACCAACGGAGGGGCTGAGAGGGGGCAGCCCAGGGTGGGTCAGTACTGCCCCAGTCAGGCACGTGCTGGGTCTGCCCTCACCCCGGTGGCTCCCAGTCCCACATTCCTGGGCTGTGCACAGAAACATTCACTTTGAATACTAGCCCGAGGACGCGGCTTGGCACTCTCCCTTGGTGGTGACAGGTTTCCATGGGTCCTTTCCCTCCAAGGGGAAACGTGACATTGCGTTCATAAGGGGTGTCTCATTAAACCCGGTTCCCCATAGGTCCTCTGAGTTCCCGTGGGGCCCCAGAGCTGGGCAACGAGCTGGGCGACATTCAGTTCCTGCCCTGGGGAAGGGGGGGGGGCGTGCTGAGCCTAGTGGGGACAGATCTGCAAGCAGATCACGTCAATACGACGGGCTGGGCTCAAAACGGGAGGGGGGCGGGGGGGCGGGCACCAGCCAGCCCCAGCCCAGGTCCACAGCAGCTTATGCAGGCACAAGGCCGACGCTGAGTTCGGAAAGATGTGAGAGGGCGGGGCAAAGTGGTTAGCAGGGGGAAAAGAGTAGGAGCAAAGCCTTGGTGACCAAAAATAGCCCGAGGTGGGAGGAGACAGCAGGCAGGCGGCGGGATGGAGGGGCGTGGCGGGGGGAGCGCGAGGCCGAGGCGGGAGGGGAGAGCAGGCGCCGGGGGCCGAGTTGCATTTTACATTTTGTAGGAAATAAATATCCGGGAGGGCACCAAACTGGGGAAGGCGGATCCCTTTGGAGGGCATGACTGTCGTCCAGGGAAAGAGGGTGAGCATTAGGGCGGGGGAGGTAGGACGGGACAGGGAGCCCCAAGGTCCGGTAAGGCAGCGGAACGCCTGAAGGTTTGAGGAAGCAGACTGGGCCCACGTTTAAGGTTTGGTGAGGGGAGCGCTCACCCCGGGCTCTACATTCCTGGGGGGCGGGAAGGACCGGGGAGCCGCCGAGCCGGAGGGGCGCCTGCGGGCCAGGGTCCCCAGATGAAGCGGGAGGGGCGGGCACAGCAGGGGGAGGGCGCGGACGCGCGTGGTGCCCTCTCCTTCTTGGAGGGGTTGGGCCGGTGACAGGAGAGCGGCGTGGTGGTGGAGCCTTCAGGGTGTGTCCGCTCTCCCTCACAGCCCAGGGAAATGCCCCGGACGGGCCTGAACCGGGAAGGGCAGGCCTGGCGGGACTCTCCAAAGGCACCCGGGAAGGGAAGAAGGGAGCGGCCTCCACGGGCCCCTGGGAAGGGGTTGAGGGCCCAGGAACAGGGCAAGGAGGGCAGAGGGCAGGTGTGGTCAGAGGCTTTAGTCAGCCTCTTCTGACAGGCGCCAGATAAAGCAATCCTGCTTGGGGACTTCCCTGGCCCTCTTCCCTGGTGGTCCAGTGGTAAAGACTCCACGCTTCTACCTCAGGGGTCAGGGGTTCGATCCCTGGTCGGGGAACTGAGACCCTGCATGACGCATGGCGCAGCCAAAAAAAAAAAACAATCCTGCTCGGTTCCAGTTTCCACAGACACCATGCCATTTAAACACTCCAAACCTCGAGGCTTTTGAGAGTGAAAGTAATAATTACCTCAGGACAACAGGAGTAAACTAGGCCCCTCCTGGGCACACTGGGATATATGGTCACCCTAGCTGTGGGGCAGGAGGCTGACCCTCCTGCTTTGAGCCTGCCCCTCAGGGACACTCTCCTTGTGACAGGGCCCCCCCAACCTGGCCCTGGAGCACCCTGACCCTCCTCAGAGCCAGGCCTGGGGAAAGACAGGGTCTCCCCCTTTTGAGGTCCATCTCCCCACACCCTTTGGTTCTCTGCCACCACTGTCTTCAGGGGAACGACAGCCCTCAGAGGAACGTGGTCCTTCCTGGAACCCAGTGGGGGGCAACCTGGAGAACCCCTACGAGTCTGTCAGCCCTAGAAAGGTGCTCAGAGGCCGGAGTGGTGTTTGCCCACACGCCCCTGAACTGTTTATGCCCCCTCTCGGCAAAACCCTGGGGTTCCCCAGTCTCCTCCCTCCTGCCTGTCCCCCGTTTTCAACTGGCTGCCAGGCAACGTCGCCACGTTCCCTGCTCCTGCTTTTAGTTCATGCCTCCCCAGCACCTGCCCGTCTTGCGGCCTTCCCCTGCCACCAGCACAAGCCTCCTTAAGCCCAGACCTGAACACAACACTTGTCTGCTTGACAAGCAGACAAAACAAAAAGAACAAAAACAAACAAAGACCCTTTTGTGGGAGGAAAAACACATGAAAAATTTAAAACATCACCACAGAACTCAACTTCCCTACAAGGTAAAGTCTAACACTTCCTCCAAGAACTGACTCCAAGTGTACAATGGAGTTTTCCAGAACTATATATGAATTTGCCACAGAAGGAATGCAGAAACAGCTGAGAATCCAACTGCTTCTATTAAAGTCAGACATTAAAAATATAAAACAGGGGCTTCCCTGGTGGCGCAGTGGTTGAGAGTCCACCTGCCGATGCAGGGGACGCGGGTTCGTGCCCCGGTCCGGGAAGATCCCACATGCTGCGGAGTGGCTGGGCCCGAGAGCCATGGCCACTGAGCCTGCGCATCCGGAGCCTGTGCTCCGCAACGGGAGAGGCCACAGCAGTGAGAGGCCCGCGTACCGCAAAAAAATAAATAAATAAAAAATAAAACAATGCCACTCCTTTCACTAAATTTGTTCTGGAAAATAGAATCATTTTTCTTTAAAATATGTTAATATATAATGGATTTATGTTTTAAATTTAATTGATAAATATGTTTTAAACTTCTCAATTCCTAATACACTAAATGTTGTCAATCGCTATATCACACATCAACAAAAGCTCTTGGGGTCCTGAGACTCCTACTCCCTCCCCACACCTTCAGTTACCCCTTTGCTTCTCTCTCCTCTTAGCAGCCAACTTTCTTGAGATCTACTTTCCTCCCACTAGCTTCTCAGCCCTACCTTGTGGTTTCCCATCACTGATCCTGAAACTGCACTCACTGAGACCACTGAGGACTGCCTGGCATTTCATCCAGTGGACACTCCTGTGTCCTTGTTTTCCTTAGCATCTCAGCAGCGTGACCCTGGCTCGCGGAAAACCACGCTTTCCTGTTTCTCCTCCTGCCTCTCCAGCTGCTTGTTCCCAGCTCTTTTTTTTTTTTTTAAAGAAGATGTTGGGGGTAGGAGTTTAGTTATTTATTTATTTATTTTTGCTGTGTTGGGTCTTCGTTTCTGTGCGAGGGCTTTCTCTAGTTGTGGCAAGCGGGGGCCACTCTTCATCGCGGTGCACGGGCCTCTCACTATCGCGGCCTTTCTTATTGTGGAGCACAGGCTCCAGATGCGCAGGCTCAGTAGTTGTGGCGCACGGGCCTAGTTGCTCCGCGGCATGTGGGATCCTCCCAGACCAGGGCTCGAACCCGTGTCCCCTGCATTAGCAGGCAGATTCTCAACCACTGCGCCACCAGGGAAGCCCTTCCCAACTCTTCTTGCTTCGCTCACCCCACCAGGGCTGGGGGGCCTCAGGGTTGGACTGGGCCTCGTTCTCTTTTCTCTCCACTCCCAGGTCTTCAAGGACCGTCTTGATGGGTGTGGCTCCCACACCTCTAACTCCAGCCCATAGTACTCTCCTGAGTCCCAGACCCCCGTATCCAGCTGCTCCTGAACATCCAGTGGATGCCACTGCCCCACAGGCCCCCGCAGGGCAGACACTCTCACACAGGACAGATCTCCACCTGCACCCTTTCCAGCTCTGCCTCTGCACCAGGAACCCTGGCCCTCTACCCTCGTCCTCACTCTCCTCATCAACCAGCCACAACCAATCCTGCCGACCTCACTCCCTAAATCGCTCTCAGATCCATCCTCCTGTCCATTCCCACTGCACCCCTCAGCTCAGGCCACCTCCCCTCTCCCTGGCCTTTGACCTTCCTCCTCAAATCTGACACAGCAGCCAGTATTCCTTTTTAAGCAGTCTTTTCCCCACTCAGAATCCACAGGGGCCCCCAGCGACGCAGGAGGAATGCCTCCTCCACAGCACAGCTCACCAGAGCAGCCAGCAGGATGAGGTCCTGCCACCTGTCCCGCCCCATGTCCCCTTCCCCATGCCACTCTGTCCCAGCTGGTCTGACCTTGCACCCGCCTCTGGTACAAGTTGTTCCGTGCCTCTGATCACTAGAGACCCCCTCTCAGCCCCATCATTCTCTCCCCTGGAAAGCCTACCCTGACCTCCCTCAACCTCTCAGGGTCAAGAGCCCTTTCTAAGCTGAGTGCCCTATTCCCACCATGACACTTTTCCTGATGAATGGTCACGATTCAAAGTTCCTTGAGGAGGAGGATTTCTTCTCTGCTCTATCCCCAGTGCCTAGATCAGTGCTTGGCACGTAGCAGCAGCTTAGTAAATACCTGCTGAATGAATGGCTTGAAGTATGCGAGCCCATGTGCAGCTGGCAAGCAAACTTCCGAACCCCCAGCGCCATTCATATAGAGCATGGCTCTGCTCTGAGCACCCAGACTGGTTGTCTGGCCCTGCCGTGGCATAGGAGGCGGCTGTCCAGGGCTCCCTGCCACCCGCTGCCTCCTCCGGATGTGTTGTCCTGACCGAGCTCCCAGAAGAACCTGGCTGGACTCCACACTTTTCCCATCAATGGCCAAGACATGAGGCTGCCAACAAATGGGCACCCTCCCCAGGCACAAGGGCCACTCAGCTTGGTCGGAGCTGACCCTGCTGGGGACACCCAGACCAAACCAGGACACCAGCCACAACAAGAGGGGCAGCAACACATACCAAACAGCGTCCCAGTGTAAACTGAGTCTCAGAGGCTGAATACTTTTCTGGACGTCACTGGGCAAGTGAGGGGTGGACTGGATTGGAGTCAGGCTCTACTGCTGCAAAAGCCCTGCACCCATTCTGCAGGTCCAGGAGTAAAGGCTCAATCCACTGAGGGGCCACTCCCAGTTGAGGAGCCCAGGGCCAGACTGAGACCTTGAGGGCTGGGATTTGCACCTGGAGGGCCAGGGTGACGGAAGAGTAGCCAGGGGCAGGCAGATGGGGAACAAGCAGCAATCCACAGGGTGCCCGGCAACTCATCCCATCGTGGGCTTGAGTCCTGGTGGGTCAGGGTAACGGAGAAGGCACAGCCCACACCACAGGCACAGGAGGCAAGAATGAGCACCTAGACCTCGGAATTCAAAGGGCCACCAGGTCCTCCAGGCCTGCACTGTCAGCATGGTCTTACAAGTTGTCATCACCTTACCCTTTAAGCTCCTTTAACCCACATGGCTCCTTTCGCAGGAAGCCAGAGGTCCAGCCTCACTGTCAGGAAGAGGCAGCTGCTGACCCTGCAACTGGAGGAAGACCTGGTCTGAACTGCAAGCCCGGCAGCCCCTTCAAGGCAGCTGGGAGGAGACACCGGGTACCAAGTCGGTGGCAAGGACTCCTCACAGGGCTGCCAAGTAGAGCTGCCCAGGCTGAATTTGCATGCCTCAGCGGGGGCATTCTTTGTGTGCACTAAGACGTGAATCGCGATCACAGGAGCGATGTAACCTGGTAGTCCTGCCTGCTCAGCTGCCCCCTCTCTGGGACAGAGGCATGGGGATGAAGAGGGAGCCCTTTCCCCTCTTATGAGCCTTCCAGGGCTTCAGCACCTCACTCACCCCAACCCCCCATCTGAAGAAAGAATCACATTCCAGCACAGCACCGATAATGAGATCAGTTTATGGATTATAGTATGGGACAGACTGGGAAGGTGCCACGGCCTATACCGATGAGCTTCCCAGAAATAGACCAACAGACAGACAGGAGTGGCCCAGACAGACAGACAGAAGGACAGGGAAACAAAGCCAAATGGGTAAGAGGCCTAGGCCCAGCCTCAGCAGCTGTGTCTGGCCTCCAGATCCAGCTCTGCCCTGGGGACCTGGGGGATGAGCAGGGCTGGCAGGGGCCTCAGTTCTTGTAGGGCCCCCTCTCCTCACTCCCTCCTACCCTCACCAGCAAGCTGGGACCTTTGGCGGGTGTTGTTTCTGGGGCTAGGGAATGGTAGGTCTGGAGTGGGGGGCAGAGGGTCAAGGCTCTTGGAGGCTCCCTGGGGAGGTGGAGGCCTGGGTAGTATGGGGATAGCAGCAGCACTGGGGGGAATCTGGTCAGGCACCAGGCGCCTGGGGTGGGGCACCGCTCAGCAGGGCCCCTATATCTAGGGCAGGTCCCCCACCCTGCCCACCACACCAACATGGTGCAATAAATAAAGTTTCAAGTAGTAAGTCAGTGTCAGGTAGGAGATCTGGGGGCTGGCGGACAGGCAGGAGCTTAAGAGAGGCCCCTGTCGGCCCACCAAGTCTTCTCAGTGGGCTCCAGCTATATCAAGTCTGTCTGTGTGCACTGGAGTGGGGACCTGGCCCCTGTGTCCATGTAGGGGCTCAGCCCCTCAGACCAGTGCCAAAGCCTGCTCAGTGGGGCAGAAGCAGGGCAGCATGGTGCCTACAGCATCCACGATGGCTGCTAGGTGCTCGTCCTGTGCCTGGGGCCCACAGAGCTGCATGAAGTCTGCCAGGCGCAGCAAGTACTCAAGGTTGTGGCCAGAGAAGCCTCGGCAGGCCAGGATCTGCGTAGCGATGGCCTCCTCAGGCGCAGGGCCCAGGTAACCAGGGTTCTGCGGGGTGGCCACGTAGGCCAATGCCTTGAGTGGTTGGTCAGGGGTATCTTGAGGGTAGAAGGTGACCTCCTTGGTATCATAGCTGCCAAGCACTGCCTCCCGCACATTCAGGTACTTCAGGGCCTCATTCACCTGCTCACCTTGCACCTGGTACGCCACACCCCAAGTGCAGCCCTAGGAGAAAACATGGGCACTGGGGTCAGTCACACAGCTCCTTCTGGTCCCACCCCAGTACTGTGCTTGTAAGGGAGGCGGGCAGAGCGCTGGTGAGCCCTCTAGTAGCAATATATCAAGCCCTCATCCTCCCTTAACATGAGTTGGTAAGGTGGTCTAGCCCCAGAAAGAACAGAAATCCTACTCAGAGTATGGTCTGAGAAACAATGGCATCGCCTGTAAGCTTGTTAGGAATGAGTTTCAGGCCACTCTAAATCTTATTAAAATCTGTATTTTAACAAGATCCTCAGGTGATTCTTATGAGAAGCACTTAGCTAGACCCACCCTTCCCCTCAGCCAGCGGGGCATCTAATCTAGCCTGCAGCCAAGGAGCCACAGCTCTGTCTGTCTGCACCCCTCCACTCTGTGTCTCTTTCTTGACTCTGGCACTTACCTCGCGATCTTCAAGGAGGGTCACCACACGACCAGGCTGAGGAGGGAAGAGAGATTTTGAAAAACAACAAATTAGAAATGAGCTCTGCCATCATTGGTAGAGAAAACTCTTAGTATCCCTTCTGTCCCAGGCCTCAGAGAGCCCCACTCATCCAGGGGGATGATGCATAGATGTAACAGGAGTAGACACATGGCAGTGGCCCAGATTGATATTCAGAAATATTCATCAACACGGTGATCCACAAGATCAGCCTATAGCCATCACACAGTGACCCACTGGGCACACAAATTTAAGCCAAAATATGTAAGCAAGGTTTACATATTTCCCCCATCGGGACGGAGTCACCGTCTGCCCAGATAGACCCTGACATTCCAGGGCACCAGCGCGGTGCCCACTATCCTGTCCCCACCCCCGTCATTCACCCGGGCATGGGCAGATGCTCACCATCTTGTCGCTGCCCCGATGGAAGGTGTCTCCCTGCCAGAAGCGGCGGCTGTAGCCGCGCACGAAGCCCACACGGCTGTCGCTGTAGGCGAAGTCGGGCCTCCACACCAGGGAGCCGTACCCGAAAATCCACAACGCTTGGGGGTCGCAGTCGTCCTGGGGGTGCTGCGAGGGGGGCGGTGAGGCGGGCGGGGTGTTCTGAGCTGCAGACTCCTGCTTCATGGTGCCGGACACAGGGACTGGCCTGGGCGGCCTCCGGGGCTGGTCTCCGACGCGGGCACGGAAGGACCACGGACGTACCCACCTAGCCTGGCACCGCTTGGCTGCTCCAGCTGTGCTGCCCGGTCCGAGGTCCCCTTTAAACCCTCCGGCCGGAGAGCCCCACCCACCGCGGCCAGCTGCCGCGGTTATTGGGGCGGGGCAAATTCCATTTTGGCCAATCACCTTAGGATTTTGCTGCCAGGTTGACCGCGCCGCCCCCTGAATGGGTAACTGCGCGTCCTGCGCTGGGCCCAGCGCGCCTGCTGATTGGTTCGGCTCCACCTCCGTAGCAAACCTGGCAGGAGTGATGCAACGGCTGGGGAGGTTTCCCCAGCTCAGCCGTGCAGCAAGGACGCGCCAGATTGCGTCAGGCGGCCGGCAGTGGGCACGGAGGAGGGCACCGGTCGTCTCCCCATCAGCCCCTTTACGGCCTGGGCCCTTCAAGAACCATGGCGGGCCGGCCCCAGGAGGGTGTCTCTCAAGCAGTCCTGCCAGTGCACCTGGCCGAGTCACTGCCACCCCAGGCAGCACGGACTCTTTACCAGGTCCAGTGCAGGACACGTCCAGAAGGAGGGCTCTGGGCGGCGTAAATGACCGTCTCTGGGGTTTCGTCCGGGAGCACGAACTCTGGAGAAGCGTCCGAGGCACCTCCGCCTTCCGCACAGGTGCCTCACGCTGTTGGCGCGCGTGAGCAAATGGAGAAACTGAGTCACGGGGCTCACAAGGTGTTCTGCGGAAGCTGAGAGACTGAGTCAGACCGATCGGTCAGAGCTTGCGGGTCACGTGAGGGCTACGCCCCAGGCCAGGTGTGGGACTTCCTGAGCCCAAATAGGCTCCGCGAAAAGCCGGTCAGAGTGCTTGGAACTGCCGTTGTCACTTTGGCAGTGGTGTCCCGACCTGCGGAGAGAAGCCATAAAGACAGGAAAGTCAGGTCAGTCCTGCCCCAAGGCGATGGGTTTCGTTCTGCCTGGACAGGAGAGTTTTGCAACAATGGTTGGGTTAATCTTAGGCACTGAGGCTCTGGAAGTGGAGAGCAAGGAGGGCCCAATTAAGGCCCCCCAGAGGGCTGTGAGCAGCTACCGGCCTTCGCCCTTGGCTACTGGCTTCCCAACCCACAGAGGGTCCGCAGGTCGCCTGGGGTTGACCCCCTAAGCAGCAGCCAGGGGAAAGGGAAACAGGCAGCAGAAGGCCTCGCAGAACTGGCTCCGAGGGACTGCTGCTTAGGTCAGGGGACTGTTGATGAGGAATAGGGAGAGCCCTCTGGCAGGGAAAAGGGGCAGTATTGCTTCTCATTCGATTCTAATTAGATATTTAAACTAAAAATTATCTGCACACTTAAAGTAATCATTCCAAAGGTGCCTAAGATATAATCTCCAGCAGGAATGTTTCACTATGTTGTGTATAGTATGAAGCTAGATCTTTAAAAACAAGTTATACATTAATATTAGTAAAAGAAATAATATGGAATAATATACATAAACTGTTAGCAGAGCCTGTCACCAGAGGAGGACTTTCCATATTAAATGTAAATATTTATGGAAAAGTGGGTTTCTTACAAGGAGCATGAATTACTTTTCCCACTGGAAAAAATTACAGGCAAATGGTTGTTTCTGGTTATTCCTTTCTCCTTCCCTCCATTCCCCATGTTCACTCTCCCCTCTTCTCCTCTCTCTATCCTGTCTCCTTTAGTCCACCTCCTTTGCTGCTTAGGGAAAATATCCCCCCTCCATCTACCACCTTTGATAGTGGCGTGGGAGGTGAGAAACTAGTACTAACACATTGCTGAAAGTATCTGAATTGGCACAAACAACCCTTTGAAAAAGCAGCTTGGTGATACAAATCAAGAATCATAAAATGTCCCTGCCCTTTGACCCAATACTTCCACTCCATGAAATTATTCAAAATATGGGAAAAGCCATATTCCTCAAGATTTTTCAATGCATTGTTACTTATTATAGCTAAAACAAAAGAAGAAATGCTACTTAAATATCAAAAAATAGCTAAATGTTTAAGTAAATTATCCACATGGTGGAGAAGTACACACACACATGTATACACGACTTTAAAATCCTGCAATAAATGAGTAGTTACATAAATTTGATATAGACATAAAATTAAATCTGTGCAGTCATTAGAAACAATTATGTATGACTACTTATTGACTTGGAAACCTATCTATGATGCATATATAATTAAGTGAAAAACAAATTATAAAATAACCTAAAATAACTTTTTAAACTTAAAAAGTATATATGTGTTTATTTCCAACAAAAAAAAATCTAGAAGAACACATAAAAATGCTCAGTGATTATCTCTGGGTAGTAGGACTACTGAGACTTGCACTTTCTTTTTTATACCAATTCAGACTGGGAATTTTTTAAGAGAACATAAACCACTTATATTTAGGAAAAACAGTTTAAAGTAAAAATCCATTAGGAAAACAATGTAGTGAACATGCTTATGATTGCATAGTAAGACAAAAATGCAAAACAGGAACTATCACATGCACTATAATTAAAACGATTGGGATTTCCCTGGTAGCACAGTAGTTAAGAATCTGCCTGCCAATGCAGGGGACACGAGTTCGAGCCCTGATCCGGGAAGATCCCACATGCTGTGGAGTAGCTGAGCCCATGCACCACAACTACTGAGCCTGCATTCTGGAGCCTCGCGAGCCACAACTGCTGAGGCTGCGTGCCGCAACTACTGAAGCCCAAGCGCCTAGAGCCTGTACTCTGCGACGAGAGAAACCACCGCAATGAGAAGCACGCACACCACAACGAAGAGTAGCCCCCACTCGCCACAACTAGAGAAAAGCCCTCGTGCAGCAACGAAGACCCAATGCAGCCAAAAATAAATAAATAAATAATTTTTTAAGAAAAAGATTAAAAAAACAAAATTCATGAGGAAAAAGACGGGGCATCATATACTAATGAGAGATGGATTGGGGGATGGTGATTCTTTTCTCTATTTTGCAAGGCTTATGAATTGTAATTTTTAACAATAAAGAGTTACTTTTAAAGAGTAGTTAATGGTTCTTGGTGGCTCAGGGGCAGATAGCATATCAGAATCACCTGGGCAACATCTTCAAGATGCCCATTCTCTGACTTCCTCCCAACTAGACCAAAGCCCCTGGTTTAAATAACTCCTTTAGTGAGGTCATCAGTAACCAGCTCTTGCTCCAGGCAGAGTTAGGCACTCCTTCCTCTGTGCTCCCAGACCCCTTACCTCACTTTTGTCCCTTCCACTTCATGCTTATAACAGAAACATTTATCGAGTGCTTACCATGAGCTAGGCAGTTCGCTAAGTGCTTTTACATCCATTCTGATTATAAACTTCTCTGCTGCTTTGTGAGGTAAATATCATTTCACAGATGAGCAGACTGGAACAAAGGAAATTTAGGTAACCTGCCACAGTGACACAGCAGCAAGTTGTATAGCCTGGGGCCCAAGGCAGGCAGTCCAACCCCAGAGCCTCCTTGTTGATGAGCATTTGACGTCCTACCTCCCACGAACTTGAGAGCTCCCAGAGAGCAGACTTCATCTTTGAAGGCCCCGGGGAACCAACACAGTCCTGGCTCATGGAAGGTTCTCTGCAAAGGTAGGTAGAAGAAGTAAAGCTCTTGGAAAAGGTCAGGGCACCCTGGGGTTCAGAGGAGGAGGAATCCTGCGAGACAAGGGCTCAACCTTGACCCTCTCAAAATAGGAATCTGCACAAAAGTTGGCCCTGAGGTCTTGGCCACCTTCCCAGGAATTTGTCTCACCTGTTCCCATTCCTTGCTTATCTTTGCCAACATCTATCTCCTTCCCTCCCCGTGGGACACTCCCAGGTAGTAAACCACCCCCCTCAGCCAGTTCCTCTCCAACATCAGCAGCAACCATCCCATCTTTCCTCCTAAAATCCCCTCAGGGAGGGGCTGCAGGTGTCATGCCCACAGAGGTGCCAGCTCACAAGAAGTGATGAGAGTATCATTTCCACCTTGCAGAGTTGCACATGATGTACACATGGCGTCTTCCTTCTGTGAAACTTTCCCAAATTAATCTTTCCTATTGTCCCTTCAGGTGGTCACTTCTAATTTCCTTATGATCTGTTCCTCCTCCTCATTCCAGTCACTGTAATCAACTCCTGGTGTTAGTGGGAACCACTGTCTGAAACAAGGGAAGGGTGCATTTTAGGAGCCAGGGGATCATGCGAATTTGTTAAGCTAAACGATGAAGTTGCTTCATGAAGCTGCTGATTCCAGGGGGATGAAAACCTTCTCAGACATGGGCTCTAAGCCCAGCTTGTCCAGATTTGAGCCTAGTTCCACCTTATACCATCTGGGTGACCCCAGGCACCCTGTCTCTGGTCCTCAGTTTTCTTAACTGTCAAATTGGGAATAACAGTACCTACTTTGTAGGTTCTGATGAGGATTGAAGGAAATAAAACCTTAGCCAGCACCTGGCATGTGTGAGCACTCAATACATGTTGCTCCATATTATTTTTACTCCAAATGTTTCACTTTCCTTTTTATCCAGGGTATTACCATGGTCTAATGTGATATGGTGATTTATAGTAAGTATATATTTGGGTTTTGTTATATCATTTTTAATAAGCAAGTAATCTAGTAGTAAATTGTGTTCCTGAGTTCTATGATCCATTCTAGCAAATTAATCTAACCCAAAGAGAGGGTCATAGGAACCTGTGTGATCTACAGCCATTCAGTTAGAAGGACAGGAAACACCTGGACTTGCAATCGGCATCTGAAGTGGGGGCAGTCTTGTGGGATTGATCTGTGGAATCTGATGCTATCTCCAGGCAGATAGTGCCAGGCTTGAGTTAAATTGTAGGACACGGAGCTGATGTTGCTGAATTGTTTGCTGTGTGGAAAACCCCCAGGTCTGGTATCAGAAATGACGTAGTGCTGGTAGGGGATTGAGAGTGGAGGAGATGCACAGAAGAGCATGTTTTCCTTTGCCTGACCTCTCAGTCTGACACAGCTCAGAAGAACCGAGTGGGTCAGGAAAGTGACCAGGGTATTTTTTTTTGAGTATTAAACATTTTATTCAATTTCTTTTTTAATATTTATTTATTTATTTTTGGCTGCATTGGGTCCTAGTCGCAGCACGCGGGGTCTTTCGTTGCAGCACGCGGGCTTCTCTCTAGTTGTGGCTTGAGTAGTTGGCTCAGTAGTTGCTGCATGTGGGCTCAGTTGCCCGGCAGCACGTGGAATCTGAGTTCCCGGACCAGGGATCGAACTCGCGTCCCCTGCATTGGCAGGCAGATTCTTAACCACTAGACCACCAGGGAAGTCCCCCAGGGTAAGTATTTTTGATTCGGTGGTGGAAACCTACAGCTCTCTTACCCTCCATTCTTACCATACAATTCACAGATTGTACCAGCAAATAGGATGTTAAATGAGAGTTTTTAAAAGGCAGAATAGGTGATAGTGTGCCCCGAGCACACTATTTTTTTAATTGAAGTATAGTTAATTTGCAATATTGTTTTAGTTTCAGGCGTACAACAAAGTAATTCAGTTTTATTTATGTGTATATATATATATATATATATCTCAGATTATTTTCCATTATAGGTTATTACAAGATACTGAATATAGTTCCTTGTGCTATACAGTAAATCCTTGTTGGTTACCTATTTTATGTATAGTAGTTTGTATCTTTTAATCCCATACTCCTAATTTCTCTTCTTTCCCCTTAGGTAACCATAAGTTTGTTTTCTATGTCTGTGAGTCTGTTTCTGTTTTGTATATAGATTCATTTATATTATTTTTTATATTCCACATATAAGTGATATCATATAATATGTCTTTCTCTATCTGACTTACTTAGTATGATAATGTCTAGGTCCATCCATGTTGCTGCAAATGGCAATATTGCATTCTCTTTATGGCTATTATGCCATTGTGTTATATATATGTATATATCTCACATCTTCTTAAACCAGTTGTCTGTTGATGGGCACTTGGGTTGTTTCCATGTCTTAGCTATTATAAATAGAGCTGCTATGTACATTGGAGTGCATGTATCCTTTTGAATTACAGTTTTAGTTTTTTCCGGATATATGCCCAGGAGTGGGATTGCTGGATCATATGGTAGCTCTATTTTTAGTTTTTTAAGGAACTTCCACACTGTTTTCCATAGTGGCTGCACCAATCTACATTGCCACCCACAGTGTAGGAGGGTTTCCTTTGCTCCACACCCTCTCCAGCATTTATTTGTAGACTTTTTGATGATGGCCATTCTGACCAGTGTGAGGTGATACCTCATTGAGGTTTTGATTTGCATTTCTCTAATAATTAGTGACGTTGAGCATCTTTTCATGTGCTTGTTGGCCATCTGTATATCTTCTTTGGAAAAATGTCTATTTAGGTCTTCTGCCCATTTATTGTTTGGGTCATTTGGTTTCTTGATATTGTGTTATATGAGCTGTTTGTATATTTTGGATATTAACCCTTTGGCAGTTGCACTATTTGCAAATATTTTCTCCCCTTCCATAGGTTGTCTTTTTGTTTTGTTGATGGTTTCCCTTGCTGTGCAGCAGCTTTTTATAAATTTTTTTTTTTTTTTTTTTTTTGGCTGTGTTGGGTCTTCGTTGCTGTGCGCAGGCTTTCCCTAGTTGCGGTCAGCAGGGGCTACTCTTCGTTGCAGTGCGTGGGCTTCTCATTGTGGTGGCTTCTCTTGTTGTGGAGCACGGGCTCTAGGCTCATGGGCTTCAGTAGTTGTGGCATGCAGGCTTCAGTAGTTGTGGTTCATGGACTCTAGAACGCAGGCTCAGTAGTTGTGGAGCACGGGCTGAGTTGCTCCATGGCATGTGGGATATTCCCAGACCAGGAATCGAACCCGTGTCCCCTGCACTGGCAGGCAGATTCTTAACCACTACGCCACCAAGGAAGTCCCTGCAAAAGCTTTTAAGTTTGATTAGGTTCCATTTGTTTATGTTTGCTTTTATTTCTTTTGCCTTTGGAGACGTGATCTAAGAAAATATTGCTATCATTTATGTCTGAGAATGTTTTGCCTATGTTCTCTTCTAGTTTTATGATGTCATGTTTTATATTTAGGTCTTTAAACCATTTTGAGTTTATTTTTGTATATGGTGTGAAGCAGTATTCTAATTTCATTGATTTTTTAAAAATTTATTTATTTGGCTGCATCAGGTCTTAATTGTGGGATCTTCATTGCGGCACACGGGCTTCTCTCTAGTCGTGGCATGCAGACTCCAGAGCACATGGGCTTGGTAGTTGTGGCATGCGGGCTCTCTAGTTGTGGCACATGGGCTCTAGAGCATGCAGGCTTGGTTGCTCCATGGCATGTGGGATCTTAGTTCCCCAACCAGAGATTGAACCTGCATCCCCTGCATTGGAAGACAGATACTTAACCAGTGGACCACCAGGGAAGTCCCTAATTTCATTGATTTATATGTGGTTGTCCAGCCTTCCCAACACCACTCACTGAAGAGACTGTCTTTTCTCCAGTGTATATTCTTGCCTCCTTTGTCATACATTAATTGACCGTAGGTGTGTGGGTTTATTTCTGGGCCCTCTTTTCTGTTCCACTGATCTACATGTCTGTTTTTGTGCCAAAACCATGCTGTTTTGATTACTGTAGCTTTGTAGTATTGTTTGAAGTCTGGGAGGGTTATGCCTCCAGCTTTGTTCTTTTTTCCTCAGGATTGCTTTGGCAATTCTGGGTCTTTTGTGATTCCATATAAATTTTAGGATTACTTGTTCTAGTTCTGTGAAAAATGTTACTTTGATAGGGATCGCATTAAATCTGTAGATTGCTTTGGGTAGTACGGCCATTTTAATAATATTAATTCTTCCAATCCAAGAGCACAGGATATCTTTCCATTTCTTTGAATCACCTTCAATTTCCTTTATCAATGTTTTATAGTTTTCAGCATATAGGTCTTTCACCTCCTTAGTTAAGTTTATTCCTAGGTATTTTTTTTAAGTACCTTATATTTATTTATTTATGGCTGTGTTGGGTCTTCGTTGTTGCGCGCAGGCTTTCTCTAGTTGGGGCGAGCAGGGGCTACTCTTCGTTGCAGTGCGTGGACTTCTCACTGCGATGGCTTCTCTTGTTGCGGAGCACAGGCTCTAGGTGCATGGGCTTCAGTAGTAGTGGCACACGGGCTATAGATCACAGGCTCAGCTAGTTGTGGCGCACGGGCTTAGTTGTTCTGTGGCATGTGGGATCTTCCCAGACCAGGGCTCGAACCTGTATCCCCTGCGTTGGCAGGTGGATTCTTAACCACTGCACCACCAGGGAAGTTCAATTCCTAGGTATTTTTTTGACACAATTTTAAAGAGGACTTTTTTTTAACTTTCCCTTTCTGATATTTCATTGTTAGTGTAAAGAAATCCGAGCACACTATTAATAGAAGAGTTGCTTGAGCAAAGAGAGGGATTTTCTTTGTATGCTTGGGGGGATTGGTAAAATAAACAAACAAATAAATAAAACAATCCCCATCTATGAGGAGCTATATCTCCTGCAAACCACTGAGAAATAAATGTATCCTCAGGTCCTTGGCCCATGTGCAAAAGGGACATAGGTCTCACCAATGCTCTGGCAAAAGTATGGGAAGGAGTAGCTGAATGCCTTGATACAGTCCACCTCAGAAGAGGGAGAGAAGAGAAGACAGCTGCTCTGCTGGTTATACCAACTGAATCCAGAGCCAAGCGGGGGAAGACTACTTGGTCCCCTGCCCACAAAAGCAGGGGCCGTAAGGGTTCACTCACGTCCTGGCAGAGGGGTGCATGGGATAGTGGGAAAATCTGGCTCCTTGCCCATTTCTAGTTGCCGAGGAGGGAGGAAGACACAGCTGATAGGGCGCCCTGACCTCAGGCCTGGTCCTGGAAGGCGAGGGGCCAGGGCTCCAACAGAGCATTGTGATGGTGGGGCCCCTCTCCCAATTCCAGAGAGAAAGAAAGGCGTAGTCGGTGGGGGCAGGAAGTGGCTGGCTCCGGGCTGAGAACTGCAGTGGGGGGCGCTTCAGTGGAGTGACAGGGCTGCACAGAGGGGAGACCCATGAAGTCAAAGTCGAACATCAGACCCCACAGAAATGCTGGAGTGTGGTAGGACCTGGCTTTAGAAGAGAACCTAGAAAAACAGCCCATGTGGAGAAGTATGACTGCACAAAATG
Source organism: Pseudorca crassidens (assembly GCF_039906515.1). Taxonomy (NCBI): domain Eukaryota; kingdom Metazoa; phylum Chordata; class Mammalia; order Artiodactyla; family Delphinidae; genus Pseudorca; species Pseudorca crassidens. The sequence goes on along the minus strand of NC_090296.1, from coordinate 84,867,550 downwards.
GGCCTGACTGTGGAGGCAGACTCTGAGAGCCAAAGAGGTAAAGCCCCTTAAATGACAGCAGCTAGGACACCACCCCCGGGGGCCTACTGCAAATGAGCAGATCCCAGAACCTTTTGGATGTCTTTTATCAGAGAGTTAGAAGAGGACGCCCTGAGTGAAGGGAGTCACTGGTGGAGGTGAAACTGAACAGTCCAGGCATAGTAGGACGGGCCTGGCCCAGACATCTGCCCCTGTGGGAAAGGGAAAACAATCCTCCGACAGGTGCAGTGGCACGCACCTGTCTGCCTACCCCCAGGGCCTTCTTTGCCTCCAACCTGAGTCAGGAGGAGGGATCACTGGAGATAGACAGCTGGCCATGCCTGGCAGGGCTCTGGCTCTGCCCTGCAGGGGGTGCCATGACACAGGACAGCCTTGGGCCCAGAGCCGACCTGTTGCTAAATCCAGACTCCTGAGATGCTAGTTACCCTGTGTCTGACTGTAGCCGCAGCTGGCTTTTCTTGGACCCTGCATCATGGCCTGAGAGGGTCTTTGGGGATAAAGGGAACGTGCTGAGCCCACTAGGGCCAAAAGCCACTTGTGGCGGATCTCCAAGGGGATGGGGACTCTTGAGGACTTGGGGTCCTGCTGTCACTTCCCACAGCCTGGGTCTCCCTTCCACTACTCCCCACATCAGAGGAGGTTGACCTAGGCAAGTGGTGCTCCTTAAAGACAGGGACACAAAGAGAAGAAAGGGTGGAGGCAAGCCGGCATCTCAGCTGCCTTCTTGGTCCTAGGGCTACTGCTGGGACTATCCGGCCAGACTCCAAGCTCCTCTCTAGCCCACCCCTATCTTGTGAGCTGGACTGTGAAAGCTCCCGAAAGTGGTTTGCTGGCATAAATATAAGGATTAAACAACCTGTGGGGGGGGACTCGTTGCTCACAAACTGTTTTTCATACACTAACTCATTTCAACCTCATAGTAATATGCAAGAAGTATTATGATCCTCTGAGAGGTTAAAGATAATTAACTAGACGGCCAGCTTCCTTGGGCAGAGACCATGTTTCATCGCCAATGCCTGACATAATAAAAGGTGCTCAATCAGTGCGAAAAGAATGAAGAAATGGATGGACTTGTCCCAGGTCACCTAGCAATGAGAGGTGGTGCTGGAAGGGAGCTTCAGCCTCCCAACTCAAACCCGGTTCCCTTCCATTCAAGGTGAGGGCTGGGATGAGAGGGCGCAGAGGACCGCGAGGTGGGGAGGGCGCTGGCTGCACCGACAGCTCAGAATTTGGTAATGGGCCGCTTCTCTGGATACCCTCTAACATATTTAGGGGAAAGCATCGCTCTGAGCTTTCTCCAGCATACTCCCTCAGCTTAGGGGCCCGGGGGCCGGAGAGAGCTCTGCGCGACAAAGTCTGTCACTGAACTCGCATCCGGCTGCTCCCTCTCCGAATCGTCCCGGTGGCCCCCAGGGCCAAGAAGGGCTGACCCCGTGCCTTGCGGGGTGACGGCGGTCCCGGTCCGGGAGCAGCCCCGCGGCCGCGCAGCGCCCCCTGGTGCTGGGCAGCGGGGCCCGGGCGGTCCCGCCCGCTGTCCCGCCAGCTACGCCGGCTTCCCGCGACAGCGGCCCGGCGCGGGCTCCCAGGCCGAGGGTGGGATTCGGGGCTGCAGGAGGAGGAGCCGAGCGGGCGCGGAGCCTCCGAGAAACTCGCGGCCTTCGGCGGCTTCCCGGCCCGGGAAGTGAGCCGGGGTCGGGAGGCCGCAAACAGGAAGTCGGGCTGTAACAAAGAGCTCGGCGGCGGGGTGGGGGGGGGGGGGGGGCGGGGAGCCGCGGGACCTCCGGGGCGACGGCAGGTGGAGGGCTGACCCGGGCCAGCGCGTCGCACTTGCCTCTTCCGCCGCCGCTGGGGGTTCCAGGCCCGCCGGGATCCGGCCGTGCCGTGCGCCCTGGGCGCGAGGGAGGGCGCGGCCGCCTGAGGGAGGCCGCTGGGACCTCCCAGGCGCATCCTCTCCCCGGGAAGGGACACTCACAGTTCCCTGAGTGAATCACTTCCATCCCTTACCGGAATGCGGCGGGCCACGTGGGGTGGAGGGCTGGGTTGCCAAACTGCGGACCCGCGGGAGAGGCGGGGAAAGCGTCAAGGAGGGGAGAGCCCTGTGGGTCCCCGTGAGAGGTGGAGCGTCCGCGCGACCTGAGTTTAGTGACCTAGTGGCCTTAACTAGCCCGGGATGGGGGGAGGTAGGAACCACTGTCCTTTTTCTTCTATCCCCTGACCAGTCTGGCCCCGAGGCCGGAGAGGGACCGCTAGCTGAGCCAGCAGCATAAAGGCATTCTTCACAGCCTCTCCCTGCCTGACGCCCCACAGTGATATCCAGGTGGTTACCAGCCAGTGGGCTCTGGAAATGCAGCTGTCCTCAGACCTGGCGGTCACCGTGGGGTCAGACTTGTCCTTTAGACAGGACACTGCTTCCAGGCTAAGGAACTGCTATGCTCTGAATTGTCTTATGAAATACCAGTGCAGATTAAACATGGGTATTTGCTAAGCCAGGGAGAGCACTTCACAGTGAGTCTAGAGCTATCATCTGGCCTTGTTTCTGCCAAGCCTAGGACCTCTCCTGTACACCTGCACACTCCATCAGGAAAGTCTTGGGTACCTTACCTATGAGAAGGGGCTGGACCCTCAGGGAGTGACCTGGAAATCCTGGAGAGAGAAGGGCTTCCACTGTGGCCTGTTCACACCCCAAGTGCCTGGCGCAGCTTTTGCATGTCACTAGAGGTGGAACCTGGCACAAGCTACGGGTTGGAGCTGCCCAGACCAAGTCCATGAAGGGATCCCCTCTTTTCCCAGAAAGCTGGCATGGTATCAGAGCCGGTGAGTGGGTTTAGCCAGCCAGCTCCCCTCCAGAGCTCTCTTCTCTGAGGAGCTGGCAGCCTGTGTAGCCCAGCACAGCCTGGTGGTGTGGACGTGCAGGCCCGCGGGTGTCCTACCTGTCCCCCACATGGGAGCCTCGTCATCTCGCCTTCGTGTCCCAGCCCAGTTTCCCCCGCCCCCCAGGGCCCGGGAGCTGCTTTCCTGTTTCATTTTGGGCAGGAAGAGTGAGGTCGTGTTGTTCTTCCCCCTGCTGCCGGCTCAGGCTGTGGGAACGGTTCCCTGAATGCTTTCCTGTTTGATACCCTGTGTGTGCAGTGAGGGGAACAGGGAGCAATGGGTGAGGCGTGGAACGTGTGCACTTGGGTGAGTGTGGATGAGCCTAGGTCTCTTGCTCCCTTGTCTCTGGCATAAGCACCCAGATTAGGGGCGGGCATGCTCTATGTGTCAGCGAGAAAGGAAAAGGGAGGCAAGTAGCGCTGCATATACTTGGACTCCACTGGGGGCATCTGCTGGGTCTGTTTTGCTTTACTGGATGGGCTGAGAGCTGGGAGCATCTGCTCAGCTTTCTGTCGATGGCTCATTTTTTCATCACTTGCTCTCCATGGAGTATTTTTGTGACTGTAGAGAGAAGACTGTGGCACCCTAGGGACCATCTTATGCCTTAGAGGAAGCTAGCCATGAAGTAGAGACTGGAAACTCTCTCAGTAATGCCTCAGCCAGAGAAACCCGGGCTCAGGGAAGCGTCCCTCTTCTTCCTCCTCCCCTCTCTACAGTCTTCAATCAACTCTAGCAGCTCCAGGCAGACCAGGCGCCCAGAGCCAGCTCTCTTGCCCAGCTGCAAGGAGGACAGACCCGAGGCAGATCCCCCTGGCACAAAGACCAGTGCCCTGCCGGGGCTTAAAAATGAGCAGGGTGCTAGTCCATCTAAAACCCTGCAATAGCAGGAGGAAGAGCCCAGATGTCATCATGGTCAGAGACCCCGCTCTCTGACAAGAGAATCCTTTTGAAAAGAGGAAAACAGGCAGGTTTGTCTCCTTCCCCCAAATTCCTGTATCCCCCAGGCTGACTAGGGTGTCCGTAAGCTTTTTCAGACTTGAAGGGAGAAAAGTGGGATAGATTCAGGTTAAGGGGGCATAACCCCCAAGGAATGGTGGGAGCATGAGGGGGAAGGGGGGCTGCAGCCAACCTCAAGCCATAAGACAGAGGAGGCTGGCCCAGGCTGGGGACTAAATGGGTGAGGCCAAATTCCCCAAGAACTAGAAGAGGACAAGGGCCTAGAGCACAGTAGGCCAAGTCCAAGTGCTCCCAGGTGCCAGGGGTGTGGGGGGCAGCCGGCAGCAATATGAGAAGGGGAGTCAGAAGGATTCCCACTCTGCCATCACAAAGACAGGACCCAAGAAATACTAAACTCCTGTACACATCTGTTCCATATTATAAATACACATTATATACAAAATAATGTTATAAAATGTAGAAAGGTCAGTGCTTCTGATTCTTAAATTATCGAAATACTAGACTCCAAAATAAACTACAAAAAAAAAAAACAAACAAAATAAAAACTCATATTATTGATTTCTGAAGATCGGCTTCAAGGGTAGTCTGGGGGCAGTAGTGGGTGTGGGCAGAGCCCAGGCTCGAGGCCTTGGGAATGGGCTTGAGGGAGGAAAGGTCCTAGGTGGCGACAGCACCCAATTTCTCCCTCACTGGAATTTCCATCATCACTGCCCTGAGCTCCCCAGTTAGGCCTGTTGCCTCTGGCTGGGAAGAGGGGCAGGCCCTCCACCTATCTGCTCACAGGAGCCCAAGGCACCCAGGGCCAGAGGCTGTGGAAGCCAGGTAAGGCTTACCAGTATCCTTCCCCAGAGAGCCTGGGCCAGGGAGAGGCAGGGATGGTGTTAGGAGCAAGGCCCACGTGCAGCGGCTGGAGGCACGGGCAGAAAATGCTTCTTCCGCTCCTCTCGGGGCGCTCACCTCACCTGCAGGGACACTCCTGCCAAGAGCTGAACCAGATGGTTTCCTGGCCCACAGACGGCCCTGCCCTTACTGGCCTCCTCTCTCCTCTCTGATTTGGACCCAGCTGTCGCCATGGAGCCTGGTCCAAGGCACTTTTGGAAACACAGATACCAGTGGAGGCCACAGCAGCTCCGGGCCCCACGGGGCCACTGCCACTCTCTCTGGAAAATAGGCCAGAGCCCCAAAGGAGCCCTCTGAAGGCCACTGCTGGCAGGGCGGGTCCAAGTGGCACCTCTCCTCTCCTCTGTTCCCCTGGCTGGCGTAGCTGCCAATCTGATGCCAGACAGACACCCAAAGATGTGGAAGGGTACTGCATCTCTTGGCAAGTTCACAGTCTGTCCAGTTCATGCCATTCCCTCTTCCTCCTGAGAGCAGCACGTTGCATATTAAAAAATGTCCCATCCAGGATGCAATGTAAACAATGCAGAAGGAAGGTCCAGCTGCAGGGGCGAAGCTGGGATGTCCTGGGGAGGCTCCTGCCTTATACCTGGGGAGCATGTGGAGAGCACGAAAGTGGGTTACCCTGGGGTACAAGCACTCCCTCCATGGCTGCCCTGGGACTCCCTGAGAGAAGCCAGTGAGGCAGGTGGGGTGAAGAGGAGGTGGGAAAGCCCTCCCAGTCTTCTGCCCCAACACATACACATGCCTGGAAGACAGTGCTCATGAGGTGGGCCAGTGAAGGAAGCCAGTGAGCAAGGGGCAGGAGGGGCACAAGGCAACCACCCTCACCCACCAGCAGCTGGGAAGCAGCGCCTGGGAGCTGGCCGGGTGCCATGGCCGCCCAGCCCAGCACTAACACAGCAGGAAGAGACGGGGCTGGCTCACCACCACGGCTCCTGTTTCACACCCTCTGTGGCAACGAGGCCAGCAGGGATCCGAGAGCCACTGAACCCAGCCTGCCAAGGAGGGGTTCCGACCCACCCTTCAGGAGCGGCCCCTAAGGTCAAGAGTAACTGGACCACTTTCTCACCCCCTAAAGGCAGGAGGGAACATGCTAGAAGGGAAGGACAGCCTAGCACTCACCTCTGTGGCAATGACACATTCGTTCCTCTCTTCTGATATCAAACACACAGACTGGTACATGGAGTCCCTGGGGGAGCATATCGCTGATATCCGACACTCTGGCCTTTCACTGAGGGAACACAAGACAGGCCGGTGAGGGAGAGATGAAGAGAGGGCTGGAGGGAGGTGGGGCGCTAACCTGGACCCCGGAGAGCCAAAGGGAACTGGCAGAGGTGACTCTGGGAGAAGACACGGGGACTAGGGATGCCCAGTGCTAGCCTGGCGGGTTAGCTACAGGCCTTAAGAGAGCCACAGGACCCCAACCTTCCCAGAGGGTCTCAGGCCTGGAAAAGGCCAGTTTGCCACCAGAGGCAAGCCATGCCGTGGGAAGATGGGGGGCACAAGTGACACAGTGTGGACACTTGACATTTGTGAATGAATGAATGAGGGAATGGGAAGGAGGGACAAAGGGAGCCTGGCAGAAATCTTGTCGGAGCATCCTCCTGTCAGCAACAAGAGCCCCTGTTTGCTTAAAAGCTCCCACCTGTCCTGGGGGAGCCCAGGCAGTACTGTGAGGGGGTCCCTGGTGAGCCCTGGGCCTCTGGGTGCCGCTCACCTGTGTATCCGCAGTGGCGCCTTCTCCCCTAAGCTCTTGTCACTGTGGGGATACTTCCCGGGCAGGATCCCCCGCCCCAGGGGTCCTGGGGCCAGATTATAGTCCAATGTGTGGTTCTGTTGTTTGCCACAGTTGGACTTGTCCAGGCCACAGTCCACTTCCAGCTCCTTCTTCTGGTTTGTGTTCTTGAGCTGGGCGGCGGGGATCAGGTTGTCCTTCTGGAAGTCCGACAGGTTGTTCATGGCCTCCCTGCTGCCGTCGTCAGGCCGCCTGAGCCGCAGCTGCCGCACCGCCACTGCCACCATGCACAGTAGCACCAGCAGCACCACCAGTCCCACGCCCAGGGAGACGGCCACCCAGGGGAAGCTGGGGGGCATGCTCATGGGGAACTCGCAGCGGCTGCCCACAAAGCCGTAGGGGCAGTTGCAGACGAAGTTGTCCGGGGGGAGGCTGGCGTAGCAGGTGGCCCCGTTGAAGCAGGGTCCCGAGGCACAGGCGTCAGTGGGCATCCGCACCTCGCAGCGCCGGCCAGAGAAGCCAGCAGGGCAGGTGCATGCGAACCCGTTCTCCAGGTTGCGGCAAGTGCCGCCATGGACACAAGGGCTGCGAGCACAGTCGCTGATGTGGATTTCACAGTGGGCGCCTGTGAATCCAGGACGGCAGCGGCACATGCGGTTTGGACCTCGGTTCAGGCACTGGCCCCCTGTGGGTACACATGGGCCACAAGTCAGCAACCTCCTTGGACCCCACCCCACTCCCACCCCCCGGTGCAGAGGGTGCCCCATCCCAGGAACCAAGGTCATCCAGGAACTCGGCCAGCATTCACAGATCCCACTACAAAGAGCTCTGCACAAAGAGTCAGGAGACCTGCAGTTGAGGGTGAGCCTGGTCCTCTACGCCTCAGTGGGCTCGTGTATAAGAACTGCCAGCATCTTACAGAGCTTTACAGTAGAATCGAACAGGTATGCTTGGGTTTGAATCTCAGCTGTCTCTCTCTAGCTGGGGATTTGGCACCCGTTGCTTTATTTTATTTCTAAGCCTAATTTCCTCATTTGTTACATTGGAGTAGAATGCTGTCTCCTCTATAGGAGATCTCTGAAGGTTAGGTAAGGTGATGCGTGAAGGCAGGAGCACATGCCTGGTGTACAGTAAATGCTCAGATAGATCTATTATTGTTTCATTTAACCTTCACAACATGAAAGACAGAGGACGGGTTCTATATTTTCCCATTCAGTGATGAAGAAACTGGCTCCGGGGAGTTAACTAAGTGATTAGCCAGAGAGCAGATTCCATCTCAGCCCTTCCGATCCCTCCGCAGCTCCTAAGGCTTCTCTCCTGCACGGTGCTGTCTGCCTGCCTCACAGAGGGTCACCAGAAGGCCAAGGAGACAAAGATAACCAACATGCTTGGTGCCCCCCAAAATGCTGAACATTCCAGACGCCTTATGCTGTGCCAGGCTCACTGTAGCCGTGGGGAGAGGTGAGGCCTCCAGGAGCAGGGCCCTCACCGTGCTAGCCTCTTTCAAGGAGGGACATGAGGCCTCCAAGGTCCCTCTCTCTAGCCCAGGACTTCCTGGGGAGGGTCAGAGGCTGCCCCAGTCAGGTCAGGACATGGGAATAGGAATGGAAGCCAGGCAGGGTGCATACTGCTCCATCTCCAAAGGCCTGCACCCGCTGCTAACCTTCTCCTCTTCCAAAGCCACCCAGATGATCAAGCAAGCTCTTCACCATCCGGAGCAGATGGGGATCCGTCTCAGCCTGCCCAGAGTGACAGACAAGGCCTCTCCCCTCTCTTGACCCTCCCTCACCAGAAAGTTCTCTTGGCCCCAGGGCCAGTCCACCAGGTTAGCAAGGCAACAGGACGCACCATTGGCACACGGATTGCTGGTACACCTGTCCACTTTCTTCTCGCAGTTGGAGCCAGTGAAGTTGGGGGGACATTCACAGGCATAGCTGGTCCCCTGGTTGCGCTCCCGACAGGAGCCCCCATTGAAGCAGGGAGAGTCGGCACAACTCAAGGTGCTGTGTTCGCAGTGCAGGCCATAGTAGCCCGGGGGACACAGGCAGCGGTAGCTGTCCTCCTGGTCCTGGAAAGAGAGCAGAAAGGGGCCAAAGTCAGACCCTTGGGGGCAGGGATTCCTGGCAGGGGGCTAGGCCCCACCTGCCCACAATGCCTGCCCATGGGTGCACATCCACTGGCCGCCTGGGGAGGGGATGCCTGGGCGTCGCCTGGCCAGAACTCTGCCTTCCTGCATTGGCCTAGGCCTCACCTTACAGCTGCCTCCATTGCGACAGGGGTTGCTGTCACACTCGCTGAGCTCCAGCTCACAGTCCACGCCAGTGTAGCCTGGGCGACAGGTGCAGGTATAGCTCCGCTGCCCACTGTTGGAGCACGTCGCCCCATTCTTGCACGGGGAATGATGGGTGCAGTAGTTGAGATCTGCGGAGACAGGAACCGACCGGCTGAGCAGAGCCAAAGAGTGGTCCCAACCTCCAGGCTCCTGGTGGTGCAAGTTCACTGTCCATGTTTGGCCCAGAGGGTTCAACTCAAAGTCTTCTGGGCCCAAATACCCTTCCTCTTCCCCCAGTGAAATCGGGTATATTGAAGCACCTAGAACCACATCTGAGGCGTACCATCAATCAAAGTTGAAAAAACACAGTTGGACACAGTTAACTGCCCAAAGGTAAGCTCACAAGCACTGCAGCCAGGGGAGAATAAAGGTAAAAAGAGGAGGCACAGCAAGACCACATGTTGAGGAGGAAGTCAGAAAAGGCCTCGTGGAGGAGGGGCAGCTGAGGTAAGCCTGGAAACGGGCTACAATTTTAACAGGTGGAAAGAGTAGAGGGGAGGCGAGAGCCACGATAAGTGGTTGCCAGGCGTTTTTTAAAGCGAAATGCGTTACGAGGGTATTTTGAAATATAAGTATTTGTTTTCTTATTTGGGAAGGACAGGGAGGGAAAACCAGACAGAGCAAATACAGGGACTGTAAGGGCTCTGTTTGAATAAGATGAGTATATGACTGTGTCACCTGGGAGCAAATGTGGGGAGAGGAAAGAGAGAGGGCAGGAACCAGGTGTGTGTGTGTGTGTGTGTGTGTGTGTGTGTGTGTTTGGGGGGATTGCAGTGGGGTAGAAAGTGACACACACACACACACATACGAAGAATACAGGGGCTGAATTCCAAGCCCCTTGTTGCCAGCAAGTCAGGGCCCAGGCAAGTCCTTTCTATCCTGGCAAGCGTCCTGCCCACCCTACCCAGGCCTGTGCTGGTGTCTCCATGGCAGCAGCCACCCCATTTGACCCTGAAAATGGGAGGCACGTGCTGCAGCTGGCTATGAGGATGAAGGAAAAAAGGCCCCCTCCCCCATCATTGGGGCTGGCAGACCCCAGTGCAGCCAGAAGAGTGACCAGCCCCCTGAACACCAGGAAGACAGTGTGGGCTTGGGCAGCTGCCTGGCAAGTGCTACTGGGGGAAACAAGGGAGGCCGTTTCTGCCCCACCGAGAAGGCGGTTAGATGTCACTCCGCCCAGAGGCCCAGCTCACCCACAGCCTCAGGGCAGCCAGTGGGCACACCCCACCAGACAGCTGTTTAGGGGAGAGCTGCTCAAACAGCTCTGGTAGGTAAGCAAACACTTAGGGGGTTAATAGGTAACTACAAGGTAGAAAGAGGAACTGAGCCCGGCATCCCTCTCTCTGGCCTTGCTGGAATTTATGAGTGCAACCTTCAGGCTGCCAACTTGTCACCCTCCTGGCTTCTCCAGCCACCCTTCCTCCCCAGCACCTAAGGAAGAAGGATCCACCATCTCGTTCTAAGCCAGTTGTTAAGATCCTTACAGTCCCAAGCTCCTTGAAGGATAATGGGAAAGCCGACTCAGCAATCATCGAGTAGGAAGGGTCCAGGTGACAACTCTGTTCCCATGCCCTGCCCAGCTCTCCGTCCCCTCTCTTTGCCCTGACTCACCTTGGTCACAGAATAGGCCTCCCCACCCCTCATCACAAGTGCATTGCCAGGGGGTGCTGCAGGTGCCATGGCGACAGCCGTTGTGGGGGATGCATTCGTTGCACAGGCGGCCCTGCCAGCCTGGGCGGCAGCTGTAGAACAAAAGAGAAGCTGAGGGTGAGGTGAGGGCCTGGACAGGGGACGGCTCCCCCCGTCACCGCTTCCTGTCCACTACTCACATGCACTCTGCTGGCTTGCTGCAGTAGCCATTCTGTTCATGACAGCCCGAGAGACAGACAGCTGAGGAGAGAAGGCGGCACTGGGTGAGGGTGGGATGACAATGACTCTGAAGTCCCACTCTCCCTCTCCTGGCCCTGGGGGTGCCCCCCAGCTCTCCTGGGCTCACTTCCCACTCCTGGCTTCCCAGAGGAGCCATGGATGTCTTAAAGAGAAATGATGGCACAGGGAAGGAGAATCCAGGCTGGATGGAATGCAATTATGGGGTCTTTGTGGGCTTTAGCACCATGGGGAGGAGCACTGAGAAGAGGGAGGGCAGAGTCCAAGCCCATCCTAAGCATCCCCAGCTGTTACTGAGGCCCAGTTAGTGGACAGCCCAGACCCGCTCTCCAAGGGAGGCAGGCTGCAGCCGAAAAGATGCCACTGTGTTTGTTCCGGGGACCCCCCTCCAGGCAGGTGGGAGCTTGGCTGCTTACGCTGTTCGCAGTACTCCCCAGTCCAGCCGGGCAGGCAGGACAGGCTGCCATCTGGCTGGCACACGTAGTGGCCGAAGTGGTCATTGCGCTTCTTGCATAGCCGTGAGCAGCTGTCCCCATAGTAGTTGTCACTGCAGATGACCCGGTAAGAGTAGCGCAGCCTTGTGAGAGGGCTGGTCTGCTCATCCGGTAACCAGTTCTGGCCCACAGCTAGGGAGCCCTGGATGGTGATCTTGCTGATGAGCGCGTCTGGTGGCAAGGCCTCTGAAGGGGCAGAGGGCCAGGTCAAGGAAGGGCAGCCAGTCCCCAAGAGTGCCAGCAACTGCTGGATCAAACCAGTTGTCCAGATGACCCCACCTGCCAGCAAACGCAGGCCAGAGGAACCCAAGTGTCCCACTGCTTAGCTGCTCTGTGTGTGCATGTGCAGAGGGCCTGATACCATTCAAAAAGGGGACAATAGAAGGATGTTAAGATATCCCAATGTTCTGGAGGCAGATAGGCAGGGGAAAGAGGAAAAGAGGTCAAAATGGGGGGGGGGGAGAGAAAAAAGAAAAAGAAAAGCTCTCCAGGCCTTTGAGGACCCTGGGAGCAAGGGGTCCTCTGGTGCCCATTCAGGGGTTCTGCCCTCAGAGATGGGTAATGCTTTTCTTTTTCCTTTGCAAAGTGAGAATTGTTGTGCTGCTGAAATATCCTTTTCCTCTGTGTCAGAACAACATCCCAAAGCCATTATTCCCTTTCCAAAGGAGCGGAATTCGAGAAAGGTGTAAAATACAGGAAGGGGCCCGTCAGCGGCGCTGGCAGCTTCGGCCTTTCTCACCGCCGTGCTCCCCGCGTTCCCACGCCAAAAATAACCCGCAGGAAACGCAATTGTGCTCAGAGTCCAGGCAGCGGGCGGAATCCGAGCGTCCAGCGCGGGGCGCAGCTCCTGGCCTAGCTAAGCGTCCTGCCCCCCACGCCCCCACCCCGCACTTCCCCCGCCTATTACAGATTAACTCTTTCGGCGCTGCGCCGTGTCGCCCCCCTGTGGCCGCGGAGCGAGCTACTCACCTGGCCGCAGGTCGTCTCCTGGCGCGTGCCAAGCTTCAATGATGAGTGAGAAGGTACCCTGGGAACGGAAAGGAGGGGGCGGGGAAAGACAGAGAGAGCGAGATGAACAGGGGATGGTGGGGGTGCCTTTCGGCAGCCGGTTTAATTAATCTAATTGCAGGATACAGTTACTGCGCCCGGGTCTATGTAACGGGTCTGCACTCAGCATCGAGCGCGAGCTAGGAAGGCGAGACAACCCCGGGTAGGAGGAGAGTTGAGGGATGAGGGAATGTACGCGGGAGTCTTTCTGAGATGGAGCACGCCCCGGGGTTGTAGGTGATGAAAATCGTATCCCTAGCGCTGGGAGAAGATGGAGCGTAGAACGGGGAAGAGAGAGACTGGTGAGAGCGTACAGGAGGGTGAGGTCCCAGGAGAGAGTCGGAAAGAAGGATCAGAAGAGAGTGCCCCCCCTTTTATTGGAGGGGAGCGAGGCAATCTAGGGAGAAGGCTTTGGTCCCAGGGAAACCCCTTCTCTCGGCTTTCGTGACCTCCCCGGGCGCCCAGGCTGTGCTCACCGGCCAGGTGAAATTGAAGGGCAGTTGGAGAGGGTTGCGTCCCCCGCCGCTACTGTCGTCGCCGACGGCGAAGGAGTTGGTGCCCAGCACAGGCGTGGAGACGCTGCCGAAGGTGCAGGGCCCGGGTGAGAAGACCGCCTGGAAGTGCTTAAGGCAGACGCGGAAAAAGGTCCGGCAGCCGGGTTCGCACGGCCGCCCGCTGGCGAGTACGCCGCGCTCGTTGGCAAACTCCTGCAGCTGCAGCTGGAAGACTCCAGAGCCGGCCGCGCGCTATTGCACAGGGACCGAGGGAAGGAAGAAGGCGAGCGGTCAGCTCGGTGGACGCCAGGGGCTCAGGCCCAGGGCACGGTGGGAGGGGGCGGAGGGGGCGCGGGATGTTACCTCCTGCCAAAGTGCCACCAGCAGCAGTAGCGCCCAGCCAGAGGCGCTACGGGTTGCGGCTGCCATTCCCTGGGGCGTCGCTCTCTGCACCCGCCGGTTGTGAACCGTTCCCGCGCGTCCAACCGCCAGAGAGGTCCCTGAAAAGCCAGGCTCCGCTCGGGGTTTTCCTCCCGCCTCTCCTTCTCGCTAGCTCCGCTCCAACTGCCACGGTAGGTAATCCAGGTGAGGGCGGCTGGGTGGCGGCCGCGCTGAGGACGTGTCCTCGGACTAATCCTGGGGCTGTAAGCAGGCTAGTGTCCGGGTACACTGCACTGAGGCGGCTTGAGCTGCAGCTCTTGGCCTCGCGTTCCCAGCCTGCGCTCAGCGCCGCTACTGAAACCTGCGCTCTCGGGAGCTTTCCTTATATATATTGGCTCCTCTCTTCACCCGCCTGTCACTCAGACTCGTGGTCACTCTCCCCTCCCCTCGGGCCTCTAGCTGCTACAGCCCCAGCACCACCCGGAGGGGGCCTCCGCCCCCGCCTTCCCCCCTCCCAGCCAGCCAGTCAGGCACAGGTCCCCGCCCCTCTGTGCCGCTCTCAGCCCCTGGGTCCCCCAGCTCAGCGCGTGCCGAGGTGACCAGTTCTCCGCAATCGCGTGGATACAGGCCGAGACCCCGGCAGTGGGAGGACAGGGGGAGGGCCAGGGGGAATGGGGCGGGAGGTGAGCGAGTGGTTCCCGGATGGTCGTGGGGGCGGAGACACGGGGGAGTCCCCGTCGGCGGTGTGACCACGGCCGGCGTTAGTTACCTGCAGCCCTGGAGAAGGTAAAAAGAACTTAAGCTCAGAAAGCGAAACCAGTGCTAAAGGACTCCAGTCTCCTTCACCTTCCCGGAACTTCGGGAGCCCTGGCGTCGTCGGCCCCCAACCTGTGAGCGTCCACCCCCCCGCCCCCCCCCCGCGCGCAGCAGGGAAGCCAGAGGACGCATTAACCTCTCTGTGGCCACTCCGTGCTAGGCGAGGGACCAAGCATCTAAGACTCGGGGGCTCGGCCCCTCCACCTGGTGGGCATCTCCCTCCCCAGTTATGGGGGGCGTGTCCAGCGCGTGCCTCCTCCCTTCTGCCTCCCGCCTGGGCTCCGCGCGTGCCAGTCCCCAGACGCGTGGTACCCGTGCTGGGGGTAGGAGGGCGTGGTCCCCGAGGTAGAAGAAGGGGGGCGCGTCCTCAGCTGTATGGTAATAAGGGTCTGGCCCCGCCTTCAGCGCCTCTCCTCACCTGGGTTTAGCCTCAGCTCCAGAGCCCACCTTCACCCCCAACAGCCTCAAGCCTCGGCCCGCGTCCTGTCGCTCCGTTGGAGCAGGGAGGAACTCTCCTGACTGCAGAGTTGGCTCGAGCCACCAGAGAGTCCAGGGGCTGAGGCCGGGCAGACCCGGGTCCTCTCCTCATAGGGCAAAATGTAGGGTGGAACTGGAAGCGCGCGGACTCGTATGGGTTTCAGGCGGCTTCACCCGTCTCGCCTTCTCGGCTCCCCCGGGTGGCCCCACTTCTCCGAGCGGCGGCAGTGCAGCTGCTTTCCCGGAACCGGCGTGATCCCCGGAGGCTTTCGACCGGGGAGGGCCGGCTTCTCTCAGTGTCGGGGGGTGCAGAGGAGCGGTCTCTCTCCGCGACGCTGAGGGCGGCGGGGGCCTTGTGGCTTCAGCTGTCAGCCCACCCGCACAGCGATGGCTGTCGTCGGGCGATAAGATCGGCGCTGGGGGGAGCAGGGACGCGGCGCGGGCCCGGGGGAGTCTTGCGGGGGGCGGGGGGCACGGCTCGGAGCCCAACAGCTGCCTAGGCCGAGCATGGTCTGATTTTTTTTTTTTTTTTAACTTGGTGGTGGTGAAGGATTGAGGGAGAAGCATGAGAAACAAGAGGTTGGGAGCGTGGGTTGGGGGAGGGGTGAGGTGAGGAGACGGGCTCCGGGGTCCCCCACGCACGGCCACCCCTCCCAGCCACCATCTGGCGCGAACGGGTTGGCGTGGGGAACCGAGGTGGGGCGGGGGCCGGCAGATGGGCCCAGGCTGCGCTCCAGAGTTAATGTAGGTTATGGACAGGCGGAGTCCCCAGGCCCAAGGGAGGAGGAGCCCAGGACTTGCCTCCCAGCGATCCTGACCAGTGGGTTCTCTGCCCATTCTCTACGGATCCCTTAGTCCTGCCTAGGGTGCCAAAGAGTGCCCCTCGCTTTCCTCTGAGCTGGCATCCAGCCCTACCTAGTTATGTCCACTTCCACCCCCAAATCCTGGCCTGGGAGTTCATAAAAAACTCGCTCCTTTTCTGGATCTGTCTCTTGCCTGACCCTCAAGGGAGACATCCAGTCCCACAGGAGACATTTCGTTCAGTATTGGTAGATCTGGAACACTCTATCCCTCACACACATCCGGACTGATGTGCCCAAAAGCACTTTGCAAACAGTCAAGGACCAAACAAAAGTATCATCATTACCCTCAGAGTCAAGAATTCTTGAAAGGGATCCCAGAGATAGAAATCCTCTGACCTGTAGGGGGAAAGGGTTAAATTCTCTTCACCATCAAAAGGCATTCCTGAAGCACCTATTTGCTATGCAGTGCTGTCCCAGAAGTTCATTTACTCCCCTAGGACTCTAGGACACCGCCCTTGGCCCTGAATACCCACTAGCGCTCCAACCCGCTGGGGTCCAGCTTTGCCCACATTTGCTGAGCAGGAGAGGGTCGCTTTGCAGGCAGGGAATAGAAATGCGGAGGCTCCACAACTGGGGCTCCTCCACTTTTCTCCCACTCGTGACTTGTGGAAGGAAAGACCCAACACGTGTCCTGGGGGCCCCCAGGAACATGAGGCTGTGAGGCTATCAGAGGCCGCAAATCACGGTGGGATTGGACCCACGTGGACGTCTGACGAACCTACGCCTCCGCAGACGCTCGGCCACGCCCTGGAGAGGGGGCATGATTGCAAGGTCCCACCAACCTGGGCTTCCCCGGACTGACTGTGGGCCCTCTGATGGTCCACAGATCCTCATCCCCACGAGCACCCGCAACACTGCCCAGCGTCTGGAGCCACAGGGTCGAGGCCTGGCTTCAGGCAGGCCCACAGCCTCCGCCCCAGGGGCCTTCGGCTCCGGCCGTCCTCTCCGTTTGGCCGCTGCATACAGCCCCCCAGCAGGCAGAACCCGCACCTGGGGCCCGGAGGCGCAAAGGTGGTCTCGCAGCCTGGCACCCGAGCTGACCCCTGGTGATTAGGGTGCGACTCGGGCCGAGCAGAGCCTCGGGGCCCCTCCCCCACTTGGTAGCCTACGCGCCCTCCCCAGGGCTGCCGTCGCATCTTCCCGGCCTCCAGCGCTATTTTGCACCCCGACCCCCGGGACAGCGTTCTCCGCGGGACGAACTGCACCCAGGTAGGAGCGCGATAGGGGCCGGGCTACAGCGCCCGCCGGGCAGGCCAAGGGAGGGGGAGCTAGCCTGGCTAGGGCGGGGCGCTTAAGCCTTGAGGGGCGCCGCTGCGGTCGCTGCGGGGAAGGGGCCACGTGCAGGGAGCGGCGGTCGGGGAGCTGCACAGAAGGCGGGGAGATTTGCAAACTGTTGCTGCCACATGGCTGCTCCATTCGATCCATTCACATTGAAATGAGGACGGCGCGTGCCTCATCTGCCGTAGGGCGCTGCCACGCGTCAGCCCGGCCCGTCGCATGCCAACTGGGGCAGTGGGGCTGGCAGGGCCTGGCAGCCGTGGGGGCGCAGCCCGGGCCCTGAGGCCAGGCGAGGGCGGGCGGGGGGGGGGGGGGCGGCGCGCAGCGAGCTACCCTAGCCGCTCGGGCTCCACAGCTTCGCGGACCTTGGCCCTGCAGTTGGGAGCGAGCCGACGTGAAAGGACCAGGGACCGACAGGTTTCGGAGGGGGGGCCAGGATCGATGCCGTCGCTCCCCGCAGATGCGCCCCAGCAGCGCTACTCTCCATCTGCCGCTGCTCGCACCTGCCGGTCAATAAATCGATTTTACAATTTAATGCAGCAGCTTCCCGCCCGCCTGGGACAGATGCCGCCGCAGAACCACCTCCGCCCTCGCCCCTCCCCTCGAGGGGCGCCAGCGGTTAGGGCCGGGATTCCCGGTCGGCAGGCGGCGCCCCGCCGGGCCGCGTTCACCTCTCTCTGGGGGCCTTACAAGGAACTGCCTGCTCTGGGTCTTTCCCGCGGGACAGAGTGGGTTCCCCATAGGACAGGCCTGAGGCTGGTGGAGGAGAGAGGAAGATGATGACTTGGTGGTGGCCTTGAAGACTCATTTGGGGGCTTCACAGGGGGAACAGAATGCAGTGGCTGATGATAAGATGTGAGAGCCCCTGTGAGAAGGAGGAAGGGGTAGCACCTGGGGCATTGGCGCTGATAGCCACTGAGTTGTGAAGAATCTCCGCGAGGCAGCCCAGGAGGGTTGAGATGGAATGGGGCCTCTCCCCACCCTCTGCTTGAGTCGAGTGAATAAGCATGACATAAACCTGGCTCTTGGCACTTCCCAACCCTAGGGTCTTGGACTTGTAATTTAACTATAGCTCTACACCTCAGTTTTCTCATATGTGCAATGGGGATAATAATGATAGCCACCTGGGAGGGTGACTGATTATGCATTTGCAAATGAGTTCCAGGAGGAAAGAAAGGAAAGAGGAGAGCTGAAGGCAAACAGTTACAAAGAATGAGGCAAAGGAGCAGAGGGTGGAAACAAAGAGAGGAAAGCTAGGTGGGGCATGGAAAGGAGATGGACACTGGAAAACCTCCACTGTTAAAGGCCCTGTGAAGGGCCTTTTGTGGGAAGAGGCTGTGACACGGTTCTCAACTGGAAGGAGAAGACTGGAGCTTTGACAATGGGTTTGGATAAGAGATGGTTTGGAAGAACCAATTGCCCATGGCCAGATGACCCTCCAGCCAGGGCCAAATGTAGGTCTCAAGCTGGCACCCTTCCTCCTTCACGGTGATGTTTCAGAGCAGAGGCATGTAGGAGGAGAAGTCAACTTCTGAACTGCCCTGGTCATTGAGGCTCCTGGCAGCTCAGGGGTCTCAGCCTTCCCCACGTCACCAAGAGGGCACACAGACTGGGCAGGGCTGTCCACTGGCTTATGGCTCATGATTGATGACCCAAATGTCCCAAGGAAAGGATGTCCAAGTGGATGAGACCATTAAACATGAGTCAGAGTGCCTGCTCTGCCTTCTCATGAGATCAGGAGAGCTTCCCACCTTCTCTCTGCCAGGCTCCCAGGAGCCTGAGGGCCTGGGCTAGCCCCATACTCTGTCTCCTTTACCTTCTCAGAAGGCCGGGGCAGATGGTGCCTGAGGCTGAGGCAGCTGCTGTGGACTGAGCTCTCTCCTTCTCAATGAGAACAGCTTTGGCCTGAAGAGACCATGGGCCCAAGAGAGAAGCAGCTGAGGGCCCCTGACCTGAGAAGCCTCTTTTAACTGTGTAGGAAGGAAGTGCTCCATAGGCCTCCTGTGTGCTGGTTAGAAGGAAAGAAGGCGAGAGTGGAGGGGCAGGGTAGAGACCTGCTGGCTGGAAGCAAGGGCCTTCATTGGTGGCGACCCGGCAGCCTCCCCAGCTTCATTTGCCAAACCCAGGGGAAACCTGGAAAGCTAGGGCCAGGAGCCACGCAGCGGGTATTTCCAGCCACAGAGGAGTCCGGGGTTTAGGGCAGCCTCCACGGCAACTTTCCCAGAGCCCCTGGCTTCCCCTTCCCTAGCTCCTTCCTGTCCCCACCCTAGCAAGTGAGGAGGGAGGCCCAGGGGAAGGGAGAGAAGGCTCAGGGAGGCCTCTGTGCGGAGACCCTCAGGCTGCAGGCCTTGCCCAGCCTGCCCTTGCCTCCTGCCCCGGTCTCTCAGGACAGAGGGGACTCTGAGAGGGCTTACAGGGCTAGAGAACAGAGGGCACAGGGCAAAGGCATTGCTGAGAGCGATGGGGCCAAAAGAGAACCTTCTGCCAGCCATACTGAAGGACAGGGTGGGATGGGGGAGCGGAGCCTGAGTTGAAAGTAAAGGTTCAGGCACCCCCTCAGTCCTCCATCTTGGACTAGTTTCTCTACCCCAAGGATTTTCTTCCTTCTCATCCACTCATCCTCTGCCCTGACTGTGCTAGCCTCCACTGTCCTCTGTTCTTGTCCCCTCCCCAGCATACAGCTCACCTGTCCCTGAAACCTCTCTTCTCTGTAAACTCTGACAGGTGGGAAGCTCTCTCCAGCCCCACCTGCCTGCTCAGCCTTCACTCCCCTCTTCTGGCTCTGGCCTCCCTTTAGCATCCAGGCCCAGCACTGCACCTGGCCCCTCCATGTCTCTGGGTCCTTGCGTGCACTTCACCTTCCTCCGCTGAACAACCCATCTCCTGGAAGAAACTCTGACCTGTCCTCATTTCTCCACACAACCTCTGATCTCTGATCCCAGCTGCCACCCAGGACTTGAAGCAAGTAAGAGATAGCGGATGGGGTCACACTTCTCCCTCTCTGCGGCCCCAGAACCTGGGAGTGGGGATTACTCAGATGGGCCATGGTCCCCTGCAGCCTCCCTGGGAGGAAGGGTCAGGGCAGAACCAGGAAGTGCTGTGCTTCAGTACTCTCATGCACAGAGAAAGAAACCGGGGACACGTGCCAGTTCTGTGAATAGCTAGCTGCCTGAGCAGGCAGGTTACTGTTCCCTGAGGAAGGCTGAGGAGGAATCTGACTGCCATGGTCAAGTAGGTGATGGGTCTTAAGCAGAGAATGGTGACCAGCTGTCTCCTTCTTCCACCACAGTCAGAATGAGAGGAAATGGGCTTCAGTTGTGGCAGGAAGGATTTAGGTTAGACATATGGGAGAACTTCCTGTGACAGTGTCTACACTATGTATTCCATTTGTTAATCCAAGTTGAACTCTCCCCTGGAGTTGATTAGAATTGCATGTTGATGCTTGCTAATGAGTAACTTGCCTTGCCTGTGATTAGCAAAGAACCTCCCACCCAGAGGATTCTCCTTAGGTCTAGACCGTCCCCAAGGAAGAAATCCAGAGAGGCCTGAGAGGCACCAGGACCTGGGCCTCCTCTCAGCCCCGAGGGGTTTTTGGGCAGTGTTAGGCCACTGTGAGTCCTGATCACTTTGCCTCTCCTGCC
This sequence comes from Pseudorca crassidens, assembly GCF_039906515.1. Classification (NCBI taxonomy): domain Eukaryota; kingdom Metazoa; phylum Chordata; class Mammalia; order Artiodactyla; family Delphinidae; genus Pseudorca; species Pseudorca crassidens. The sequence continues at coordinate 84,847,338 of NC_090296.1, read as the reverse complement.
CCCAGCCCTCTGGTTACTGCTCTCAGAACAAGCCCTGCGGAGCTGTCAAGCCAACGCTAACTTTGCAGCAAAGGGACAGGCTTAATTTAAGGTCTGGGAGCTCACAGAGAATTTCCAGAGCAAAAATGAATACTCAGGGTTTCCAACACCAGGGGCTTCAGCAACAGCCCCAGCTGTCTCTGTAAGTTTAGAAACAGACAGGCTTCAACCCGGTTTTGTGCCCATTCACCCCACTCTCATGAGTGCTGTTCGGGCATCATGAACATTCCCATTGCTGGTGTCATTCTGCCACTGAGATCCCTGTGTTGCCCTGTGGCCGTGGCCAACTCCCCCGTCTCTTGCTTCCCCTCCTCTCCTAAGAGGTTTGATCCCTTACCCCCATTACCAGAACCCTTCTCCAGGTAAGAAGGAAGCTGGGGAGACCTGGGGTGAGTCTATCAAACTGCCATCAGAAGAAGAGAATACAGTCAAAAGATGCATTCCATTTGGGGCATGGCTCTGTGCACCCCCATGGTTAGTTTTCCTGGGTCAGGGCCTGTGTGTGTGGCCACATGCATATCCAGAGTTTGATCCCTTAGTCAACCAGTTGTGAATGAGGTCGACCATGTGCCTAGCACTGGGCTAAGGTCAGTGAGGCCAAAAGGAACATCCGATTCAGCTCCTAATGGGACATGGAGGTAAAATCGAGGGTCATGAAAAGGAATGTGATGATCTGCAGAGCCCGGGTTCAGAGAGGGATGCGGGAGGCTTTGTGGGGAGTGAGGGGAAGGCACTGGACCTGGAGGAAAGAGCAGAACTTAGAAAAAGAGAAGAGACGGCATTCCTGCCAGGCGGAATGGAGAGAGGAAAAGGATCAGAGTGGAAATGAAGTAGGTATAGCTGGAGCAGACTTTGCATGTGCAGGGCTGGACGTGAGGTTAGACAGGTAGGGTATGGAGACCCATCAGACAGATGAATTCGGACTTGATCGATGGGCTTTAGGGAACCTGTGGGTTCTTGAGCCGAGGAGGGTGTTCAGCCGCCATCTGGCAGTGGGGTGCAGGGTGGTCTGGAGCAGAGAGGTACAGAGGGAGGGCCAGAGGCAACTAGGAGCCTTCTGCATCTGTGGCTGGTGGCCAGGTATACACCAAAGCCTGGGTCCTGTCCTTGAGATGGCTGGGCACCTGAGAATGCCAGACCCCTGAGGACCTGCTGGGACAGGCCCCACATTTTCCTTGCCAGCAGCCACTCTCTTCTTCCACCCCTGGCTTTCCAGATAGAGCCCTGCAAACACGACCAGCCTCAGGGCTTCCCTGGCTCCTATACTGAGAGTGGGGGCTGCTTTGGCCATACCTCTCTCCACACCCCTCCCCCCCGCCCCGCCACGTTCCTACTCTTTCCCTCAGAGTCTTGGGGCCCTGCCTAGCAGCCTGGCTGGAAGAGGATAAAGGATTGCATCAGGCCTAGGTTCATCCAACCTCGGGCCTGAAGCCCACAAAGGGAATCCAGAGGTGTCTCAAGGGAATGAGCTGGGGTCTTAACACCTAGAAACTCAGGGTGAGGTGAGCGCTCAAGGGCACCTAGACCAACCCCATATTCTATAGCCAAGGGCTTGAATACCTCCGGAGATAGGACCCTCCCTCCCTCTTCTGGCTGTTGCCTGCTCTTTAGATGGTTCTGGGTGTGAAAAGTGCATTCACTTCTTGATCCAAAAGTCCTGCTGTGGCCAGTGTGGGCTGGTGGTGTGGGAGAGCTCTGTTTGGGCCTTGCCGAGGGGCTTCTGAATTGGCACCGCTAGAGGGAGGGTCCACCAGCCTCTCGGGTCTGGGGTGGCTTGCTGGGTCCTGCGGGCCCCCCTGCTACGCCTGTTGGGTGCCCTCGGCGGGGGCAGTTTAAGCGTGAGAAGCGCCGGTCAGTTCCCAGCTCAGCCCAGGGGGTGGGGCAGCAAGGGCGAGGCCAGCCCCGTCATCCCTTCTCAGCCTCACCGGGGCGGCCAGGCCAGGGTCAGCCTGTCTCACAGGCCGGCCCTCCCCAGGCTGAGATCATCGCCCTCCGGCCTCCATGGCAGCCCCCACCCCCAGCTGAGCTCACTGCCCTGGCCCGCTGGGGGACATTGTTGTCTCCTGCGCCCCTCCCCCGGGCTCAATGAGCTGTTTGTTGGCATGTCCGGCGCGGGCAAGGGGAGGGCGGGCACAGGGCGCCCGCACACAATGGGGATTCCGTCCATTCTGAGGTGGCTGCGGGAACCAGGCTGGCTTTGTCCCTGGGACCCTCATTCCCACCATTTAGCGGAGCCGGAACTCCAGGCGGAAGGCCCCGTATAAGAACAACAATGTTGTCACCCCGTCTGTGGGGGAGGGCGCTGCAGGCCCGGCCTCCTGGGGCCCAGGGGACCCACAGTTCGGGGCAGCCTGAGGGGCACCTAGGACAGGTCCTAGAGCCTAGGCTGTGACTCACATCTAAGGGAGACTCAGGAGGCAGACGCCCCCCACCCACACCGGCCCCACTGGTCCGTCTGCAGCCCCCGGCAAGTGTGGAAGGGGGTTCCCTGGCATCCCTAGCTGTTCTCAGCTCCTTCACGTGCAAAGATGAGCCCTAAGGTGCAGAGGGGGTGAATGCACCCGGTAAGCCCCGTTTGGGTGGTGTGCTGTAGAGGGGCTGAGTTCGGGGCAGCCTGACCCACAGGCCTTTCTGCATGCATCTTGGGCAAAGGCCTTTGCTCAAAGCTGGGCTCAGGCCCGTTTCTGAGCCTCTAGCCCGGCCAGCCTGCCCCTTCGGAAGTGGCGCTGGCCACTCAGACAACAAGTGTTTATTTTCCAGGGTGAGGGGGGAACAGGACGTCACGGCGTTTCCCTCCTGCCTGGTGCTGCAGTGGTTCTCACAGTCTGGGCACTGGTGACATCACCAGCCTTTCTTCCTCAGCCCTGGCCTCCTTGCCTCCCCCTCCCCCCAATCACATGCTCTGGCGGGGCTACACAGTTCTGAAGCTCCTGCTTCCGCTGCGGGCACTTCTGAGCAGGTCCTCTTGGAGGGCATGAGTGCGGCCGGGAAGTACTGGACCAGCCCCTCTCACTGCCCTTGGCATTCAGGCCAAGCCTAGGGATAGCCCCTCTGTGCTCGCCCTCACCAGAGCGCTTGGTGTCCCACCCGGCACGCTCCTAGAGCGATGCTGGCCCTTTAAGGGTCTTGGGAAGCCAGAACAACAGGAAATCCAAACGGCCTCATTAGGCAGCTCGGAGCTCAGCACAGTAATTAGTGCCCTGAAAACAAAACAAGGAAAAGCAGGTGGTGGTGCTCCCCCCCAATCTCGGCTGCCCCCAGCGTGGCCTGTTAGTACCCAAAGCCAGGCAGCTGGGACTGGAGCCCCTCCCTTCTAAGTCCCCTCACCCCAAGCTCCTGAAGCCTGCTGCCCACTGCCCAGGCCAGGGGTCAGATCCTTAGCTTCTGGGGAGCAGGCAGTGGCTTCTCGGCCAACCGTTTCCCCCTGGGGAGAATGAAGCCCCAGGGACAAGCAATGGGGCTTCCCCTCTCGCGTAGCCAGGTGGCCACTTGTCCACAGCATCCTCCACCTGTTTGGAAAATGCTGTGATGAAGGCTGGGAGCTGGGATGGTCTCTTCCAGAGGGAAAGGGGAGACCCCTGGGAATCCCAGGCCAAGAAGGCCCCCTTAGGAGAAGGGAGAAGCCTGCTCTGTGGTCCTACCTCTCAGGATCTCTGGTGATTCTCCAGGTGGGCAAGACACCTTGCGCAGAGGGACTGGTAACCCACTGGCCCTCTGGACAGACCTTGGGGACCTGCGAGCCCCTCAGTTGGTAAAAACCTGGCCAGGAACAAACAAGAACCCTAGTGAGTTCTCTTCAGCCAGGCCACAGGCCCCAGCTCATTCTACCCTCCACTGTCCCCCATTTTATGCAACTGGAATGCCATCTTATCCCTGACCCCTGAGATATCTCCTTTTATGTGTACTGCCAGGGGAGGGACATACTGTGCTCCACTTAAGAAACAAATATTCATTCAACAGACATTTCTGGAGTGTCCAAAATACTCCGTGCACTGTGCTGGTGGGGAATTCCTGAGAAAGTTTCAAGGAATTCAAATGGCACTACCTTGTGATAGCTCATTACAGTCCTTCCCTCTGTATTGAGAAGGCCTTTGAGGGGAGGGACTGTGGCTCCTGCGTGTACGTATCCCCCTATAGACACAGCACGTAGGAGACTGGAACATGCTTATGAACAATCAAAAATGAACCAGGAAAATTAAAAAAAAAAAGAACCAGGAATAGTCTGACTTCAGAGTAAGCCTGTGTAAGCTCAGTATGTGGCATGGCACAGCAGCAGCACTCTGGCGGGGCGCCCCCAGCCTTTGGGGAAAGCCACAAAGGCTCAGAGCCTAGATCTCCCTGAGGACCCTAAGTTTTGTACAGAGCAAGGGCTAAGGGCATTGTGGGGGAAGGAATCTCGTGTCCTGCTGAGAACAAAGCTGGAGATGACCCTGGGATGTGGGGAGGAGCTGCACTGGGCTTGCCTGGGCTACCGGCTGTGCGGAGTGGGGGATGCTGAGCGGGAGAGCTGGGCAGGTTGAGTGTGGACCGTGGCCAGCCTATGGCCAGTGAATGGAGCTGTAATTAAGCTGTGGGTAGGTTTCTGGTCACACACTTATTGGCTGAGAACAAAGGCCCCAAGCGTCATTGCCCAGGGGGAAGAAGAAGGAGCAGAGGGAGGGGGTGGGCTAACCCAGAACCTGCTATTGGGCTGGGCAGCTGGCCTCCAGCTGGTCAGGGAACTCTGCAGGCACCTCTGGACGCCACTGGCTAGGTGGTAAATTCTGAGGGGCTCCAATCTGAAACTGAGAGGCCAGTGCTGTTGCTAGAGGCGAAGGGGACCAGCCAGCAAGTGACCAAAGGGTCACAGGTTCATGGAGCGGGGGGTTCTCAAGAATCCCCCGCTCCATGAAGCACACAAGAATCACTTGAGCAGGGACTTCCCTGGTGATCCAGTGGGTAAGACTCCGCGCTCCCAATGCAGGGGGCCCGGGTTCGATCCCTGGTCAGGGAACTAGATCCCACAGGCCACAACTAAGGGTTCGTATGCCGCAACTAAAAAATGATCCCACATGCCACAACGAAGATCCCACGTGCTGCAACTAAGACCCGGCGCAGCCAAAATAAATAAATAAATATTAAAAAAAACAAACAAACAGAGAATCACCTGAGCAGCTCCCTAGAGATTCTGATATAATTGGTCTGGGATCAGGCCTAGGAGGCACTGGTATTTTCCAAAAGCCTCTAAGTGACCCAGTGTGCAGTCAGAGTCAGAACTACTGCTCGCTGGGAGCACGCCCCTCCCCAGAGCCCATAGTGCTCAGAGGCCACACCCACTGGATCAAGTGGTGCAGGTGCCCTGGGCCGAGAGGGAAATGGGCAACAGAGTCCCCTAGGCCTGGGGATGGGGCCTTCGGAGAAGTCCTCCCCTTCTTGAAACCCCCCACCCCCAATGGAAAGTTACCCAGGGAAGCAGCTGTGGGCAGACAAGGCAAGAATACTGGGAGAGGCGCACCCATGGGGTGCCCGTGGCCTCTCCAGGCGCCCAGGAAGGGACCCTCCTGCCTCATCCCAAGCCCCCCAGATGGGAGGGACAGCACCCAGGAGAACAGGCTGGGGACTGGGAGGGAAGAGGGGTAGACTCAGATCACCTGAGCTGATGGGGCCTGATCCCATTTAGGGACGTGCAGCGGTCCTGAATCATTTCCCGGATATAGCTCAACAGCCCAGACTTCAAGGTTTTGGGGGGGAAATCTTTTTTCCAAGTTCCTCGATCTGTCATCCCCCTCCCCCGCCGGCCGGATAGGCCTGGACCAGTGTCCTCTCTCAGCTCCCCCTCAGCCTCCCAGCTCAGGCTTCTCCACTGAGCTCCCTGGACATTGTTTCCCGCCTCAGGAAGTCTCTGATGCCCTGCGCTGGATTTTGTTTTCCTTGTTATCGGGACAACTAATATTTTTTCCTGTGCGGAAAAAAAAGAGATTTTCCCAAGCAGATTACAGCTGTCAGTGAGGGGGGAGGGGGCTGGAGGTTGAGCCCTCCCTTCACCCTCCCTCTCTGCCACCCTTACAGGGCTGGGCTTTTGAATGAAGGAGGAAGCGCTGGCCCCAGAGCCACCCAGGCCAGTTGGAGCCAGTGACAACTCTGGCCTTGGCAGAAAAGTCAGGCCCCTATCCTCTGCCTGAGGGGCCCCTGCTCCCTGCTAAGAGGGCTGATCCACATATGTGGCTGGGCCACATATCCAAGGGCAGGGAGAGGGTCCTGGGCTTGCCTTCCCTCTAGTGGGGTAGAAAGGGCAGGCCACCCCTCAACTGCAAGGGGGCAGGTTCTGTCTGAATGGCACAGCCCAGGCGCACATGCACGTGTATGCACACACAACACACACACACACACACACACACATCCTGGGTCTCTGCATTCTTCCTTGATAAACACTCACTTTCTACATCAGGTGCTGTGGTTCTAGGGACAGGCTGCCTGGGCCTTTGGGGTGGGGAGCTGCAGCATAACCACGGCTGCAGCAATAGGGTCTTACCTAAGATGACCAAGTTTCTTTTCTTTCTTTCTTTCTTTCTTTCCTTTCTTTCTTTCTTTTTTTTTTTTTTTTAATTTTTTTGAAGCCAGTCAATTGCTTCTTTTATTTATTTATTTATTATTTGGCTGTACCGGGTCTTCGTTGCAACATACGGGGTCTTCGTCACCCCGTGAAGGATCTTCAGTTGCAGCAGGCAGGATCTCTACTTGCAGCATGCAAACTCTTAGTTATGGCATGTGGGATCGATCTAGTTCCCTGAACAGGGATCGAACCCAGACCCCCTGCACTGGGAGCGCAGGGTCTTAGCCACTGGACCACCAGGGAAGTCCCCAAGTTTCTTTTAAAGTTCACAACAGCAGCAAATAGAAGGGCTTCGGCTGTGAGTTACTCTATTGTCTGTGGTTTGCAAATGTATTAAGAAAACTAGCCCCCCTGCCCTGTACCCTCCTGCAAAGTGGATGGTGAGCTCTGAGAGGGACTCTCCTACCTTCACCTCTCAGTGTGGTGGGCTCTTCAGTGGGCTGCCTGCAGGAGTGAGCAAGGCCATCTGTCTGGGGGCTGGAGGAAATAGGAGAATTTCAATTTAGATTCATTGTTTATCTAAAAGGTAAACTGAACTTTAATAATATTTGATATGTGTTTTGACTATAGTGTCTAATCTATACATAAATATTCATATTCAAAAAAGTTTGGAGACCACCACCCCGGGAGATCAGTGAGGGCTTTATAACCTATCAGAAGCCTGTTTCAGATTGGGTGCTGGGCGAGGGAAGGGAGCTATGGAGGAGGGGCTGGTGAGCTCTGGATGCAGAACCACTTGGGCCCGGTCAGACTCCCAGATGTCACCAGCAGCGTGGACTTTCTGGGCCATCACTACCCCTGTGGCCTCCCTTCTCCCTGCCCACCCTCTCGGGCCTGCCTATGTCCCAGTTGGGTTCTAGGACCTTTGGCTGCCATGCTTCCCACAAGGGAGAGGGTGGTCCTGTGTGCTGCTCCCCTCACCCCAGGCTGGCTGAAGTGCGGCTGGGGTCCCTGCAGCTGCCCTGTATGCTGTGTCACCCCCAGGAGAAAAGTCCCTGGCGGGAGGCGGCCCTCTGCCGGGAGGCTGTTTCCTCAACCGGCCAAGGTAAGAAGTGGGGGATTTCCAGCCCTGTCCACGGGGCTGACTTAGTGCTGGGGGCTCCTCTCCTTTCTCATGCAGCCCATGCCCGGGTGAGGACAGAAACTCCAGAGTTAGGCCCAGTTGTAGCGAAAGGGGTGTGAGGGTAGCAGAGTCAGCTAAGCCCACAAGCCTCCCCAGCTGCTACTCCCTGATCCGGAAGGAGCCAAGCCCAAGGCGGAACCCCAGGACAGCACCTGGGACCAACAGAGACCCAGTCTTGGAAGACCCCGACAGGCATCTTGGTGGGGAGTAGGGCCTGGAAATCCAGAGCCACTCTTACTCATGGGCCTGTGGGGAATGACTCAAATCAATGAATGCCCCTGCCTAACCCTAGCCTTTCCTGGTTCTGGTGGTAAGGGGAGTGGCAGGTCTGAATCTCACCCTCTAAGGCTCCGCTAACTGGCCGGTACTTCCAGAGGTGCTAGAGAGTCGAAGGACCCAATGTGAGCCCCTCGGGAGCTGGGAGCCAGGAGCCTCATGTCCCGGACAGCTTGCCCTGAAAGCTTGATCCCCAGGAAAGGGGAGCCATACCCTAACAGCATTCCCTGTCTTCCTGCACTGTGGTCAGCTGGGCAAGGAGGGTGGGTGTGATCCTGGGGGCTGTTTGGAGAGAGAATTAAGACAGTTGTGGCGACCTGGTGATGGTGGTACACACAGATGCCCCAACTCCAGTGTTGGCTCACTTAGGCCCAAGTAATGGCTTAGGAAACAGCTAGACTCTTCCTCCACTTTCATGAAGATTCTCCTGTGCCTCAGACACTTGTGAGTTTCATTTCATTACCTGGTTTGTATGTGTTTGCTGTGTGCATACATTCACATGCTTGCAGGCTAGCGTGATTGAGGCGTGTGAGGCGGCGGACTCACGCAAGGTCCCTGAGCATGAGAGCATCTGAGAGGTGAAATAATAAATCCAGCCACCATCAGTGCAGGGCAGCAACATGCCATGATAAGGTACATGCATTATCACCAATCTACACAGCAACCAATCCTCTGAGGAAGGTGTTATAATCTCCAGTTTACAAATCGATAAACGGAGTGAAATTTAGAGACGTTAAATGACCAGCCTGAAGTCACACAGTGAGCAAATCCAGGCAAGGATTTGAACCCAGGTCAGTCCAAGGCCAAGCCAGAGGTCTCTCTACCAGGCTCTCTCAGCATGGTCCTCCTCAATTACGCTTTATCTGCTCCTCGTCTCTGAGGCTCTGGCTGCCCTAGTCTGAGGCGACAGGCTCTTCCCCTCCCTCCCTCCCCTCCAGTCAAGGTGGCAAAGCAGAGCCTGTTGAAGGCTGTATGGAGCCCAGACGCTGTGCCCAGACCTTCACACATCAAACCAGTGCCCAGTTCAGAGAGGGTCCGGCTGGCCCTGGGCGGGATCAGCTAGGGCAGAGCTGGGACAGCTGTTTACAGTAAACAGAAAGCTCCCGAGGAAGGAAGGAGGGGAGGGGCTGGGGTTGCCATGGAGACAGGGAAGAGCAGCAGGGCCTCGGCCCTGATCCACAGCTACTGGTAACACATCCCTGCCCCTTCTAGAGCTGGAGGAGGCCCGAGGAAGGTCCAGACAGGCAGCCTAAGCAGGAGAGGCAGGGGCAGATTGGGCCTCAGAGCAGTGCCTGCTGAGAACACATTCCCATCTCATTATGTATGTCTACTTATTGTTAACAATAACAACTACTGTTTATTGAGCTTTTTGTTTACAGCATGCCTGACACTAGGCCCTTGAGAGTATGTTTTCTTATTTAACTCTAAAACCGGGAGATAGGCAGAATAATCATCTCTAATTTATAGATGAGGAAATTGAGGTTCAGAAAGATTAAGCCATTTGTCAAGGTCACACAGCTTGTAAGTGACAGAGCAAAATTTTTGGATCAAAAACTCTTTTACCAAGGCAGATAGGAGATGAGCTAGCAGGTGAAGGTCTGAGCCGCTCAGCTCGTGGGGAAACTGAGTCCCCTGGGTACCAAGGGGACTTTCCCAGGCTTCTAGCGTTAGTCAAAGAGATTGCTGGGGACAGAACCCGTGTGTTCCAGCCATAACCACTAGACCACACGGCTTCTCCATGGCTTGAGCTGGGAAGGTCCAAAGAGAAACTCCCTTTCCAGCCCCAGCCTGGATCCTAGACTCTCCCGCAGCTAACAGGCTGCCCCTGAGGAGGTCAGGACGAGCCAGGGTGCTGCGGGGGATGCTGGGGGCTTTCTGCCCACACATATGGTTTCCAGATTCCAGGGGATGAAAAGGAGGCCATTGGGGGCGGAAATGGGGGATGTGCGATGACAAATTTAGACTGATTGCTTAAAAAAAAAAAAAAAAAGGCCGAGAAACACTAAAAAATAAAAGCAAAAAGTCCACTAGAAAAACTAAAGGGAATTATTTGATTGCGCAGCCGAGAGCCGTGAGGCGCAGCATGGTTTAATGGGGAACAGTATCAAGGGCTCTTCTGACTTTGCTCAGAGGATGGCGGCAGAGGAGGGGCTCTGTCTGCTGTTGCTGGCTTCACCCCCTGGACTTTGGGACAGGGATAAAGTTGGGCACGGCACCTGGGTGGATGTCTGGAGTTCAGGAGCACCTGTTGGGGGGCTCTCCTATAAGGCTTGGGCCCTTTGGACTCCAAGGATCCTGCTGGCTTGTGGCCAAGGGTCCCCACGGGCTCACAGAGGGAGCTGCCCTAGGGGAGGCTCCAGCTGGTCTGTACTGAGAGCATGTGAAAAGATGAGCTGTAAGGTGGGGGACTGGGGTGTCTCTGAGTTCCAGCCTTAAAGGGAAATGGCCAGGAACAGAAGGTAAAAGGGAGGACAGCTGCCTGGAATTCTGGCCTGCAGCAGGCCCAAAGGGTCAAAGGTCAAGGGGGGGACAAGGGGGACTTCCTGAGGCTCTCAGGGGAGTGCCAGCCAGCCAGGCTGTTGTGCAAGCTCTGGGCTGGACCATAAGGGCAGGCTGGCAGAGGAGCCACGCCTGGCCCAGTCCCCTCAGCCTCTCCTAACTGTCCCCTGGAGCTGGAGTAGTGCCCTCTCTCCTCCAGGAAACCAGGACCCTGTCCCCCAAGGTAGCACCCCTGTCCCACCTCAGTGGCCTCATTCTATATGCCTGAGTGCTTCCTCTCTCATACTCATCCTGAACCTCTCTTCCCCAGAACGACCATCTTTTGAGAAACCAGAAAAACCTTCTCAAGTAAGCCTCTTTCTTTCAATTCCACTCTGATTTCCCACGAGGAGATCAGACGGGTTTGTGAGGAGAGAACCGTGATAGGGCTCACAGGGTCCCAGCCCTAAAGGAACAGTCACAGAGTAAAGTGGAGGAGAAGCAAGCCATCAGGGATGTGTGGGTGCCAGGCCCCGGGCTAACCACAGATGTGCTGCACTGCTCTCCCTAGACTTCATGCGAGCCTCTCAAGGTCTGCTGTGTTTATTCACATTTTACAGATGAAGAAATGGAGGTTCTGAGGGTGTGATTAAACTGACAGCTGGTAAATGACAGAGCAGAGACTGCTCTTTCCAGATCACCTCCCTGTCCCTCAGCTCAACCCACTTGACTGGAGATGGAAAGCAAGCACAACGAAGGGTCTAGGACCGTGTCTGGCTCCCAGGGGACGTGGGATCATTGCTGACCGATGCTGAATCTCATGGAGAAGGGACCGGATCCTGGATGGAGCCTCACGTCAGCCACAAATTTCTCTTCAGCATCTGTAAAATCAGGAGGTAGGATCAGCAGCTCAGTGGTTTTCAAACTTGGTTCGTGGGCATCCTGGCATCTCATAGAAATTGGGATGGAGGAGGAAATGACAGTGAATAAGGTGATCCCCGCCCCCTGCCAGCCCAGCTCCCACCAGGGATGCTCAGCATATCAATTTCAGGTATCAGACATCCACAAGGGATGTTTTTATTTGAATAAAGGTCCCACAGCACTCTATGGCCTCGATCTGAGGTCTCTGCAGCTCTGACCTTCTGGGAGCTGTGATCTAGGCAGTTTCAGGTCCTGGGCTGGGGAGAGAAGCCAGAGGATCTGGTGAGAGAAATGGAGCAGACCATGTCTGGGGTCCTAACCCTGCGGAAGGAAGCAGGTCAAGGTCAGAGCCATGAGACCACGCCTCGGCAGAGGAGGTGAGCTGGAGATACACAGCACCTGCCTCTCCACCTGGGAAACACAAATAGACCTTTGGCCACGGCAGCCTGGAAACCAGAAGTAGCACCCACCTTCCTGGGGGCCAAACCAATGCCCCTTTCTCCTTTTCTGCCAGGCCTGCCCGGGCTTGTTCTCAGTGGACATCGGTTGCTGGTCACCGACCTAGGGCCACCCTAACCTCCCGTGACCTCATGGCTCCTACTGCTCAGCTCAAGGGCTACTTCAAGTTGAAAGCTGAGAAAAGGCAAAGCTGCTCAGGGAGAGGAAAGCACCCAATAGGGGGCATTCAGCGAGCAGGGGCTAATCCCCTTGAAAGAAGAACCCTACTTTGTGCCCCTTTTATGGCCCATCCCTAGCCAAAGTTTGTCCCTCTGCCTCACTTTGCCCTTTTGGAAGCTGGGCATAAGAATGGTGTCCCTCTCCTGGTGGCTTCAGCATGTATAGCTCCCTGAATATCGTCATCTCCATGGTCCAGGTGGAGGAGAAAGCTGAAGGTGGCCCAAGGACTAGAACCATCTAGCATCCTCCTTCTGTCCTACTGCCCATCCCGGGCCTGCCTCTGACCACCATTCACCCTCAACCTGCTGCAGGGCCCAGCCTTGCTCCACGTAAGCAAAGCTGCCAGCAGGGTCCTTTGTGGGGCTGCTCCCCCTGTGGCACTCCCTAGGGGCCCCACCATGGGGCAACAGATGGACCTATGGTCTCTACAGAACAATGGTGGGGGAGGGGCCCTGGCATCGCCTGCCCCAAACAGGAAGTGCTGCATGAGCTTCAAAGAACTGGCAGGGCCAAGGGGCTGAGTGGCTGGAGCCACTGCCAGGACTGGCGGCTGCCTGAAGAGATGCCTGCCAGCCTCGGGATGCCCAGCCTTCAGTGGGGGTGGGGCTGCAGTGGCAAGGGCAGCTGGGTTTTGGGCAGAGGATGCTTTGCGCCCTCAGTGCAGCAGCCTCTGACCTGGAAGCAGGCTGAGGGAAGGGGGCTCCGACACAAGGCTGTTTCCCGGCTCTGCTGCCACCCGCCAGCGGGACTGCAGGTTCTTTCCCAGGCCACAGTGGGTCTGGCCCTCCAGCAAGTAACCGTGAGGGGCAGGGCTGGCAACAAGCCTGCCGCCCACTCCCTGCCTCCTGCTCCCAGCTGCTCTGCTCAGAGCCTTTTCCTCTCCACTTCCTGTTCACACAGGGGGGGGCGGGAAGTGGAGGGAGGAAGTTGGGGGGAGGCGTGTAGGGGGGACCCATTGAATAAAAGGAATTAACCGTTTCCCTCCTCTGACCTCTGGGAATTTCCGCCTGTGAAAGTGTCTCGAAGAATCTGCAGAGCTGGGGCAGTGGGGAGGAGGTGCGCCCCTCGTGGCCCCCTCCCCTTCTCCCTCCCCCGGTGGTAGTGGCGGGCCTGATAACTCCCTCTCGGCCCCCTAACCTTTTGTTTCCCTGGCGCCAGGGGGGCCAGCGCCAAGGGCAGCCTGGAGCCTGGAGGCCCCCTCCCAACCAATGGGGTTGGGGTGCCCGGCCTGTGACCCGAGGTCGGGGCAGGGGGACGCTGCGCAGGAGCTGCGGGAGTTGGTGGTCCTGGGGGAATGAGCTCACACCCGGGCTGGCCAGGCTCTGAGCCCCGCGCCCTCCCTGCCAGGGTTGGTGCCTTTGGCCAGTCTGCCTTGGGGACAGGAGAAGGGCGGCGAGCGGGTCACTCGGGCCTCAGACGTAGGGCGGGCACACCCTCCGGGGGCCACTCCCCCCTGGAGCGGAGGAAAGGAGACTGTGAGTTCAGGAAACCAGTAGACAGCGCCCCCTAGTGCCCACCGCTGACTCGGCCAGGCGGCCCCCCAGGGCCCTCTCAAGGGCGGGCCTCAGGAAGCACCTGCTCTCCAGGACCAGTGGCCGCCCTGCATCTCCCCCAGGTGGCTTCCTTGTTTACAGGCCTCCTGCCCTGATCCCAGCGTCACTGCCTGTGGCCACTCCTCCTATTTCCAGTGACCGCTCCAGGAGCAGCTCATTCATCTTGGCCCCTACCCATGTAGCTGCTCCCCCACCCCACCCCCTCCTGGCCCTCCCCCAGGCTTAGGGCCAAGGCCCAGAGGGCCGTCTCTCTCCCCTCCACTCCAGGCCTTGCTTGGTTTCCAGGGATCTAAGAGCTGTGGCTTCCCGTTGCCCTGACTCAACGGAACCCCATTCTGTCAGTGCCAGAGAAGACTGGGGCCTTTTTCCAGGAAAGAGGAAGCAGCCTAGGACCAGATGGGCAGGCTTAAGAGAGGACAGAAGGGGCAGGGGTGTCCCAAGCTGTCTTAGCCAAGTCCTCTGGGAGGAGGGAGCAATAGGGCAGTGTCTGTTTAACTAACATGTATTAGGCACCCATTATGTGCAAAGACAGAAGCCCCAAGCTGTTTCAAGTAAGCAAGTGACCATGCCAGTGGTGGGCCAAGGTTTATACCTAGTTCTCACTGACAGTGAGGAATACGACCCTGAGCCCACTACTGGGCATGTCTAGGTGTGAGGGGAGCCTTAGGCCACATGGGGAGCAGGAGCCCTCCAAATCTTCCTGGAACGGGGGAAATGGAACAGGATTAGGATGCCCTCTACTCACCCAGCGGGACCCTACCCCCCATTTGCTTCCACTCTGGCTTCTGGGGCAAGATGGGGAGTCTGAGGCTCATCAAAGATGGGCAGCTTCTGGCCCTATCCCTTGGCAGGGGCCATGAAGAGACCCCGTTGTTCTAGTGGCTGGAAAAGAATAAGCAGGGCAAGATTCTCCCAGGGCTGCAGGAGATAAAAGTCTTGGAAGAGGATTAGGCTGCAGGGGCAAGAGAGACGCCTGCAGTCACTAGCTAGGTGACCTGACCCCAGCCTGATTCCAGGAACACTCACTTTTTATTTTGTTTCAGTCTGGGCGGCTGATAGACCACACCCATAAACCTGGGCAGTGGACTGTGAACACCAGTCCATGGAGCAAAGGGTGCTCAGCTGATATCACGGGAAGGCCCTGCTTCAGGACTCCCTAGGGCTTAGCCTCGAGCCACAACTAAAGAACTGTAAGCTGGGGGGATGGGCAGGTCAAAGGAGATAGATGGGGAGAAAACATATCTGCCAAATGCCATGGATGGTGGCAGTGGTAGTCTCGCCTCCATGTTGGACCTCAACATTATGGTTAAGGGACTTCCCTGGCGGTCCAGTGATTAAGACTATGTGCTTCCAATGCAGGGGGCACAGGTTTGATTCCTGGTGGAGGAACTAAGATCCCGCATGCCACGCAGCTTGGCCAAAAAAAAATCATGGTTTAATGCCAGACAGTCGTAGGGCAGTATCAAAACTGGGCAGAAGTTGAGAAGGCAGGGATGCAGGCTGGCAAAGGGAGGGGCAAGCAAAATCTAGCATGCGTAAGGGCCAGTGGAGGGAGGAAGAACGAGGGGCTTAGATTTATGGTTAGGCAGTGGAGATTACCAGAAAACTCTTGGGAACAACTACGGAGGGAATAGACCTAGGAAGCACCAGTGGAGAAAGTGACTTGAGAAATCAGCGCCCCCTGCTGCCTGAGTGTGGAGGGTTCTGTGGGGAGCAACACCACCTGCTGGCCAAAGGGAAGAACAGTCCCTGCTCCTAGGTGGGCCCTAATTACCAACAGAAGCCTGGAGTCAGAACGGATACAGTGGAAGGCAAAGAAGTGAGCAGAAAATGGCAAAATCATCCTGTCACATCTCCAGGAAAAGGAGCAAGGGCCAAGGCTTGAACATGCAGGGCCCTGGCAGCTTCCCCGTGACACCCTAGCCCCTCTTGGAGATCACTCACACACCACTCTGCCCAGCATCAACACAAAGCCATCAACTCCACAGTCACCAGTGCAGACAGTTTAATGCTCTCCACCCCATCAGCAACTCCCACTGTCCTCCGTGAGGCCCTCTGCCCCAGGGTACCCCTCACACTGGAGCCCCAGACAGTGTGCACAAGAGCATGCCCACCATCAGCACCACCTTTCCCCCCACCCCATGCCCAGGACTTGGAGGGGTTGTCTTTTCACCTGTGGGACCTAGAAGCCGACAGAAGAGAGGGCTTCTGAGGGAGAAGAGCCACAGAGTGAAAAGGAATAATGGTAGGTAGTGCTCCAGAAAGAGAACATGATGTGTGTGAGGAGGGAAAAGGAAGAAAGAGCTGTTAGGCGCAGGGGGAATGGTAATGGGGTCAGAATTCTGACTTCTCCAGGCTAAGGCCCTCCGTTGGGAAGCAGGCTGACGGCCTAGCAAAACAGCAGCTCTAAGGCAGCCCTGAAGAACAGCACGGGCAGCTGGCAGAATGCACTCGTAGCTCACCCCTCGAGGACAACAGCTATGATTCTGCTCCCCCCACCACAGTCCCAGCCCAGCAGCCTCCAGGAGACCAAGGACAGATGATGCTGTGGCCTTCCCAAGAAGGGACAGCCCCCAACCGCCTGCCCGCCTATCGGGGTTGACACATTCCTACAACCAACTGAGGTGCTCCTCCTCGTAGCGCTGGGGGTCGATGAAGGGCCGGTCAATAGAGCGGATCATCAGCTCCCCACAGTACACGCACTCAGCGGCCACCAGTTCATCCAGGTCAGCCTTGAGCTGTTCCCGGCTGGGCCCCCCGGTGGCAGCGCCCCCCTCGGCCTCCTTAGCCCGGGCAGAGCCCTTGGCAGGGGGTGGAGCAGCGCCCAGCTTTCGCTGTAGCTCCTCGAGCCGAGCCTGCTTGTAGGCCGGCAGGCCAGGCCGCACGGCCTGCAGCAGGCAGTCAGCGTGGAACATGTGGCCACAGAGGAAGAGGTAAAAAGGGCGGTTGAGCAGGGGGAAGTCGCAGGTGGCACATTTGTCCTGGGGCTCCACGGTGCCATAGCGGCCCCGCAGCTCCTGCAGGTCTCGCCGGATGCGCTGGGCGCTGGCTGTGGCCTCTTCCATCTCCCGCTGCAGCTCTTGGATGTGGTGGTTGTAAGCCTTCAGCGAGCTGCAGATCGCCTCCTTGAAGTGGTCGATGGTGACGAAGTCAGGGAAGAAAGGCAGCACGTCCTCGATCTTGAGCAGGGGGCAGCTGGCCAGGCAGGCCATGGCCGTCTGCACATCCTCCTCCTCCTGCACCACATGCCGAGCAATCTTCAGCCACAGCTTCTTGCGTAGCTCCTCATCTTCCTCGGGCAGGTCAGCACACTGCTTGGCCAGGTCCACGTCCACCTGTGGGGAGGCTGAGAGCGTTAGGGTCAGGTCCCACTCAGGACAGGGTCTGTGGGAAAGACAGAGGCCCAGCACTCCAGGCAACAAGTGAGACGGGGCTCCTCGGGGCTGGGAAGGAACCTGTCTCAGTAATGGGCCTGCCTCTGTCAGAGCTACACAAACGCTACTTATGATGGTGGGCCTGCAATTTTAGTGAATTTACAAATCACCTGGGGAGCACATCCAAAATACAGATTTCTGGGCCCCCCCCCACAGACATTTTGATTCAGTAAGTCCTGGGTTCAGACCCAGGAATTCCTATTTTTTTTTGGCCTCGTTGCGTGGCTTGCGGGATCTTAGTTCCCCAACCAGGGATCAAACCCACGCCCTTCGTAGTGAAAGTGCAGAGTTCTAACCACTGGACCACCAGGGAATTCCCTCGAATTTTATTTATTTATTTTTTGCGGTACGCGGGCCTCTCACTGTTGTGGCCTCTCCCACTGTGGAGCACAGGCTCCGGACGCGCAGGCTCAGCGGCCATGGCTCACGGGCCCAGCCGCTCCGCGGCATGTGGGATCTTCCCAGACCGGGGCATGAACCCATGTCCCCTGCATCGGCAGGCAGACTCTCAACCACTGCGCCACCAGGGAAGCACCCCCTCGAATTTTAAATAGCACTTCACACGATCCTACGCAGGTGACAATTCATGATTTGAGCAATGCAACTCAGCACTTTCCCCTTCTGCAATTGTGGCTAGCAGGTATGCAGAATTTACCTGTGAGGGAAGTACTATAACATCATCCCCATTTTGTGTCTGAATAATCTGACGCAAAGAGAGGTTCAGAAACCAGCCTGAGGTCACACAGCTTAGTAAGAGGCAGAACCAGAATTCAAACCCTGACTTGAGTCTGTGTTCTTAACCTCTATACTACAGTTGCTATCTGGGAGAGAAGCCAGCACCCCCTAGCCACAGTGTCCCTCTGACCCTGCAGCACCTGAAGCTACTGCTCTCCAGGCCCCTCTCCTGGACAGGGTCAAGGCTCATTGGCTCACCTGCAGGGCCAGGTCCACAGCCTCCTCATACAGCTCCAGGACCTTGTAGACATGGACGCAAGCATGGTGGTGGCCATGCTCAGCACAGAGCCGCAGCGCGTACTTGAGGTCATAATGTACCCGGTGTGGGCTGGCCCCAGCCTGCTCGAGGTAGGCCAGCAGCGAGGCTGGCTGGCCTCGGGCATAGAGCGACAGCAGGTAATTGTGAATGGCCTGCTCAGTCTCGCCCAGTACATTCACGCAGAACTCCATGTAGCGGATGGCCTGGCTCACCTGCTGGGCCTCGCCACCCTGGCTATAGTTCACCAGGGCAGGGATGAGCTGCCGGGCATCCAGCCGGCTGCCCAGCTCAATCCAGGCGTCCACCAGCTGGCGAGGGATGTGACGGATGAGGATGGGTGAGAACTTGTAGAAGAGCTGGGGGTCACGGTGGCGGGCCAGCACAGCCAGGGCCTCCTCGTAGGCCTCATGCTGGCAGTGGTATGCCACCACGCGCTCGTAGTCCTGCATGATCACAGCGAAGTATACCATGTGCTCTGTGTCCCCGTGGCTGGCAAGCAGCTCGTGGATGGAGGCCCGGCTGGCGAAGAGCCACTCCTTGTGGCGGGGGCTGCTTAGGAAGGCGCGGAAACGCTCCCGGGTTTCCCGGTAGAGGTTCAGGGCCTCAGGGTCACCCTGCAGGGCCCCGAGTCGGCTCAGGTAGAGCTCCGTCAGCCAGGCGGTAAGCAGCGTGGCCTGGGTGCGCTCAGCAGGCTTCAAACTGGCCAGTTTTCGCTGCAGGAACTCGGCCAGCGCCTCCTCCTGGTGGGCCTCCAAGAACTTGAGGGCAATCTCCTCAAAGTAGCTCTGAGTCAGGGCGTAGCAGCGGGCACTCTCCAGGTAACGATGCTGGCGGAAGCAGAAGTCGGCCTCCCGGGCCAGGACCGTGTCCAGGCAGTCAGGCCGCTCTCGACAATACTCTTTGGCCAGGTCGAAGCGGTTCATGTCCAGGTAGGTGCGCCAGACATCCCGGGCCTCCCGCTGTACCTGGTAGCGGAAGACGGCCCGCTCGGTGTGGGCCCACAGGTGGCCTGTGGAGGAGTCCTTCACCATGTGCTTCAGCGGCCCAAACTTCTCCAGGAAGTGGTCCCGCAGCACCACCTGCCCCGTCAGCGTGCACACCGCCTCCACCCGGTCCGCCAGCAGCAGCAGGAAGTGGAACTGGGTCAGGACGATGGCCAGGGGTGGGCTGGCCCCAGGACCCACCCCCTCTGGGTACTCCCAGACCCGCTCCTCGCTCAGCAGGGAGTCGGGACGCCCGCAGTCCAACGAGCCATACAACACGCCATCCCCCATCATCCAAGCGAAGGCCCGGGGCGCAGAGCGCAACTTGGGGGTGTAGAAGGCCAACTCACTGTAGCCCAGACTGCTGGGGAACTCACGGAATGGGGGTGGGTGGTCAGTGTAGGCAGCAAAGAGCCCTGAGAAGCCCTGGGCCTCAGCTCCCTCGGCTGCTCGGCCTATGAACTGGAAGAGGCGCTGCCGAGTGGTGGCGATGACAAACCCACGCCCTTCAGGGCCCCGCTCCGCCTCGAGGGAGCACACAGGTGCTGGGCCCCCTTCTTCGTTTAGCACATACAACGGACGGAAGTAGAGATCCGGGGCAGGGCCGAAAAGCCCACCCTCGCTGGCCGAGAGCTCTGCTTCAAAGATCTGACCTTGGGCAGTGCCGACCAGGATGGGGCCTGTGCTGCTCTCAGTACCCAGGGCCTTGTTCCAGCCCACACTCTCCACCAGCTGCCCCTTCCAGCGTGCCAGGGGCCGAACTTTCTGTCCATTACGGTTCACGTAGAGGACCTCAGTGCTGCTCAGAGCAATCAGCAGGTGAGAGCCTGGAGTGGGGGAGAGCATGGCACCCTAGAGGATGCTATTCCCACCCTCAGATCCCACCCACCCAGGCAGTGACCTACCCTCAACATCCCCCACCCCCTACTCCCCATCTCAGAACTCTACCACCACTTACCAGTAGGGTCCAGGAACATCTTGTGAACTTTGGCATCATCCTTGCGCCCCAGCTCCATGTGGTTGGGTTCATTTGCTTTGCCTAAGTCAATGCTGTTGGGACAAGAGTCACAGCCTCACTCCAGAGAAGGGCAGATCCTTCTGTTGAATCACAGACCTCTTTATAATCTGATGAAAGGCACAGCCTTTCTTCCCTGAAATCTACATAGACACACAAAATTCTGACTACAATCCCAAGGGAACTCTGAAACACATGTGGGGTCCTCCTTAAGAACGCTCAGCTCTGAGAACACCCCCACTTCATTCTGAGAAGTCACTAAGCAGAAGTCTTTTCCTTCTGCTCAACATACCTCCAGTGCATCTAGGAAGATAGGCAGGGGTATCCCAGAATGCCGGGGTAAAAAGGGAACAACAAATAGTAGCTAATGGTTACTGAGCACTTTCTATATACCAAGCACCATGCCAAGAGCTTGAGCTAGTATGACCTCAATTAACCTTCACAATAACCTTGAGGAGTGCTCCCTTAAGATTATTTCCTATTTAAGGTATTTCCTTATGAAATTCTTTTCAAATTATATGCTCATTCTAACTAAAGAATCAATACAACAGTGTATGAAGAAAAAGTTAATGATTTTCTTCCCAAACTCCTATTACTCCCAATGGAAAAAACTGATGTTAACATCTTTCTCCATGTTCATAATATAAACAAGCTTATTTTATCAGTTTTTACAAAAATGTTTTCACATTGTATATATGTGTGTGTATGCATATTAATTTATAATTTGCTTTTCTCACTTAATGATATTTCATGAACATCCCACTGGGTCAACAGATACAGCTAACTCATTGTTTTAATAACTGCATAATATTCCCTTTTATGGGTGAACTATAACTTAATCGTTTTCCTATTGATGGATATGCAGCTTGGGTCCAGTTTTTCCTACCACAAATACTGCTGGAATCAACATCCTTGTATCTATACCTTTGTAAACTGGTACTTTTCTTTCTGTGGTATGTATTCCCCAAAGTGGGACTGCCAGGTCAAAGTTATAGATATTTCAGTGTTTAACAGACATTGCCAGATTATTTTTCCAAAAGACTGTGGCAATTTATACTCTTTCCAGTAATGTATGAGAGTCCATCTCTGTGTATCTTCACCAGCATCATATATTACTGTTTAAAATTTTTGCTTATCTGATAGGTTGAAAAAAATGGTCTCTTACTGTGATTTTGATTTGCATTTCCCACAGGCTGAAAATTATTTTCAGGTGTTTACTGGAAAATTTGTAGTTCCTCTTCTGTGAACTGCTTGTTTATCTTGTTTACCCTCCCTTTTCTATTGAACCGTCTTTTTTCATTTTTTTTTTTTTTTTTGGCTGCACCTCACAGCTTGCGGGATCTTAGTTCCCCAACCAGGGACTGAACCTGGGCCCCAGCAGTGAAAGCGCCAAGTCCTAACCACTGGACCACAAGGGAATTCCCTGGACTGTCTTTTTCTTATTAATTTCTAAGGGCTTTTTAAGGAACAGGAATGTAAATCTTCAGTCATATGTGGAAAAACATTATTTTCCCACCATCTTTTGTCCTGACCTGCTTCATATGTTTTATTTTTATTCTGTCATAACAGCAATCACTATGTGGTCAAATCTATCTACCTTTTCCCTTGTGGATTCTGGATTTTCTAGCTTGAGTAAGAAGGTCTCTCTTCAGCCCAAGAACATTGAAATTTATTAAATATTCTTTTAACATTCACACTATTTTTTATATTCAAATAATTATTCCACTTAGAATTCATTTTTATGATACAGAGGTTTAGCTCTGTTTCATCCCAGATGGTTATTCTGGATAGATAAACAATTTTGCTGACACCTTTGTCATATATTAGTTCCATTTACTTATACTATTTATTTCCAGTTTTATTGAGATATTTTATTTCCATTTATAGTGGATTTATTTCAGGACTCTAGACTGTTTCGCTTATCTACATGACTAACTTGTGGGTTGGTACTATCTTTAACAGATGAAGGGACGTGTTCAGAAAGACTGGGTGACTTTCCATCCCTGTTAAGTGGGAGAGCTGAGCTCAGAGTCCGGGTCTACTATGCTACTGGTTCTCTTTAGGAAGGGATAGGATATTTCCTGAACATTCCAAATCCACTGTTTAACCTGCCCAGAGTGGAAAAAAGGCCCGGTCAGTCAGTAGTTCCAAAATACCAACAATCCACTCCCTACTCCTAAACCTTTTGGGTCCTCACTTACCGGAGTAGTGTATCCTTGCCCAGGCTCATGCAGAGCTGATTGCAGGAGACGACAAGACTGGTGATACGCTCAGAAGGGGTAAAGTCAATGCGCTGCCTCGTGAAAATGGGCACTTCCTTCTCTAGCTGGGCATTCACATATCCTAGGTGAGGAGCCAAGGAAAGGTTAGCTATGGAACAGAGGGAGGAAGGGCAACATATTCCTCTCCACCTTCCCAACATATTGCTACCCCGGGACCTTGGTTAGCCAGCACTTGAATACCAATATATCAAGCAGTTTGCTAATCACCTCTACATTAGTCCTAGGCTACATTAGGGGTTCTGGGCTCTTCCCACATCTCTGAAAGCAGTGAGGGGTTGATTCTTCGAACCCTTGGGATGCTGTTACACCATGATATACCTGCTCCCAGTGGTAATGTGGTGGGCGGGGAAGGGTTGGGTGTTCTCCCTTATCAATCTTTGGCCAAGCAATCCCAGCTCAACTAAAGTAGTCTAGTTCCGCTCTCTCCCCTCCTCCTTGCCCATGCAGTAATACTCTCAGTGAGTCTCCAGAAGAATGAGGGCGGAGGGATCCTTGGGGAATCCTTCCAATCAGTTGGTTAACAAACTGCTGCAAAAACTTCCCCTCAACGCCCAGATGCACACAGCTCTAGCAAAAGCCTAAAGTACTTCATTTTCCCCTGTTCAGTGACAAAGTTCCCTCTAGGACCATCCCTCCTTCCCCTACAACATTCCCATTTCACCAGTTCTTTGCCCACTCTTTTCCTCCCACCTCCAGAAGGGGCCTGGTGGGAAAAACACTGAATCAGATGAAGCCTATTCTCATCTGAGCCTATTCTCATCTGAGCCTATTCTCAGTTTTCCCAACTGCGGCCCTGTAAGCAAGACACTTCCTTATCTGAGTTCCAGTTCCCTCTTAGAAGGACCCTAGTGGCAGGGCCTAGATCACGCGGCTGCTCTTGCTGCTCTTTCAATCTTCGATCAGCTGGGGGCCATAAGTGCCTGAGGAGAATCAAGGGCCTAGACCCAGACTGCACGTCCAGGAGGTGAACCCGAGCTCCTGGAGCCAACCCCTCCGCTCCTCTCTTGCAGATGCCAGGAGAGCTAAGAGGTGCAGCGGCGCCCTCACTTCCCTTACCCGAGTGGGGGATGCCGACGCTGGGGCAGCCGGGCTGCAAGACGGCCGAGCGGGAGAGGGAGTCCTCGTATTCATCCAGGATAGACGCCATGGTGCCCGGCCTGTGGGTCCTCCGTCTTGGGCCCAGGGATTACAACAGGGCTCCCCCCAGGGATCCCCGTCTCCCCGGATTGGAAGCTGCGACTCCCCAGCCTCGACAGGGATCTGACAGATCCTGGCAATCCGCCGCCGCCGCCGCCGACTCCTCCTCTTTAAAATCCTGAGGATCTTCTCACTCTCGCCTTATAGAGCGAGAAGACCAGGGAGCTCTCCCCCTTGAATCTGGCGCAGTACTGCACCCAACTCCCGCCCCCAGGAGACCACCGGCTCCCCCTAGCCGATCTCAGGTGATCCCAACCTCCCCCGAGCAGCTCAGCTGACTCCCGCCCCCGGGACGCGCG
This sequence comes from Pseudorca crassidens, assembly GCF_039906515.1. Taxonomy (NCBI): domain Eukaryota; kingdom Metazoa; phylum Chordata; class Mammalia; order Artiodactyla; family Delphinidae; genus Pseudorca; species Pseudorca crassidens. The sequence goes on along the minus strand of NC_090296.1, from coordinate 84,823,474 downwards.
CCTTTAACGTCACTTCCGGGTTCTCAGAAGCCCGCGTTTGCTCCCGCAGAGAAGTCGCGAGCCCGGCCCCTGGGAGATGAGGTGAGGACTGCGGCGGGAGGGCGGGGCTGGGGTGGTGGTGGTGTGGGGGGGCTGGGCAAGGCCTATCCCGCTCTCGAGGGAAGTCGGGTGGGGGAGCGTTGCACATGTCCGAGCTGTAGACCAGCTGGGTGGTGGGCGGGCCCCGCTGAACACAGGCCCCTCTGGACCCTGCTGCAGTTCCAGGCTTTGACACCAGGAGGCAATCCCAGCTTTCTCAAACCCCCTTCCCCCACCCGCCCAGCGCAATCTACCCCCAGACAAGGAGCGGGTCCCCAGCACCTTTCAGGCCCAGGCTTCCCTCCCTCAGAAGACTGCTCAGCCTCTGTCCAGCTCCCGCTCCCACCTTTTAAAACAGCCCGTTGGGGACATCCCTGGTTGCGCAGTGGTTAAGAATCTGCCTGCCAACGCAGGGGACACAGGTTCGAGCCCTGGTCCGGCAAGATCCCACATGCCACAGAGCAACTAAGCTCATGCGCCACAACTACTGAGCCTGCGCTCTAGAGCCCGTGCTCTGCAACAAGGGAAGCCACCACAATAAGAAGCCTGCGCACTGCAGGAAGAGTAGCCCCCAATTGCGGCAACTAGAGAAAGCCTGTGCACAGCAACAAAGACCCAGTGCTGCCAAAATTTTTTAAAAATAAAATAAATAACTTTTTAAAATAAATAAATAAACAGCCCGTTGCCCTAGGTCCCCAAGAGAACCTCCCGTTCTTCAATCTAATCGCCATCATAATCCTACCTTCACAAGGCACTGGCCTCTCTTCTCCCACATCCAGGGGCCCACCAGGTCCAGAAAGTGGCAGAGCTGGTGGCTTGGCCAGCAGGAAGCCATGCTCGTGACGTGTACCCAGGAACATGGCCACAGCGCTGTGGGAGCACGCAGGAGCGGGTAAGAAATGCCTGAAAAGCCTGGCAGGAACGAGAGACAAGAGATGTTGGAGGCGGGTGGGGAATCCAGAGAGGCGGAACTGCGAGAGTTTGGGTGCAACTGCTGTTGGGTTTCTCTCTTCCACCGGCCTAGGCGACCCAGACAGCGTCTGTTCCTTTCTGGGGCCCATGGGCCTTGCTACCTTGCTAAAGTGAAGGCTCTAGGCCAGGGTCACCGGTGTCCTGGCTTTAACTGGTAGCCTGAGAGTAATGACTAAGCGCGCCTCCTGTATTCTCAAAAGCGTCCAGGTGTGCACCGTACATTGTGTGGTTATGCTTTTCTTGCCGAACTTTCCTGGTAGGCGCAGAGGACTGGACCCTCACCAGCCCTCAGAGAAGGCTCTCTGGGCCTGCAGTGGCCCCGGCCTGGTTCGTGGGCCAAAATAACTTCTCGCTGCTCCCGGGTCGGCTTCTCCTGCCCGAAACCTGCGGCCACGACGCGGCTGTACCGCCAGAGGCGCTGCGCGGCAGGCTAGGTCCCAAGAGGGAGGGTGCCCGAGCTGGGAGGTAGGGAGTTTTCCGCCTTGGGAATAGTGATCCCAGGTTGGGGGCTGCTAGTTTGTAAGGCTCCACCCCAGATCACCTGCCGGCTGCATTTAGGGAAATACAGATAGGTCCAGACAGAGGTCAAATAACCAGAAATACCTTTTCTGAGTAACCCACGATGTGCCAAGCACCACACTAAGTTCCTAATATTCATTGTTATTTCATCTTCACACTAATGCTGTGAAATAGGCACTGCCCTTTTCCACACATTATGAAACCGGCAACTGAAATTCAACATGGTGGAGCAATTTGTCCAAGGTCATGTGGCCAGGAAGTGGGGAAGCCAGGAGGCAATATTCAAATCCAAGCAGATGCTGAAGGGTTCACCACCACACTCTCCATGATGCCAGTACAAGCTGAGGGAAGGGGTATACAACGGGATCCTCAGGTCTGGACTGTGCAGAGAGAATGTCCCCCCTGCATGGAGTGGTTAGCATAGGAGGGGTGTCTCAGGGACACAGAATCCTTCCAGCCACCTCCTCACTGTCCCCAGAGTCTCCCTCTTGGTTCCACTGCTCTCTGGAATGTATGGGGTGGTGCCTAAGTGGGCCTTGCTTGCTACAGATTCAGTACATACTCTCTGTTGAGTTGATTACAGCAGTTTCCCCCCACATACTCATTATTTAATGTTAGGCTGGACTTTGGAGTAAGAGTCAGAGACCAGCCTTCTTGTTCCTGCCCAGTCACTCAGTAGCTGTGACATTGTGTGCATTTGATGCTCTTAGCTTTGGTCTCCTCATCTACAGAAATAGATATAATGATACCTAGTAGGTCTGTGTTGAAGAGTAAATGAGGTGATCTAGGTGAAAGTTCCTTGCGATAGCACAATCCAACGTAGAGCATGCGCTCGATAAACTCTAAATGTGGCTTTAATCTGACAGTGGACTCTCAAGTCCACCATCTCCATGAAGCCTCTCTGGACCACAACTTCTCCCTCATAACTGCTATGGCTTTCCTTGCATCGATCTCTACTGGCACCTAATTATGAAACATGGGCATTTTGCTTTTACATAACAGAAGCTGACTGAGGGGAATAACTCAGACATTCCTGAGCACCAGAATACAGAGATGCCTTAGGGAACTCACAGCTGGAGATACAGATCCACCAGCTCTGACCCCTCAAAACCCATGTGGTAGTTGCTATGAGACAGGTAAGGGCTGACTGCTGGGCCAGGGAGGGAGAACACTGGTGTATGAAAGCTGATGAATTTGAGTTAAGACTTGAAGTGCGTGTATGATGTCCAAGGGTAAAAAAGGGAAAGCATTAAGCAAGCCTCAAGAAAACCAAGAGCAGAGACCTGCAGATAGTGTGATGTTGCAGGTGGGTGTGGGGGGAGCTGGAGCACTGGGAGTAGGGCAGTGGGAGAAATGGGACTGGTTGAGCTACATTGTGAAAGCTATTGAATGGCCATCAGAAGGTTTTGGCTGGGGATGAAACCATCTGATGTGGGTTCTGGAAAGATGGGTGGAGGCTTGGGTGGAGTCCACATCAGAGAGGATGAGCTCTGAGGAGACATTTCTGAGGAAGGGTCACTGAGCTCAGTGTCAAGTTAAACACTGGGGGGAGGGAGGCCAGGGAGGAGGCCAGTGCAGGACTGCTCTTGAGACACCTGGCAGATGGTACAGTAACAACTTTGGGAGGAGGAGGAGCTGGGGGTGGGGTTGGGGGGGGGCAGAGGTCATATGCTTGAGCTCAGTCTGGATGGTTGCACTTGAGGCCCCTGCAGGTATTTACTCCAAGAGACCCAGCACCTGTAAGGCATTCACTAACTGTTTATTAAACAACTGCATGAATGAGCTTTCTCATGCTTCAGTTTCTAATCTGTAAAAGGAGAAAAATCTACCTTGTAGCATTGTATTATAGGATACTATGTAAGTCACTCTGTGCCTGCCTAAAGCTAGATAATGCTCAATACAAGTTAACTATAGTAGTAATTGTTGACTGAATGAAGACTTGGACCGAAAGAAATGATTTAATTGACTTAAGAGAGTAATTAGTTTGTTTTTTCTTTTCATTGAAAAACAGTCTACATTCTTTTTTTTTTTTTTTTTTTGGCTGTGCGGCATGTGGGATCTTAGTTCCCTGACCAGGGATTGAACCTGTGCCCCCGGAGTCCTAATCACTGGACCACCAGGGAATTCCCCAAAAATAGTCTACATTCTTTATTCTACTTCAGAGTATCTGAGACTGTTTCTGACTAGGAAGCCTTAGGCTGATAGTAGATCTGTTTTTTTTTATTATTATTATTGAAGTATAGTCAGTTTACAATGTTGTGTTAGTTTCAGGTTGTACAACAAAGTGATTCAGTTATACATATTTTTTTCTCAGATTCTTTTCCCATATATTGAGTAGAGTTCCCTGTGCTATATAGTAGGTCCTTGTTGTTTATCTATTTAGTACATAGTAGTGTGTATATGTTAATCCCAAATTCCTAATTTTTCCCTCCCCCCTACATTTCCCCTTTGGTAACCATATATTTGTTTTCTATGCCTGTGAATCTGTTTCTGTTTTGTAAGTAAGTTCATTTGTATCATTTTTTTAGATTCCACATATAACTGGTATCATGTGATACTTGTCTTTCTCTGATTTACGTCAACTTAGTATGATAATCTCTAGGTCCATCCATGTTGCTGCAAAGTAGTTCTTTTGTTTTTGTTTTCTTAAAAATTTATTTCTGGTTGCGTTGGGTCTTCGTTGCTATGTAGGGGCTTCCTCTAGTTGCGGCGATAGGGAGCTACACTTGGTTGCGGTGCGTGGTCTTCTCATTGCAGTGGCTTCTCTTGTTGTGGAGCACGGGCTCTAGAGCTCAGCCTCAGTAGTTGTGGCACACAGGCTTAGTTGCTCCACGGCATGTGGGATCCTCCCGGACCAGGGCTCGAACCCGTGTCCCCTGCATCGGCAGGTGGATTCTTAACCACTGCGCCACCAGGGAAGCCCAGTAATTAGTTTTTTTAAAAGAGATTTTGTTGTTGTCGTTGTTGTTGTTGAGACTTTGTTTTTTTGGAACGTTTTTACATTTATAGAAAAAGTGAGAAGATAATGGAGAGTTTCCATAAACTTCACATCGTTTCCCTTATAAACATCTTCCATTAGTATGGTACATTTGTTAAAATTCGTGAACCAAAATTGATACATTATTTTTAACTAAAGTCCATACTTCAGATTTCCTTAGTTTTTACTTAATATCTTCTTTCTGTTCCAGTATCCCATCCAGGATATGACCTTGTATTTAGTCATCATTGTCTCCTTAGGCTCCTCTTGACTGTGGCAGTTTTTCAGACTTTTCCTTGTTTTAGGTGACCTTGACCATTTTGAGGAAACTGGGTAGGTAGGATGCTCTCTATTGGAATTTGTCTGATATCTTTTTTTCATGATTAGACTGGGGTTATGGGGTTTTTGAGAGGTAAAGTACCGTTATCATCACATCATATCAAGGGTACATATCATCAACATGACTTATCACTGTTGATGTTGACCTTGATCCCCTGACTGAGGTTTGTCAGGTTTCTCCACTGTGAAGTTACTCTTCCCCTCCTTTCCAGACTGTACTCTTTGGAAGGAAGTTACTATGCACAGACGAGACTTAAGGAGTGGAGATTTACGCTCACTTGAGGGTAAAGTACAAATCATTGGGAATTCTTCTGTGTGGGAGATTTATGGATTTGTTTATAAATTTAATTTTTTATTTTAATCATATATATGATTAAATATATGTGTGTGTGTATATATATATATATAGAGAGAGAGAGAGAGAGAGAGGGAGAGCTGTAAGACTTATTAAGGAAACAGAGCAGTCCTTTGCCTCATACCCAGTTAAACTCCTCATCAGGTCTGTTCTTATCTCTCAGTGCTGATCTAAGGATATTCCCTAAATGCACCCCACCCCTCCAGACACCTGAGTATTTGGTTTTAGGTGTTTGCTCCCTCCAGACTGGCTTCTTCCCTGGTACCCCTCCCCTTGCCAGGATCAGGGCCCCTCCTGATCAGGGCCCCTCCCTCCTGATCAGGGCCCCTCCCTCAGCCCTCTGTGCTGATCACCCCACATTATGATCTCCCTGCATTACAACTACCTAGAACAACTCTCTCTCTTTCTTTCTCTCTCCCTCTCTTCTCCCCCACAACCTCTCTCTCCTCTTCCTCAATCCCCTCCTTCCCCTCCCCCCTCTTCTTCCTCCCCCTCCCACTCTTTTCCCTTCCCTCCCCCTCCCTGGGCCAACTGTGTACAGTATAAGCTCGCTGAAGGCAGTGACAGGTGACTTGCAGACCTCCTCCTGCCACAGGGCTGGCACATTGTTGGCTTCTGCTAAAATATGCTGAAAGAAAGAAGGTCCTTGGCTCACTCAGAACACCTCTTTACAACCCTTTGTAAGAGGTAAATTTCTTCTTCTTCCTGTTTGATTCCCTTCCAGATGTTTCCAAATCTACCTAAAATAGTCCCATTTCTCAAAAAGCCTTCTCCCCTCCCTGTTACTGTCATTCCTTCTCTCACTGAGTGACAAAGCCCTGCCCAAGGCATGTATAGACTCAGCCTGCCCTCTTTCTTCCCACCACCTTCCAGGGTTGTGAAGACCCCAGAGAAGCCACTGGGTGAGAGGGGATAGGACACTTTTTTCACCTCTCTAGGTGGGAAATGAAGGCATCCTCAGGTCAGTGGTCCTAAACTGGAGTTCACAGGTCCTTAGGGGTATGGAAGGCATCCTCAGGTCAGCGGTCCTCACACTGGGGTTCACAGGTCCCAAGGAGAGCACACCAAATAGTTTTAAGGGAATAAGTGTCCAGAGTTTCCCTGGGCCAAAAGTGACCATCAGGAGACGGCCCCTGGGAGCAAGGTCTTATCCACTTGGAAACCACTCCACCCCATGGTACATTGCTTCAGGGCATAAAAATCTTCCAGGAGCCCAGCAAAGAGACTACTGGAATTATTGTTGGTGTTCCCACAAAGAGAATAAAGACCAAGTGACAAGAAAACATCGAACGGTTTCTAATTCGCTAATTCGAATACGATTTGAGAACCTAATCAAACTTTAGTTAATTGAAAAAAAATTGCTAACAGGGACTTCCCTGGTGGTACAGTGGTTAAGAATCCGCCTGCCAATGCAGGGGACACGGGTTTGAGCCCTGGTCTGGGAAGATCCCACATGCCGCGGAGCAACTAAGCCCGTGTGCTACAACTGAGCCTGCACTCTAGAGCCCGCGAGCCACAACTACCGAGCCTGCGCTCTGGAGCCCGCAAGCCACAGCTACTGAAGCCCGCGAACCACAACTGCTGAAGCAGGCGCACCTAGAGTCGGTGCTCTGTAACAAGAGAAGCCACTGCAACAAGAAGCCCACGCACCGCAATGAAGAGTAGCACCCGCTAGCCACAACTAGAGAAAGCCCTGCGCGCAGCAACGAAGACCCAACACAGCCAAAATAAATAAATAAATAAAACATCACTAAAAATAATTGCTAATATTTTTGGCATATAATTTGGAAGGGAGTCAAATAATCAAGTAATATTGCTATACCAAACCTCCTTCCATTCCCGTCTAAAGATGTTTGTGAACAAGATTTCTCTGCACTTACATTAAACAAAACAAAAACGTAAGAGAATTGATGCTGAACTTTGTCGCATTCAAGCATTCTATCCATGAATGCATAAACTGATTGAAAACAAAACCAAAAGAGCCTGATGCATCTCATCAAAAAATGTATTTCTTGGGCTTCCCTGGTAGCGCAGTGGTTGAGAGTCTGCCTGCCGATGCAGGGGATGCGGGTTCGTGCCCCGGTCCGGGAAGATCCCACATGCCGCAGAGCGGCTGGGCCCGTGAGCCATGGCCGCTGAGCCTGCGCGTCTGGAGCCTGTGCTCCGCAACGGGAGAGGCCACAACAGTGAGAGGCCAGCATACGGCAAAAAAAAAAAAAAAAATGTATTTCTTGTATAATTTTACTTTATATGTGTAACTATATCAAAATGTGTAATATATTTATGTTTTGATGAGTTGAATAATTATAATGATAATTTAATTCAAAGGAAAACAATGTTAAGACTTAGAGCCTCAAAGTCACCAGATATATAACATTATAACGTTAAAAAATGTATATACTAATTATACCCAATTAGGATAAGGTACCAATAAAACTTTCAGTCATAACATACGTTACAGTAAGATTGGGAGCACTGAAAGAGAAAATAAATAACATAAACTTTCCAACTGTTAAAGGAGAGCTTGTTCACATTATTTTAAATGGATGTGTTAGAATATCAAACTCCTTTGGTATTTTAGATTCCAATGTGTATATGTAAAAGAATGAGGTCATAGTTTTATTTAAGCATTACTATTCACAGTATGCTACAAGTGGCGTTCTCTGCAGCTATGTGGTCTTAAGATGAAAAGTTTTAGTTGTCAGTACCTACAGTTTTATACACTTCTAGGGAGTCTGGGTGGGGTGCATGCTTTGGACCAGCACCACCTTTCCAGGAGCCCCTCCCAGGCTGGCAGTTGCCCTCCCCACCACCCTCCCGGGCTGTTTCTCCAGACCCCCTTCTTCTCAGGATATGGAAGCTAACTCAGCCAGATGCTGCTGAACAAGTCACCTGGCCCCTCTGAACTCCTTGTATTTCCTCAACTGTAACTGGTGAGGGTAGAACTAGACCATCTCTAACAGTCTGTAGTTCTCTGAAAGCCAAACCCTTCTCACAGTCCATTTAGAGACACCTGGGGACAGCACCCAGGGAATAATGGTTTTCAGGGCACTGCCTCCAAGCCAGTTTCTATGCTCCTTATCTATCCCTTAGTCTAGGATACATTTCAAAAGATGCCTCAGCCAGGAAGCCTTCTCTGATTATGCGAAACCCAATAAAATCTAACAACCAGCCCTCATCCTGTCTCCAACCTTTTAGATCATAAGACCTGACACTGTAAGTACTTGGGAAGTGCCTGCTGAGTTAATGCATGACTTGACACGTTAATGTGCATTTACATCATGCCATCACACTGCATATGTCTGAATAAAACTTGCCTCTGTACTCATCCACGTGGCCTCTTGCAGAAACTGTTTTCAGACTTTTAAAAGTAATGAGATTTTTACATTAAGAACAAGAGTAACAACACAACAACAACAGTAAAATCCAAACTGTTCAAAAAGACCACTAATATGTAGTGTTGTGAAGCTGTGAAGCAACTGGAACCCATTGCTGGTGGGAATATAAAGTGGTGTGATGACTCACAGCCACTTAACATGCACTGACTTTATGACCCAGCAGTTCCATACCTGGGTATTTACCTGAGAGAAAGAAAACATAGTCCACACGAAGATTTGGACACGAATGTCTATAGCAGCTTTATTCATAATAGCCCCAAACTGGAAACAACTCAAATGTCTATCAATAAGAGGGACTTCCCTGGTGGTGCAGTGGTTAAGAATCCGCCTGCCAATGCAGGGGACATGGGTTTGATCCCTGATCTGGGAAGATCCCACATGCCGCAGAGCAACTAAGCCTGTGTGCCACAACTACTGAAGCCCTCGTGCCTAGAACCCATGTCCTGCAACAAGAAAAGCCACTGCAATGAGAAGCCTGCGCACAGCAATGAAGACCCAACGCAGCCAAAAATAAATAAATAAAATAAATTTATTTTAAAAATGTCTATCAATAAGAGAATAAACAAATAGTGGTACATCCATACACTGGAATACTATTCAGCAATAAAAAAAAGAACAAACTAGCCTTACATACAAAAGCATGAATGAAACTCAAAAACGGGCTGAGTGTAAGAAGTGAGACATAAGAGAGTACACAGAGCACGTTTCTGTTTATTTGAAATTCTAAAACGCAAAAACTAAACCTTAGCAACAGAAAGCTGATCAGTGTTTGCCTAGGACCTGGCATGGGGGTGGAGGATTGGCTAGAAAGGAGCAAGAAGGAACTTTTTAGGGGAGATGGAAATGTTTTGTATATTGATTGTGGTGGTGTTGATTATGTAGGTGGATACATTGGTCAAAACTCATTAAATTATACGCTTAAAATGGGTGCATTTTAGATGTAAATGAGTTGATTGCGATATCAAATTTTAAAAAGATCTCTGCCCACGGGACTTCCCTGGTGGTCCAGTGGGTAAGACTCTGCGTTTGCAATGCAGGGGTCCTGGGTTCGATCCCTGGCTGGGGAGCTAGATCCCACATGCATGCTGCACCTAAGAGAGTCTGCATGCCGCAACTAAGAGGAATTCCACATGCCCCAACTAAGAGTCCACACACCGCAACTAAAGATCCCGCATGCCACAACTAAGACCTGGTGCAACCAAGATAGACAGAAAAATAAATAAATAAATATTTTTCAAAAAATAAAAATTAAAAAAATCAAAAAATCTCTGCCCAAATGTCAGAATGGATATTAGAGTTTATAAGACAAAAGATAATAAAACAATAGATAGCATGCTTTGTAGCCCATAATTATTCTTTTTTTTTTTTTGTATTTTTAAAAATTGAAGTATAGTTGGTTTACAATATTGGGTTAGTTTCAGGTGTACAGCAAAGTGATTCAGTTATATATTTTTTTCTTCAGATTATTTTCCATTATAGGTTATTATAAGATATTGAATATATTTCCCTGTGCTATACAGTAAACCCTTGTTGCTTATCTATTTTATGTGTAGTAGTTTGTATCTGCTAATCCCATACTCATAATTTATCCCTGCCCCCCTTCCTTTTTGGTAACTGTAAGTTTGTTTTCTGTGTCCATAAGTCTGTTTCTGTTTTGTATATAGATTCATTTGTACTATTTTTTAGATTCCACATATAAGTGATTTCATAATAATATTTGTCTTTGTCTGACTTACTTCACCAAGTATAATATTCTCTAGGTCCATCCATTTGCTGCTGCAAATGGCAATATTTCATTCTTTTTTATGGCTGAGTAATATTCCATTGTGTGTGTGTGTGCACGCGTGCGTGTGTGTGTATACATATATCATGTCTTCCTAAACCATGTCCATTGATGGTGTAGCCCATGACTCTTTTATTTTTTTCAAGATTTATTTATTTATTTATTTAGGCTGCGCTGGGTCTTAGTTGTGGCACACTTGATTTTCGTCTCGGCATGTGAACTCTTAGTTGTGGCATGCATGCAGGATCTAGTTCCCCGACCAGGGATCAAACCTGGGCCCCCTGCATTGGGAGCACAGAGTCTTACCCGCTGGACCACCAGGGAAGTCCCCATAGCCCACCATTCTTAAGGGGAGGACTGAAACGGGGGTGATGGTGGGGCGACAGACGGGGTTCTGCGATCCTGGCTCAGTCTTAGCCGTGAGGCCTTGGGCAAGTCACTTAACTTCAATGGAGACTCAGTTTCCTCACCTATAAAGATAATAACAATACCAGTGTATTAGAATGATGACTTTTTGTGTTCCCTATCTGGGTCACAGAAGAAGAAATTCCGAATCTACCTTATCTGACAAATTTGTATTGTTCAGTCTCAGGTGGAGCCATGACTTCATCTGAAAAAACTTGCCCTGTCCCAGAGGAAGATAATTATAACACTAGTGCACCCTTGCAGAGCATTCTCTCTGTACCGGCACTATTCTGAGCATTCTCCATAATTCATTTAATCCTCACAACATTCTATGAAGCAGGTACTATTTTAATCAATCCCATTTTACAGACAAGGAAACTGGGGCCCAGAAAAGACAACAGTTATTAAGGGACACAACCCGGATACCAACCCAGGTGCTTTGGCCCAGAGCCCACGCTCTTAGCCATCAAGCTATCTTGTCTCTTGTTAACAAAAGCGTAATTTGCAATAAAGGCAGGGAAAGGAAGTTGATTGAGAAATACTAGCTTTATACAAACTTAAATGTGAACAAAACCCGGTACCTTTCTATCAGCACTTTTACAAAAAATAGTGAAAGGTGATTTCATGGTGGTTTGGAAAATCCTGCTCTGTTTCTAGTTTCAATTGCTGTGGTCTTTCTGAAGAGCAGGTTGGACCTACTAACAGGAGGAAAAAGAGATCTAGTTAGGGAGACCAGCCCTCCTGGGTTTAGCACTGAAAGTTCTGTGTCCCAGGATACCCCCTAGTCCTGGTCACCCTAGGCTAGCTGTTCCCCAGTGAAATAACCCCGAAGGAAAAGAAAAGCTGTGATGTGACCTGGATTGGGCTCCTGCCTCCCTCTCCAGCTCATTTCTCACCACTCTCTTCCTTGGCCAGGCTGAGATAGTTTTAGTTCCAAAATGGACCAGACTCTTTCCCTTCTGGGCGTGATTCCTGCTGTTTCTTCAGGCTGTTTCCAAGCCCTCTTTGCCTGGTTCACACTCACTCCAAACCCAACCAGACTGATGAAGTTCAGCAGGTACACACCGATGTGGCCACACCAGTTGTTAAAATATCCACTTCCAGGACTTCCCTGGTGGTCCAGTGGTTAAGAATCTGCCTTCCAATGCAGGGGACGCAGGTTCGATCCCTGGTCGGGGAACAAAGATCCCACATGCATGTCGCAGCTAAGTTCACGTGCTCTAGAGCCCATGTGCCGCAATGATGTGGCCAAAAAAAAAAAAAAAACCACTTCCCTGAGTGTACCCCTCCCCATCACTCTTCCCCAGGAGCCAGCCACTAAAGGGTTAATATCAGGCACACTAAAGATCTTCTAAAAAGCTGCTCCAGCACAAGGACTAGCATCTCTCTGCAGCCATACCAGTTGTTAAACAATGTAAATATCATCCCTGATTAAAACTATGTAAAATGTGAATTTATATAAGCAATGCCAAGAAGAGAATTTGGATGTCATTATTAATTGAATGCTTGTTTATTGGGTCCTCTTTTTGTAAAGTTGCTAATGTTCATAATGATCATCCTCATCATCAAAGGAAAACACACACTCTAGCGTTAACCCCAGGGAGTTGAGTGGACCTCGGTGGTCTCAGGCCCCAACTTCTATTCAAGAGGAGGCTTTGGGCCAGTGGAGCCAGTCTTTGAGGAGAAGTAACTGAGGATTTGGCTGAACCCAGGGCTTGGCCATTTGGACAAGTGCTTGTGACATCAGGGAAGGTGGGGCTGCCTGCTTATCAGTCTCTTTATCATTTGGCAAATCATGCCTCCCCATTCATTTATTCATTCCACAAAGAGTTAATAAGTACTCCTAAGTGGGATGCCACTGGACTGGGGCAGTAAGAGCCAGAAGTTGTATGAGACCCTCCCTGTTCCCAGCTGCTTGAAGTATATGATATGCACACAGGAAACACATAACGTTCTCAAAGTGAGAGAAACAGACAATGAGTTTAGAGAAGGGAGGTTAATGTAGGGTAGAGCGAGGTGGGGAAAGAGGTGAGGCCTGTTTTGTTCATCCACGTGCACTCAGCACTTTCCACAGTGACTGCCCCACAGTGGGTTCGAAAAGAACCTCATGGAATGAAGGAATGAATGAGAACAAACTATTCATAATTCTGCCATTCAGAGGTAGTCATTGACATGTTGGTGCATTTCCTCTTTTTTTTCTAAATATACGACAAATATATTTTTTAATTTCAGTAACTTTGTAAAATTTATTTATTTTTGGCTGCGTTGGGTCTTCATTGCTGTGCGTGGGCTTTCTCTAGTTGTGGTGAGCAGGGACTACTCTTCGTTGCAGTGCACGGGCTTCCCATTGCCGTGGCTTCTCTTGTTGTGGAGCATGGGCTCTAGGTGCACGGGCTTCAGTAGTTGTGGCTCATGGGTTCTAGAGCGCAGGCTCAGTAGTTGTGGCACACGGGCTTAGTTGCTCCGCGGCATGTGGAATCTTCCCGGACCAGGGATTGAACCCGTGTCCCCTGCATTGGCAGGTGGATTCTTAACCACTGCACTACCAGGAAAGCCCAGTAACTTTTTTTTGGTGTAAAATAACATGTTCATTGTAGAAAAAGGAGAGAAAATGATGATAAAGCAACATAATATTAATTGCTAACATGTGTTTAGTGTTCATTATATATCAGGCTTCCCACCCAATGGCAATGACTCTCCACATTTTGGTCTATGTCCTTCATATAGGACTCTCTTTTATTCTAACTATACACTTTAAAAAAAAAATACCTGGGCTCAAACTGTTTATATAATTCTGTATCATTTAACTTTTTTTTTTTTTTTTTTGCGGTACACGGACCTCTCAGTGTTGTGGCCTCTCTCGTTGCTGAGCACAGGCTCAGCGGCCGTGGCTCACGGGCCTAGCCGCTGCTCCGCGGCATGTGGGATCTTCCCAGACCGGGGCACAAACCCGTGTCCCCTGCATCAGCAGGCGGACTCTCAACCACTGCACCACCAGGGAAGCCCTAACACTATTTTTAACATTTCCCTACATCATTGGAAGTTCTCTTAAGGATTATTTCAGTGGCTATTTATCCCATCCTGGGGGTATACTGTAATTAGAGGCTGTGGGATGCCAGCAGGGACTTGTACAGTCTATCCAATGGCAAACAGGGATTCACTATAGGTTTTTTAGTGGGAGGGTGACAGAATAAACTTGTCTTAGGAAGATTGAGTGCACTAGAAATGAGCAAAACAAAGCCAGGGAGGCAGGCAGGAGGTGATTTTTTGGGCAAGGGATGCTAAAAGGAAGAGGGGTGTCAAGTACTTCACGAAAAGGACTGAGGACAGAGGAGGATGGAGAGGAGGGAGTCCAAGTGCATTGGAAGGTTTGGAGAGTATTCGGCTCCAACTCCTTCCAATTCATTAGCTTGAGAGAATTGTGCTACGTGGTCAGAAATAAGGAAGTTAGAAGGGGAACTCTGTTAATGAAAGGAGAGGGGAGTTCTTTTACATGAACGTTTTTAGCTGGCAACTCCTGAAGGCAGTTAAAAAAAAGAAAAGAAAAAGAAAAAAATACTGGCCAGGGCTTGAGTGCAGAGTCTGGGCAGGAAAGAGTTGTCTGAGGGGGGCAGTAGCAGTTGGGATCAGGTAGATGGAGACGGGGTGGAGAGAAAGACAGGGAGAAGCAAAGGCTAAGCAAGGCTGGATGCGGGACAGTGGGCAGGGCAGGGCCAAAGCCCCAGAGGCAGCCTGATCCTAGAGACAGATGGCATGGAGGGGCTGGAGGGCTGACTAGCAAGATCCTGTTCCCCTGGCACCAGGAGGCTGACTCAGCCCAGGCCGCTGACTTTGCCGCCAACTCTCTCCCAGGACACAAGTACACCGAGTAGAGAAAAACCCAATTAATTAACTGGAAAGCCTGGTGAGTGTGCAGCCTAATTATTGTATTATCATCAGTATGTTGGTAAATAAGTAGTGTTCTTCCCAGGTTTATTGAAGTATGATGGACAAAGAAATTAAGTGTTAGATATAAAATTCTTTTTCTTGCATCCTCTTTTTATTTCAAAGCTTTCTGACCTGCCCATTGAGTCTCTGGGCTCCTTCTGAGTAGCAAGCCTGATTCGGAGGCTTTGGAGTGGAGTATGCAGAAGAAATAGAAAAAGACTACATGAGGTGCATTTCACTCACAAAGAGCCTGTGCACTGAACTTTTTGAGTAAACTCTTTCTTTTTTGTTAATCCCTTTTTCAGCAATAGGAAAATCACGGTGGTGGGGTACGGGTAGATTTCTTTTGGTTTATTCTTACTGAATTGAGGTTTTGCTGTAGGTATTCCAATGTATGCAGTAATTTTAAATAAGATATGGGCTTAACAGAAATGCCTAAGAATTTGACCATACCTGAGTGTGAACCTGTGGATTGCTGGTTCTGGGACTGTCTGCCACTTACTAGCTTCTTTGATCTTGAGGCTAGTCCCCTAACTTCTCTGGGCCCCTGTATACTCCCCCAACACCCCTCACAGACCCCAGCAATTGCACTTGGGTACCATGTGAGATAGGGCAAACTAAAGCACTTTTACAAGTCTAAAGCTCCTTACACCTTGTGTTGGACACTTTGGAAACAAAATGTTATGACTGCCGTGATTCAATGTCAGGGCCACGTTTTAGTTTAGTTTTGTTTTTCTGCTAATTAAAACTATTTTATTAATCTTACACTCTCCCTAAGCTAGCTAATTCTTTTTAACTTAGGGCTTAGGTTTTTGGGGTTTTTTTGATGCAGTTGACATACAATATTACATCAGTTTCAGATGTACTACATAGTGATTTGACATTTGCATATGTTATGAAATGATCACCATAAGTCTAGTAACCATCTGTTGCCACACAGTTATTCCAATATTATTGACCATATTCCTTTTACATCCTCATGGCTTATTTATTTTATAACTGGAGGTTCGTACCTCTTAATCCCCTCAGTATTTCACTCCCTGCCACCCTCCTCCCTTCTGGCATCTACCTGTTTGTTCTCTGTAATTACGACTCTCTTTTTATTTTATTGTTGTTATTTTTTTAAATATTTATTTATGTATTTATTTATTTGCTGCACTGGGTCTTAGCTGCGGCATGTGGGATCTAGTTCCCTGACCAGGGATCGAACCCCGGCCCCCTGCATTGGGAGTGTGGAGTCTTAGCCACTGGACCACCAGGGAAGTCCCTATTTCGTTTTGTTTTGTTTTTTAGATTCTACATATAAGTGAGGTCATACGGCATTTGTCTTTCTCTGACTTATTTCACTTAGCATAATACCCTGTAGATCCATCCATGTTGTGACAAATGGCAAGGTTTCATTTTTTTATGGCTGAGTAATATTCCTTTGTACATATATACCATATCTTTATCCATTCATCTATCATGGACACTTAGGTGGTTTCCATATCTTGGCTACTGTAAATAATGCTGCAATGAACATTGGAGTGCATGTATCTTTTCGAGTTATTGTTTTTGTTTTCTTCAGGTAAATACCCAGAAGTGAAATTGCTGGATATGGTAGTTCTATTTTTAATTTTGGGGGGAACCTCCATACTGTTTTCCATAGCGGCTGCATCAATTTACAATCCAATTGATAATTCACAAGTGTTCCCTTTTCTCCACATTCTCACCAACATTTGTTATTTGTTGTCTTTTGATGATAGCCATTCTGACAACTGTGCTTTTAATTTGTATCTCCCTTATGATGAGTGATGTTGAGCATCTTTTCTTGTGCCTGTTGGCCATCCACATGTCTTCTTCAGAAAAATGTCTATTCAGGTCCTCTGCCCATTTTTTAGTCGGGTTGTTTTGTTTTGGTTTTTTTCTTCATTGAATTGTATGAGTTCTTTGTATATTTTGGATATTAACCCCTTATCGAATATATTGTTTGCAAATATCTTCTCCCATTCAATAGGCAGTCTTTGTTTTGTTGATAGTTTCTTGCCATGAGCAAAAGCTTTTTAGTTCGATGTAGTCCCATTTGTTTATTTTTACTTTTGTTTCCCTTTCCAGGAGACAGATCCAAAAAAATATTACTAAGACCTATGTCAAGGAGCATACTGCCCATGTTTTCTTCTAGGAGTTTTATGGTTTTAGGTCTTATATTTAAGTCTTAATCCATTGTGAGTTTATTTTGTATATGGTGTGAGAAAGTAGTCCAGTTTGATTCTTTTGCGTGTAGCTGTCCAGTGTTCCCAGCAGCATTTTTGAAAAGCTTGTCTTTTCCCCATTGTATATTCTTGCCTCCTTTGTTGTAGATTGATTGTATAAGCAAGGGTTTATTTCTGGGCTCTATATACTCTTCCATTGATCTATGTGTCTGTTTTTGTTCCAGTACCATACTTTTCTTTATTAGTTTTTTTTTAATTTTTAAAATTTATTTATCATTTATTTTTGGCTGTGTTGGGTCTTTGTTGCTGCGTGTGGGCTTTCTCTAGTTGCGGCGAGTGGGGCTACTCTTTGTTGCGGTGCGCGTGCTTCTCATTGCAGTGGCTTCTCTTGTTGCGGACCACAGGCTCCAGGCACGTGGGCCTCAGTAGTTGTGGCACAGGGTCTCAGTAGTTGTGGCTCACAGGCTCCAGAGCGCAGGCTTAGTAGTTGTGGTGCACAGGCTTAGTTGCTCTACAGCATGTGGGATCTTCCTGGACCAGGGCTCCAACCCGTGTCTCCTGCATTGGCAGGTGGATTCTTAACCACTGCACCACCAGGGAAGCTCAGTTTTTTTGTTTTTTAATACACTTTATTTTGGAACAGTTTAGATTTAAAGAAAAATTGAGAAGATAGCACAGGGTTTCCCTGTATCTCACACCCAGTTTCCCCCATTATAAATATCTTACATTGTATGGTATACATTTGTCACAATTAATGAACCAGCATTGGTATATTATTATTAACTAAAGTTCATATTTTATTCAGAATTCCTTGGTTTTTACCTAATGTCCTCTTTTTCTCCCAGGATCCCACCCAGGATCCCACATTACATTTAATTGTCATGTCTCCTTAGGCTCCTCTTGGCTGTGGCAGTTTTTCAGACTTTCCTTGTCTTTGATGATCTTGACAGTTTTCAGGAGTACTGGGCCAGCATTTTGTAGAATGTCTCTCAGTTGGAACTTTTCCGATGTTTTTCTCATGATTAGGCTGGAGTTCTTCAGAGGTAAAATGTCATTCTCATCACATCACATCAAGGGTACATACTATCAACTTGACTTATCAATGTTGATCTTAATCTTGATCACCTGCTTGAGGGAGCGTTTGTCAGGATTCTCCACTGTAAAGTTATTTATTTCCCCACCCTTTTCAGACTGTCCTCTTTGCAAGGAAGTCACTATACACAGCCCACAAGATTGCTGGTTTACACTCCTCCTTGAGGGTGGAATATCTACATACATTATTTGGAATTCTTCACAGGAGATTTGGCTATTATCTTCCATTTATTTATGTATTCAATCATTTATATCAGAATAGACTAGCAGCTATTTATTTTATACTTTGGGTTATAATCCAATACTGGTTTATTTTGTTGCTCCAATTGTCCCAGATTTGGCCTTTGGAAGCTCTTTCAGTTGGCCCCTGTGTCCTCTAATTTATCTCCACCTTCCTGTTGTTTTGTTTGTTTGTTTAGCACTTCCTTACTTTCTGTGCTACAAAATGTTCCCAGGCTCCTCTTGTATATTTCCTACTCCAATCCTAAAATCAATCATTTCTCCAAGGAGAAAGTCAAGGCGTCGTTTTAGTCTTAGCAAATGTGTGTCTGACTGGAAGTTGGGACAGACAATCCGTCAGGTGGGCAGGAATAAGACTCAAGCCACTCTCGGGAGGGGACTCTCCCAGCAGCAACAGCCAGAATTACAAGCCCTTAGCTGAGAAATAGATGACTCACCAGCTCCCCAGGTTGTCTCCTCCCTCCCCCTCTTGCTGACAAGACTGTCCCTAAACCAGCTCTGACAGAACGACCTAGGTTCGAAAGTGTCCCCACCCAAGGGGCCAGTGAAGAATGGCCTGTTGCAGGCCAAGTTAGGGCTTTAACCATAGCCAGCTGATACCTCCCCCCATTTGTGTATTTGTGTATTATTTATACCCCTTCTACCTGCAGAAAGAATTAAACAGGATTACCCTCAAATTCAGGTACAATAAAACTGTTAAAGCTTGAGTAAAAGGACAAGAGTGCTGTGAAGAAGAGAGAGAGAGAGAGAGGGAGGGAGGGAGGGAGGGAGGGAGGGAGGGAGGGAGGGAGGGGGGAGGGAGGGAGGGGGGGAGAGAGAGAGAGAGAGAGAGAGAGAGAGGGAGTGTGTGTGTGTGTGTGTGTGTGTGTGTGTGTGTGTGTGTGTGTGTGTGGTGTTGGGGGGGGGGTGTGTGTTAATTTTGTCCCAGACACCTGGGCTGAGGCAACTTCCCCAGGTTCCCTGAATAACAGATTGCTAGCACCAGAAGGACTTTAAGAAATAAATATGCTTCACCTGGCATTTTATAGCTGAGATGGAGCAAGTGATTTCTCAGGAATCACACAGCTAATGAGCTGAAGAAGTAGGAATACTGGGGCACGTCTCTTGATGTCTAAGTCTTTTCAAATCCCCATTCTTGCCTCCCTTTCCAGGAGAGCAAAAAGAATAGCTTTTAGACCTCCTGGGTTATACAATGGCAAGACAACACTTTGAGGCTTCTTTCACTTGCCAGATGAATAAACTTATGTGGATGTGTCTGAGAAGTCACTGGGGGCTATAGTTAGGGGTTATTAGCATCCCCAGACACTCGGACATAGGGAATGCAGGATGTAGACATTGGGATGCAGAAGTGGATACTGGGGATCCTACCATTTCCCCACAGTCAAGCTTTAAATGGTTAAATCAGCAATGTTCTAGTTGTCCTCAACTTTTGACCAACAGTGGGGGGAAAAAAAGAAAAATAAATAAAAACCAGGGGTCCTGAGACTTTTTTCAAGAGATTTAGAGATTTTGACTTAGGGATTTTTATACTACCAACTGTTTAAGAAATTGGATTATCTCTTTTCTTTAATATTCACTGCCCTATCTGCCTCCAACACTCTCCCTTCAACAACTCATGAATGAGGTGTTTTCAATGATCTTTGTGTAGGCTGAGATCTTTGTACAGGCTTGGAATTCAGAGAAAGGATTCTGGGCCTGGTGTCACTTGGTGTGGCTGCAATAAAGAGATGAAATTAGCATCAGGCTATTTTTCACTTGCTCTCTTGGTGACCTTCTTAGGGCTACCTGGGATATCTTGTCTCTGTCTGTAAACTCCTAAGGCAAGGACAGTGGGCGGCCCAGAACAGCGTCAGCAAATAGTTAATTACTATGTGCTTTTGATGATGATGATGATGAAGATAATATTAGGAACTTTGGGGATTTAGAAAATATTCAATTGGAGGACTGTCCTTGAAGATCCTCCCCAGCTAGCTTCTCCAGCACCCTGAGTTCCTTTAGAGGAGCAGAGTGAAGGTGTTTAAAGCCTGCCTTCAGGCTGAGTCTAGAGGATGCTCTTCGGTGGAAGGGGGTCGTTACATTCCTGCCTGCTGAGTTCACGCCTGAGTTTATCTTCGGCCTCTTCATGATCTCTATATTTTAAAAAAATAATTCATTAATTAATAAACTTATTACCCAGACTTTTTTATACTCGTACAAACATGTCTAGTTTCTTGTTTTAATTTGAACAAAGGTTTAAGTTGAACATGCTGCATTATGTGTTCTGCAATTTGCTTCTTCCTCCTAACAATAAATCCTGGATATCTTTCTCTGCCAAGATACCTAGATCTGCCTCATTTGGGCGAGTCTTTGTCCTCGTACCTGTGTGATTCTCCGAGCGTCATTTTTTGGCCTGCGTCTCTTTCTCGGGGTGTGAGATTGCCTGACCTCTTGCGGTACGCTGCAGTGGGAGGTCCTAGAGGAGGCCTGGGGGGTGGGCGGGGCCCGAGGCACGCATGGGATATGCAGATGAGGTAGGCGGGGCCCCACATATACCCACGGTTAGCTGCTGGCGTGTGAGCCGGGTCTCGGCAGATTCAGTCAGAGGCAACCTACGGACCGTGCTTCACCGAGCACAGCGGAGCCTGGTACCCGGCTGTCCCGGGAGCGGGCCATGCCCCCGCGGGAGCTAAGCGAGGCCGAGTCGTCCCCGCTCCGGGCCCCGACCCCTCCGTCGCGGCGGGGCAGCGCGTCCCCAGAGCTGGGCATCAAGTGCGTGCTTGTGGGCGACGGCGCCGTGGGCAAGAGCAGCCTCATCGTCAGCTATACCTGCAATGGGTACCCCGCGCGCTACCGGCCCACAGCGCTGGACACCTTCTCCGGTAATTTCAACGGCCCCGGCGGCCGCGTGGCCGGGGGTGGGGTTGTGCACCCGGGGCTGGGGCTGGCGCTGAGGCGCCGACTGCACTGAAACCGCCGGGGAGGCTGACGGGAGCAGGCCCCGAGGTGGCGCTGGTGAGGCCTGGTGGGATCCTGGACGCTGTAACTCAGACTTTCCCCTGCTCCTCCTCTGCAGTGCAAGTCCTGGTTGACGGAGCCCCGGTGCGCATTGAGCTCTGGGACACAGCGGGACAGGTGAGAGGAGTCGGGAGCGGCCTCTGCTGGTCTGGGGTGAGGTGGGCTGGAGGCTGGGAGGACCCCAGATCCATCAGGAATGGAGAAGGCCTTGGGCCCTTAGTTACGAGGCTCAGTCTCCAACCTCAGGTGACAAGCGGATTCCCGCGTCCAGGGGCAGGGAATAAGCCTACTAATGGCCTGGCCTTTCCATCCCAGGAAGACTTTGATCGCCTTCGCTCCCTCTGCTACCCGGATACGGATGTCTTCCTGGTCTGCTTCAGCGTGGTGCAGCCCAGCTCCTTCCAAAACATCACAGAGAAATGGCTGCCAGAGATCCGCACTCACAACCCCCAGGCGCCCGTGCTGCTGGTGGGCACGCAGGCCGACCTGAGGGACGATGTCAATGTACTGATTCAGCTGGACCAGGGAGGCCGGAAAGGCCCCGTGCCTCAACCCCAGGCTCAGGGTCTGGCCGAGAAGATCCGGGCCTGCTGCTACCTGGAATGCTCTGCCTTGACGCAGAAGAACTTGAAGGAGGTGTTTGACTTGGCCATTCTCAGTGCCATTGAGCACAAAGCCCGGCTGGAGAAGAAACTGAACGCCAAAGGTGTGCGCACCCTCTCCCGCTGCCGCTGGAAGAAGTTCTTCTGCTTTGTTTGAAGAGCTGTGGCAGCAAAATGATCAGTAGGCCAATGGCCACAGACTTCTAGAACCTGGAGCACGGAGCCTTTGAGGGACCTGCTGGCAGGGCCACGTCACCCCCGTGGGACTCAGTTCCCATCTGAACACTGTGGCAACACAGCCTCCAACTGCCCACTCTTATGTGCCAGGGTGAGCCTAGGGCCTGGAGGAGGGAAGGCTCTGACTTGGATTTCTGTGGATTTCTCTGACTTGGATTTCTCAAGTACAGAGAAATCCCGGTACTTTGATTTTCATGGGATGATCCTAACAGTGTCAGCTCCCTCCAAGCAGTTTGGGATCCAATACCCAGTCTCTTCTCATGGGCCCTCAGGTCAATCTGGCTGAATTAGGACCACTCCTGGTGGTCCCCACCTGCTCCTTGGCACAGGGATGAGGAAGAGCCTGGGGAACAGCTGGGCATCTAGGAGGGCTGGAAGGCATCCGGCCCTGAACTGGAGAGAAGTTTAGGATGGATTGGGTAAGACGGAGGTCAGTGAGAGATTGAGAGGGTTCCGAAAGTAAAGGCTTGGAGCCTTGGGACTGGAGGCAGGCTGGGGAGGAGGAGGCAGACGAGAGGGCTAGGCTTGGAAGGAAGAAGAGAAAGAAGGAGAGCAGAGAAGTGGGGCAGCTGAGGAGCAAGGCTGCCACCTGGGCTGTCCTCAGCCCCCAAGGCCAGGGAGGGTAGGGCTGGTCCCTGGGAAGAGCTGGGTCTCAGTGCTCCCTAGGCACTGCCCAAACTGGCTAGGCCAGGAGTGGGGCAGGAAGTGAGAGACAAGGCCCAGCAAGAGGAGGGGGAGGAGCTGCAAATTGGAGCCTGAAGAAAGAAGGGGCTTTCTCCAAGGTCACAACCTAGAAGATAAGGCAGTGCAGAGTCTGCAAATAAAGCCTTAAGTTTCTGAAGCTGCTGTCTGTGTCATTTCCTGCAGGAGTCAGCACACTGGTCCCTCAAGGCCCAACAGTTTGGATGGAGGCAGGTTGAGTACCAAAGGAATGAGGCTAGATCGAAAGGTGCGGGCTGGACTAGATGGGACAGTGTGATGGGAACTGGACTGGGGGGGTGGGTTGGGGGCTCCCCGCTTGGGGCTTAGCTGGTTCCCAGGAAAGCTAGCGTGGGAAGCAGCCTGGAAACGGGTTTCCCCAGGTGTCAGCGCCAGAGCTGCTTTCCCATGACCTCACCAGGCGGGTGGTGCCCCTCCCCTCTCCTCCTTCCTTCTAGAGCACAGTGTTCAGCGCTGGGCTCTGGGGCAATCCTGAGCCTTCTAACCTTCCTGCTCTGATCCTTCCAACAGTCCACAGGGCCCAGGGTCTCAGGTTGGAGTGGCCCTCTGGTTCAGACCCTGAGCATGAAAGGACCCCCATATACAGCTTAAACCTCAACCACTGGCCAAACTTCTTGGACTTGAGTTGGTTGGACCCAGTCTTCAGCCTTAGCACTCAAAGTCCACATAAGGACCCAGTGAAGGTCAGGATGCCAGTTGTCAACAACTTAAATAGAAGATTGGTCCCAGAAATCCTTTGAGAGTGAGCATTCATTGGTTGAGGACTTGGAGAGGAGCAGGGATCCAGAGAACATTCCCTGGAACTGGAGCTGGAAGGAACTTTAATGGGCACATTTGTGGGGGGCGGGGCACCACTTTATTTTACCCATCAGGAAAGAGGCTCAGAGAAAAACGGTAATATCGCAAGTGAGATATTGTTACTAAGTGGCTACAAGAGCACTTTGCAAACTCCAGAGTAGGTACATGGTAAGTGTTATTCGTGTGGAGAGGTATTTCCTGGGACACCTGGAACACCTGCTAGGCAACTAATGGGCCAGGTGAGCACTCTGTCCCTGCGCAGCTCCCTCTGCAGGAAGTTGTGTATGTGAGAAACAGCATATGGTTGAGGGACAGAAACCCTAGCCAAGTGAAACCTCAAATAATCCCCAAGTTTAGTTTTACCCAAGACTGTCCAACTTCTGTCCCACCTGGGCCCACCCCCCAGAACTCCAGCCACCTGTCTCCTTTTGTCCCCTTGCCCCCTCAGGTGGAGGTGCTGAGCTGCACCATTGCAGACAGGTCTTGATGGGGGTCTCACACCCCTGCTCCGTGGCCTGCCGTTACCTCAACCCAGCCTGACACACTCCCTTCCTGGTTCAAGTTCAGGCTCTAGCATCAACCATGACCTTAGGCATTTTTTTTTCCTTCTCTGTGCCTCAGTTTCCTCATTTGCAAAATGAAACACTCAAGGCTCTGGATTAGAGGTTTTCAAACTGCTCCAAGGGGACTTAGAGGTGCCATGGGTCAGGGGAGGAAGCCTCATTAGGTGATCTTTGGGCCGCCCCACCTCCAACTACTTCCCTAATTCTCTAATGGTACCAGCACATCCATGTCATTATGTCTCCTCTCCTGCTGGGTCACTGAGCTTTATCAGCCTCGCTCCTACATCTCTGCCACTGCCACTTCCCACTCCAGTCCCCCTAGCGCTGCTTCCTTATCCTCTGGCACCTCCCTGACTCAAGACTGTTAGTACCTCTCATTGCCTGCAGTGAACTCCCAGCTTCTCATTTAAGCACTCAGGACCTCAAATCTGACACCAACCCGGACAAGGCCAGCTTGTCCCAGTGATCCCCACTCCCTGATCCCCAATAATTTTTTACTTCTGACTCCAAGTCTTTGCTTTTGCCAAATCCTCTAGAAAGTGCCCCCACCTCCCCCCACCCCCGCAATCCCCCAGATGCGCTGTTTCTCCTTTAACCATCTTCCAATCAATACTCCCCTTCTCCAGGACCTGTATTACTGTCCGCACTGCTCTCTTGGCACATTGAAGGGACACCGAATTTGGTCACTTGCTCAGGCTACATCTCTCCAGCTAAACAGAGAAAAAGTCCTACTCATGCCCATGTGCTCCCATAGGGTCTTGAGCTCAGGCAATGTTTGCTGCTGGCCATTAAGTGCCTAAGATAAAAAAGCCAAGCAGTGTGCCCTGTAGGGGATCCTGAGGATAAAGTCCATCTCCAGGTTTGTGTCACTGAGGCCTGAAGACAGCCCTAAAGAGCAATGGCTTGCTGGAAAGGCCCTCTGAGGCACGGGGGCCCAAGCCCGTGCAGAGCAAAAGGGATTTACCTCTGGTTCCAAAACCATTGTCTCATTCTGCTTCTGTTTCTCTCTATAATGTGTCCTCTCTCTACTTTTCTGGGACTGTTTTTACCTCTTTATCTCTCTTTCATTTGCCTCTTTTGCCCTGCTTTCTCTGCTCTTGAATCTAAATTTAAAGGAACATTGATTATGGTAAATGGATAAGTGTATGTTTCTTACATATTCAGTCTTACATTAGTGCTTATTAATGTAAATTATTTTTAATATCTCTGTAACCAACTCTTAGCTGATTTTTTAAAATGTCTGTTTTCTTTTTCCATAATAAATGCTTATAGAAAAATTGGAAAATCTGAAGAACTAGAAGATTGAAAATGTACTAATAGTCTTTTTTTAAATTTTATTTACTTATTTTTGGCTGCATTGGGTCTTCGTTGCTGCACGCGGGCGCAAGCTACTCTTCGTTGCAGTGCGCGGGCTTCTCATTGTGGTGGCTTCTTTTGTTGCGGAGCACGGGCTCTAGAGCGCAGTCTCGGTAGTTGTGGTGCACGGGCTTAGTTGCTCCGCAGCATGTGGGATCTTCCTGGACCAGGGCTTGAACCTGTGTCCCCTGCATTAGCAGGTGGATTATTAACCACTGCGCCACCAGGGAAGCCCAGTAATAATATTTTGATGTACTTCCTTTCAGTCTTCTCTTCTATGCATATTTTTGAAATATTTCTTGTGATTATGCTGTATATACAATTCTGTATTTGGGTTTTTTTTTTTTAAACTTTAACCGTTTTTTCATGTCATTATTAACTCTGACCAGAATCTATAACCATATATGTATGTTTGTTTCCTATTTCACCCTGACCATAATTTCTTCAATTAGATCCCCAACTGGGGGCATTTAGGTTGTTTTCCTTTAAATAGTTTTTTTCTTTTATAAATGAGACTATATCCACAGTTGATTATTTTTTCCACCATGAGTTGGTGACCATCTACAGAAAAAAATGTCCTTCATCTTTGGCCTGGAGACAGGGCCCCCATATAATCCCAAGTGGCACTTATGAGGGAACTTGAGTTTCTGTGTCTGTGTGACTCGTGGGGGGCTCTTTCTGTTGGTGCATGACTAGCAGATTGTGGGTGTTCAATAAATACTAACTGATGACAAGGTGTGTATATATGACATATTGGTTTTCATGTACATTCCTCTGTGTCCCTGTTTTTGCTCTTGTGTATTTCAAGTGGGTTTTACCTTTGTGCAAACCTCTAGATCATTCCATATATGTGCAAGTCTGTGTATCCGTGTCTGTAAATGTGGGTGTCTAGGTGAGATGTGTAT
Source organism: Pseudorca crassidens (assembly GCF_039906515.1). Classification (NCBI taxonomy): domain Eukaryota; kingdom Metazoa; phylum Chordata; class Mammalia; order Artiodactyla; family Delphinidae; genus Pseudorca; species Pseudorca crassidens. The sequence goes on along the minus strand of NC_090296.1, from coordinate 84,797,022 downwards.
AGCTCTGAACGTGTATGTCTGTGTAGCCACACAATGTCTGCCCTTAGGAGTGTGTATTGTACACAACACTATGTGTGTGTCCGGGTGTGTGAGTTGGTCTCTGTGCCTGTGGGTGCACATCTGGGTTGGACCTCGTTTCTTGGGGGCTGTATGTCTATGTGTCTGTGTGTGCCCAGATTCAGTTCTGTGTGGGTCTGTGTGAGGGGTCTCTCTCCACGTGCATCTTTGTTCTGGGCATGCGTGCTAGGCCGGTGTGTAAGTGTGTGCACACCTGAGGGAGCTGGGCCTGGCTTGCTTTCCCCCTGGGAGCAGAGTGGTGCCCAGGGCAGAGGTGACACACCCTCTGAGCTCTTCATTTTCCTGGGAACCAGCCTGGGAGAGTGAGTGAGACCGAGAGTAATCTGCGTCAGGAGCACCGGCCCCTTTTGTAACCAGCCCAGGCCCCAGGCGGGAACCAGGCTCTCACAGGTCAGACCTGCCCACTGTGCCTGACTGCCGGGAAACCCAGCTCCCAGCAGGGCTGCACTGTCAGCGCCCTCCTTGGGCCTGGGCCAAATCCTCCGGGGAGCGGAACTCAGCCGGCCGAGGAGCCACATTAGTCACGCTATGGCAACAGTAGGGAGTGACTTCCCAGGCCTGGGCAGTGCTGGCTGTCCCAGGAAACCACCGCTTTCTGTCCCTGTACGTGGCAATGCTTAGGCAGCCTGGTCTCCTCCATTATCGCCTTCCATTCTTACAACGGAACTTCAAGATGGGCCAGACAGCTCTTATTAGCTCCAAGTTTCAGATGAGGAGACTGAAGCACAGAGCCACACGACCAAGGTGAAGCAGACGGGGCTTGCACCTGGGTCCTGACCCTGGGTCCAGGCTTCTTTCTGCTGTGTCACCTGGGGGGTTCTGCCCCCTAGAAATGGATCTCTCAGAGGGCAGGGCTGGGAGGCATAGTTTACGGGACAGATTAGGTTTTCCTAGGCTTGGGAGCAGGGCAGAGGGAGACAGGGCTGGAAGTGAGGAGAGATGTTAGCATTGAACCAGGCCTGCCTTCCTAGTGGAATGTTCTCAAGGCTTCCTCCACTGAACAGATTTGTTCCCTAATTGGGATGACAATGGAATTCATTGTCAGACTCAGGATGGTTTTAAGATTGTATGCGAACTCTATTAATAACCTGGGTTTATGGTCACCCCACACATAACCCCTCTGGAAGGCAGAGCCAGTCACTGGCCTCCTTGACTGGCCAGCTCTGTGGCTTCCTTGACCCCTGCCTGCACCAATCTGCTTCTGTCCCCAGGTGTCCAGATGACTCCCTGGCCCCTTGGCAGTGAGGGGCAGCAGGGGAGCCTTGGGCGCTGTGCTGCATAGGGATTCCCTGAGGCCCCTTGAATCTGGCAGAAAAGCAAGTAGCCTGACCCAAGATTAGTTTCCCCCTCAGATCTGTATTCTCTGTGACCATGTTCCGCTGCCTCTGCCCATCTTCCATTCCCCACCCCCAGGACCCCGCACCAGTCGGGGAGCGAGCAGAGCCTGTCCTCAGAGGTCTCCCTCCTGGGATGGCGAGATCACTGTCCTGGTGAGACAGGGGACCCTCGATTCCTGAGGCTGTGTGCATTTTTCTCCCTACGGCACCATTCCACCCCTGCCCAACAGGCCGTTTGCTCTGCTGACCACCCCACCTCCCATGGGTTCTCCTTTTTTAAAAAAATATTTATTTATTTATTGGGCTGCCCCGGGTCTTAGTTGCAGCACATGGGATCTCTGTTGCCAGATGCAGGATCTTTTAGCTGCGGCACGCAGGGTCTTAGTCTTGGCATGCGGGATCTAGTCCTCTGACCAGGGATGGGACCCAGGCCCCCTGCATTGGGAGCACGGAGTCTTAACCACTGGACCATCCCTCCCACAGGTTCTCCTATTCCAGTCCTATCCCTGACTCGCAGGGCGACTTTGGGCAAATTACTGCCTTCTTCCTTGTCTGAGTTTCTCCCGGTTCTGAAGTAGGGCTAGTACTCTCTGCCCCTCCCTGGCTCCCAGGGGGCCAGCAGGGATAAGCAAGATAATAGTGGGGAACTGATTTGGAGGAAACTATCAAGAGCCAAGTGAGAGGTATCAGCGCTGACCTGTGTTTACCTGGGTGTGGACCTCGGGATCCCAGCCTCCTGAGGTTTGGGAACAGCCCTGACAGCTTCTTGGCCTGGCTCCTGGCTCCTTTGTCCCACTTCCAGACAAAAGGCAGAAACTGAACCCAAGAGTCTGGTTGTTTGGAGAAGATGAGACGTCAGAGCAAAAAGTTTGGGGCTCAGGCCTCCCAATCCACTCTGTCCCCAACCGCTGGCTGTGTGACTGTGGGCAAGTCATTGCCCCTCTCTGGGCCTCAACAGCTTGGCTCTGACAGCCTCCCCGAGCTGTGCATTCAGGGGATCCTAGAGCCTGTAACCTGTAACCATAGTTTTGGGATAGAAAGGATCTCGCCTTCTAGTCCAAGTCCTTTGCTTTTCATAGACCACTATGGGGTTTCTGGAGGCCTGGTTAACCTGAGATCATAAAGTGGTTGCAAAGAGGATCAAGCAAGAGAGGGTACGTGGGTCAGAAAAAATCCACTGGGAAGGCAACCCCAAGTGAGCTGGTGGGGCAGCAATGTACTCCTTTGTACTCCATCAGTGTTCCATTGTCACTGTACCTTCAGCCTCTCCCTCCAGGCCTGAAATGCAGCACGGGCCTCTCCTTACCCACAGCTCTCCTTCCCTTCCCCACTTCTGCAACAGTCTCCAACCCGACTCTGCCCCCTGCCCCGCTAGGTTCCTACCTGGCTCCTCAACCGTTCATGATGGTCAGCTGGCTCCTCATTCCCAGCATCCTCCTTTCCTGACCCTGGCAGGCTTTGAAACCCCTCGCCTTTGAGCCTCTCTCTTCCTGGGTCTCCCACCGCCCCTCCGACTAATCCTCTTCTGCTTCCTCTTCCTCCAAGAAGAGCCTCTGTCCTCACTTTCTGCTCTCCTCTCTGGGTCCGCTCTCTCCCTCTTCCAGTAATCTCCCCACTCCTCCGTTTCACCCTCACATGGCTCGTTCCCTTCACCAGGCCCACATGCTCACCTCCAGAGTGTCGGGGGCCTCACCAGGATGCACCCACAGCTGGGACACAGAGCTAAGTGTGTGGCCCAAAGACTACAAGACACGTGTGTTTTTGCCCTGTTCCTAGCCCTATTTTATGTTCCTTCTTTTTTTTTTAAATCTTTGTCCTACTTTATACTCAGGTTATCTCATAGTTTATAGATGCTTTTAAACTGCCTTTAAATCCCTCCCCAGTAAGGCTAGGCAAAAGCAAACAAAAACTAAGTAACCTGCAATAAAATCAATAAAACTAGCCTCCATCTGGTACCTGATGATCCCTCACCTTCTGCCTGGTTCTCCTGAAGCCACCCCCCTCCCGTCAGCCCTGTTTCTATTGGTGGCACTGCCAGGCTCCCAGGACAGAAAACCTGAAGGCCCCACTGACTCAGCTTCTCCCTCTGCATGAGCCAGTCAGTCACCAGGTCTCAGAGCTTCTCCCTTCCCCTGAGCTTAGGATGCTATCTCTCCTTTTCCAGCTCCATGGTCTCTATCCCACCTGGGAGCCTCCTCATCCGATGATCTGTTTCTTTCTGAAATAGATCTCAATACCTCTTCAAAAAACACCTTTTTCATATTACAAAAGCAATAAATATTTATTGTAGAAAATTTTTAAAATGCAGATCAGCAAAAAGAAGACAGTAAAAACCACCTGTAATTTTTTATTTTTGTTGCGGTATGTGGGCCTCTCACTGTTGTGCCCTCTCCCATTGCAGAGCACAGGCTCCAGACGGGCAGGCTCAGCGGCCATGGCTCACGGGCCCAGCCGCTCCGTGGCATGTGGGATCCTCCCGGACCGGGGCACGAACCCATATCCCCTGCATGGGCAGGCGGACTCTCAGCCACTTGCGCCACCAGAGAAGCCCAACCACCTGTAATTTTATCAACGACAAGAGAACACTGTGGACATTTGGGTAAATATCTTTCTCCAGTTTTGTGTAAAAAAAGTGGTTGTTTTTTAGCTTTGTGACAGGGGGCTTCTCAGTTTCCTTCCCAGTCTATTTTCTTGTTCTTCTTTGTTCTGGGCTCAGCTGATGGAACCCCAGGAGCTACTGCAGGTGGGGAAGGAGAGCCTGCGGGGGAGTCTGGGCCACTCCCAGGGCTGAAGCAGGCTTCCGGGTTTGGGGTTTCTAGGTGGTGCCATTGACCACAACCCTTGGAGTGGGGTGTGGGGGGAGCTGAGCAGTGCCTTCCCAGGCTTCAGTCTAGCTGCGGTGGCTGGCGGGGAAGGAAGCGGTCTTGTGCTATAGGGCAAACCACTCCTCATTCAGGGCTTTTTGTTTAAGTGGGCAGGGGTGGGTTTGGGAGAAACAACCCAGTTTTTGTCCGTGTTTGTTTGAACTGTTGGGACCAATAGGTTTTGAATAAAACTGCCTGGAGGGCCCAGGCAAGCACCTAACCTTGGGAGTGGCAGGGTGGATGGGGAGAGTTAGAGCCTGAGGCGCTCAAGAGGACCTAAGACCTAAATTGCTGCAGGAATGTGGGCCCCCATTGCCAGTCTCCCAAATTTTCACAAGAAGCTAGAGATACGGGATTTAAAAAAAATAAACTTTCCTGACTCTTTAACTGTTAGTAACTAATTAAAGAAATTAAACTACTGTTTGGGTCACAGCCCAACTGGCTGCCAGCATGCAACCTTGCCAACTAGCCTTTACTGCACATCTACTGTGTACTTCACACAGGTTACTCTCCCTGATTTACTTGGTATGGAATCCTCTTCCTTCCCCTCTCCCTGTGTTGTGACCTCTATACTCCTTAAAGCCGAGTTTGGATTACCCCTTCCCCTGTCCCTCTGTTCAAATCCCCAAGTGCCCACCAATGTGACCTCTACCCACCAGCCTCCCAGCTTTTCCTCTCAAGGCCTGAGACAAACTGAGCAGCTTGCTGGACCCCAGTCACAACAAGACCCATGATCTCCCCTGCCCAGCTTTTGCTCACTATGATTTTGCTATGCCTGGAACACCCACACCCACCTGCTCATCTCATTTTATACCTCCTTCATGAAGCTCTTTCTTAATCTCCACGGCTTGATCAGCCTCTGTTTTATTCAACAGCCATTTGTGGGATACCTTGTATGCACAAGCAGATCCTAGCACGGTTGATACTGAGATAAATAAGACCCAGTCCCCATTCCTGCCCCCGAGGAGCCTTGTCCCTATGAGGGTAGGCTTATGCTAACATGGGCCATATGTATGCAGCAGAGCTGTGAGAGAATGGAGAGGGCAGCTGTAGAAACAGCGAAGGTCACGAGGTAAGTAGGAGCCTTCCAGGGGGTACAGAGGCATTTGAGGTGGAGGCAACTGCCTGTGCAAAGAAAGGAGGCATGACAGTTCTATTTATTTAGGTTGTGCCGGGTCTTTTTTTTTTTTTAATATTTATTTATTTGGCTGCATCGGGTCTTAGTTGCAGCACGCTGGGTCTTCGTTGCCGCGCATGGGCTTCTTTCTAGTTGTGGTGCGCAGGCTCTAGAGCACTCGGGCTCAGTAGTTGCAGCACGTGGGCTCTGGAGTTGTGGCGTGCGGGGCTCTCTAGTTGTGACATGGAGGCTCCAGAGCACGCAGGCTCAGTAGTGTGGCAGGCGGGCTCTCTAGGTGTGGCATGCGGGCTCTAGAGCATGCAGGCTTAGTTGCCCCACGCATGTGGGATCTTATTTCCCCGACCAGGGATCGAACCCGGGCCCCCTGCATTGGCAGCGCGGAGTCTCACCCACTGGACCACCAGGGAAGTCCTGGGAGGCATCAAAGTTCTGAGAAAGGGAGTCATTTGGCTGGGGATGGAGCAGAGAACAGCTGGGGACATCTCAGTAGTTTGGGGACCATATTGTTTTGTTACAGTATTTGCATTCCTTCCGCCTGCACTCCAGAGTGTAAGCTGCAGAAGAACAGGCACTGCGTCTCAGCTTTTATTGCTCCACACCTGACACCTGCCTGGGACTGTGTACTCTGGACCCAACCCTTGCAGCAAAGACAGCGCCCGGCAGTGGTGAGCGCGCCTCCTAGCGGCTCCTCCGCGCTCCCACCTCCTGTCACCCAGCTGACTCAGCCCTGCCCTCCTCCCTCCCAGCAGCTCTTTCTAGGGAAGGCGCTTTGTCTGCCATCATCTCACTACATCTCCACCTCTCCCTAAGAGGAGGATGCTCCCTTTGGTCCAACAAACACTTATTAAGCTTTTATTATGTGTTGATTACTCTTCTAGGCATTGGGATACAGAATTGACCTCAGCCCGGAAGTGCTCATAGAGAACCAAGGGATAATGAAGGTTGTTCCCAGTGCTGGGGAGACCAGAAGAGGAATAGAGCCCATTTCGAGCTTTGAAGGATGGATGAGTGGCTGGCAAGGTAGGAAGCAAAAATACTGTGTCTGGGAATTCCCCGGAAGTCCAGTGGTTAGGACTCTGTGCTCTCAGTGCCAAGGGCCTAAGTCCAATCCCTAGCTGGGGAACTAAAATCCCACAAGCTGCGTGTCTCGGCCAAAAAAAAAAATACAGTGCCTGATGAAATAGGAATAGCCACAGCACCGTAACAGGACCCACCCCCTGCCATCTACTCAGTTTATTGACCTACTACCATTTACTAACGTCGTAGAGGGGGTGTGGGGTGCTGGAGACCCAGAGGTGACTTAAGATACCATCTGTGTCTCCAGGAGCCCACAACCCAGTGGGAAGACAGATAAGTAAATGGAAAGGAAAAGGGGGTGCTCTGTGCTGGGGTGCTCTGTGCTGAAGGTCCTGTTAGCAGACACAGGGATGTAGAGTAGGGAGTGCCCCCCAGCCGTGTGTATGCAGGAGGATTTCAGGAATGAGAACTCGAGTTTAGGTTGAAAGATGAGAAAGGGGGAGGTGGTCCAGGCTGAGTACAACAGGTACTAGAACACAAAGGTGTGAGAAAGTTACCCATCCAAAGGAGGACCATCGTGGCTGCTAATAAGGTTCTGCTTCTTGATCTGAGTGCTTGGCTCCTGGGTGTGTTCAGTTACAGAAATTCATTGAGGCGTGCACTTAGGACTCAAATATGGACATTCACCTAGGTTGCCCTTCAATCCTTTAAAAGTAGCTCCCAACCTCTCACACTGCCGTTTGATTTTTCTGTATAGCATTTATCACAATTTAAAAGTGTCTCTTTTGTAAGGCTAGACTCTGGAGCCATAATGTAAGGGTTTAAATCAGTCCTCCGGCACCAGCTCTAGGACCTTAGGAACTGAACTTTGCTGAGTCAGTTTCCTCACCTGTAAAATGAGGATAATAGTACCTTCATCCCAGGGTTGTGTGCTGAGGCAATCACTTGAGATATGTAAAGCACTTACATAGTACTTCCTATGTGCTTAACTTACAAAACCAAATTTCTAATGACTGGCGGTGCCTGGTACATAGGAGCTCAATAATTTGTTGAAGAAATGGGGGCTTCCCGGCCGGTCCAGCAGTTAAGACTCTGTGCCTTGACTGTAGAGGGTGCAGGTTAGATCCCCGGTCGGGGAACTAAGATTCCCACATGTCCTGTGACGCGGCCAAAAAAAAAAAAAAAAAATTTTTTTTAAAAAGAAAATGAAGAAATGCATTAAAGGGATGATTTTTTTTGGGGGGGGCACCAAGAGGCAGGTAGCTCAAACAAATGCAGGCGTGTGTGTTGGAGAGAAGCACCTCAGCTAAAGGCTCCTTCCTCCTCTGCTCCTCAGAGACTGGGGAGCAACTATACTCCGGTAAAGAAGCAGAGGCTTCTGTGGGTGGCCACATGGGACCCCTGCACCCACACCAAAGGGAGCAGAGATAAGAACCAGGGTTCAGGGGACTTCCCTGGCGGTCCAGTGTTTAGGGCTCTGTGCTTCCACTGCAGGGGGCCTGGGTTCCATACCTGGTCAGGGAACTAAGATTCCCAAATGCCGCAGAAAAAAAAGAACCAGGGTTCAAGCCTATGCACCCCCCCACCCCCCTCCCCCGTCCTCAACTACACACTGCAGGCTCAAACCCGGAAGAAACGGTGCTCTGTGGCCTCCCTAGGCCCCCTATTCCCACGGCCCTTTCTCCCCTCCCCACCCCCTGGCGGTCAGACTTGGCACATCTCCTCACCCTCAGGGGCTGGGGCTAGGACAGTTTCGGGAAGGGCGGGAAAACCTGCTAAACAGGGTGACCAAAGCCTGAACCGGTAAGACGGGGCAGTCCCATCTCCCCCTGCAGCTCTGTCCCTCTCCTGGCCCACACAGCAGAGGCAGGAGACTCACAGGACAAATCACTTTATTACACTGTGGGTGGACTGGGGCCGGTGGGAAGTAGGGGAGCAGCAGGGCCCTGGGGGGCGCCGAGGATCTGGCTGTGTGTGCCAGGCCAGGCCAGGTTGGGGCTCACTCCGTGGGGAAGGGGAAGAGGCGGCAGCGGCCAGAGAGCCACTTTCCACTCCTCCCACCCACCCGGCACGGCATTAAATAAACAGAAAGCAGCTCTGTACAACACAGAATATACAGGGACGTCCTCCCCTGCACCCCAGCCCTGGACTTTGCAGGGTGGGAGGGGCAGCTCTGGAGGACGGGAGTTGGGGCCTCCAGCCTCTGATGCGACCCCAGGCCTCTTCTCAAGGTCGTGGGATGGGGGCAGGCAGCTCTGAACAGGAAGCAAAATTCCAACTTCCTCTGAAGTCCTAGGCAGACGGGTCCAACCATGCGTGGGACTCCTGGCTCAAAGGTTTTCTGCTCCTTGCAGACCCTTGAGCTTTCTCAGGAACAAGTAGCCTGAGCTTAGCTGAGACACCTCCAAGAGGGTCTGGAGCCCTGGCCCTGGAGGCAGATAGGCCTGGGAAACAGGCTGGAGGACTCTGGTCCCAAAGTCTTCCTCAGCCCAGGCCTCTACCTTGGCAAGGAGGAAGCAGGGCCAGGTGAGAACTGGCTAGAGCCCTCTAGAGCCCCAGGCTCAGAGGGGTCGGGTTGTTTGGTAGTAGACCAGATGCTCCGTGTCCTCGGTGGTGGATACCTTGGAGCTGGTGGGGGTAGAGGGTGGGGGGTGGTGGTGGCGGTGTCTGTGGAAGCCCTTCCTCTGGTTCCTGAAGCAGCAGTAACCCAGGATGGCTACCACCACCACGATGCAGGTTCCCAGGAGCACTGCAATGGCCACCTCCACGGAGTCTGGAGGAAGAAGGAGCCGAATGAGGTGCTCCCAGGACCTGCTCAGTTCTGACGCCCACCCCAACTCTGTAAGGAAGGGTCAAGGCAAATGGATGCCGGGTGTGGACGGCCCTCGGGCATGTGAGCAGCTCGATCAGCTCTGTTGGGAGCTCGGTGAGAGGGATTCTGATGGGCTTCAGGTCTCGGCTCCAGGTTGCTCTACTTGCAGGTAGTGTGGGGGAAGGCCCGGGGTGCTGACGGCACACACACCTGGCATTCATTTTTATGCTTCTCTCCCTCGCCCCTGGCAGATACCACAATTGATCGTGGCACTCTGTCCCTTCAGCCAACCTCAGGATCCTTCTCAGCACTGGCTTAGGCCGTCACAACCAATTGTGTGAGTTGATCCTTGAGTTGATACCTACTCAGTGGTGACAGGGCAGATGGCGGCTTACCTGTGTTGGGAATGGGGCTTTCCCGCCGCAGACCAAACACATCCTTCTCTACAAAATGATCAGGGCAGGGGTCGCGGAGAGACAAGTCAATATGAAGGGTTCAAAGACACAGCTGCTCTTCAGCAGTGCCCCAGACCCAGTGCCATCCTTTCCCACCCCTACTCCGGGTGCTCTGAGGACGAGGTGTGACCAGCCCAGGCCTTGGGACAGAGCCAAATGCTCTAGCTAAGCCTTTCCCCTCCCCATCTTCCGCCCCCCACTGCCCTGCTCACTGGAGATGCCACGACAGGACTCAAGGCACTGCTCCTCCTCCTCAAAGTTGTTCTTGTTGCCATAGCAACCACCATAGGTAAAGCGGGCGCAGCGTTCAGTGAACGGGTTGTAGTACCAGCGGGGGATGCTCTCCAAGCAGAGGCCCGTGTCTGGCAGGTCCACGCAGTGGCCTGGGGGGTAAGAAGCAGGCAAAGGGGTGAGTGTCCACGTGGCCTCCCTGCCACCACCAGGCTCCACATCGTTGCTGCCCACCACCTCCTGACCCTCCTCCTCATGTTGAGGATGGCTGTGACTCAATGAGGGCCTGGGGCCCCAGAAATATCTGGCTCATCTAAAGTGTTGCAAGGAAGATAGAGGAGAGTAAGCTTAGGCCCAGAATCACCCTAGACTTGACTCATATATTTTTCAATTTTCTTTCAGCATTCCCAATTCTATCAAGGTCTTGGTTTTCTCTCTAGCACTGGATAGTCTACCTTTTAACAAAGAAGGCTAAGGGTCTGAGCCTTGGCAGACAACAATGTCCAGCTAAAATTTATTACCACGTTTTATTATACTTATTTATTTATTCTTTTAAAATAAATTTATTTATTTTTATTTTTGGCTGCGTTGGGTCTTCGTTGTTGTGCGTGGGCTTTCTCTAGTTGCGGTGAGCAGGGGCTACTCTTCGTTGCGGTGTGTGGGCTTCTCATTGCGGTGGCTTCTCTTGTTGTGGAGCATGGGCTCTAGGCGCATGGGCTCTAGAGCGCAGGCTCAGTAGTTGTGGCGCACGGGCTTAGTTGCTCCACAGCATGTGGGATCTTCCCAGACCAGGGATCGAACCCATGTCCCCTGCATTGGCAGGCAGATTCTTAACCACTGTGCCACCAGGGAAGTCCCTATTATACTTATTTTAATAGTCAGTCTCAGATCGTGGCATATAATAGTGGCTTTTCATTTACGGTAGTGATATGAAATTTCCTTTTTAATACATTAAGTTAAATCAATAACATCTCAGTGATATGTAGGCATGGCTAAATTTCTGAACGTGTTAAGAGGATGTATGATGCTTGGGAAACATAGAAGGCAAGTCCAGGACACCCCCCACCCAGCTTTCTGCCCACAGCCTGGTACACACAGCAGGCCTTTGGCCCATTGATGGGATGAGTGAGGATAGCAGTGCCAGCCCTGACCCAGGGGACCTGGGCAGGAGCTCACCTTTGTCCCTGGGGAAATGGATCTTCTGGAGTTTATCGAAGCCTCTGGTATCTGCAAAGATGAAAGATCAGAGGCGCAGACCTGACAAGGGTCTCCCAGGTGTGGGGTGAGTGGTCTGGACCTCCCCTGCTGCGCCCACCGCCCTCCATCCCCCGGGCCTCACATTTTTCACAGGTGGCCTCATCGGAGGCGTCGGGGCAGTCGGGAGTGTCATCACACTCCAGGAAGCTGTCGATGCAGCAGCCATCACTGCAGCGGAACTCGCTGGAGTGACAGGTGCCAGAGCACACTGGGTGGGGGCGGGACAGGGTGGACAGTGAGGTCAGGCTCAAGCAGCGGCCAACAGATACCAAGAGTCCATCATCTACTTGGCCCTCTCTACCCCAAGGTGGCATCATGACACAACCCCGGTTCCCTTTCCACCCCTGTCCCTTATACCCTCCTAACATAAAACGGGCAGAAGCTGATAGGAGGATCCTGGGCTACAAGGGCTGGGGCACTTGTGGGCCTTCATTCTGATGGTAGGAATGGGTTGTTGGGCCAGGGCAGTGTGGTCAGGGGCCTGGACTTGACAGAGGCTGGGGAGCTGGCAGGGGTGAGGGGAATAGGGACAGAAGCAAAGCCCACCTGGATGATGCCTTTCCACTGAGGGGCCTGGGAGAGAAAAACAGAGAAGTGAGAGGAGGCAGGGCCAGGCCCCAGCAGGGATGAGCTGATAGGGGGGCCCGGGGACGGGGGATTCCCACGCCTACCTCCCTGACCCGTGACGAGAGAACACCTACCCTGGGGGAATGTCACCTGAGCCCCAACACTGCTTCACAAAGGCCCACCTTGCACATTGCGGCAGGCGAGCTTGCACTCTTCTTCCCGAAGGTAGTTGTTCTTGTTGCCCAGACAACCTCCATAAACAAAACTCTTGCAGATCTGTTCTGTGGTGTCGTAGTACCAGCGGGGGAAGGAACCACGGCAGCGGCCCACCTTGCTGGATGCAAGGCAGTATTCTGGGGGAAGGAAAGCTGGTGAGGGAGCTCCGAGAGCCAATCAGCAGAGCCGGAGCAGGGTGCAGGGTGTGGGTGAGTCCTGGGTCTGCCTCCCCACCCCCTTCCTCACCTTCTGTCTGCTTGGGGGACAGCACAGTGACTGTGATGTTGGACGTGCTCTCTCGCTGGTCTGAACCAGCCACCGTCAGCTGGAACAGGTAGCTGCCTTCCTTGAGTCCCCACAGCTCCACCTGGTCTGGATCATTCCTCTAAACACAGGAGTGGCCATCAGGCTGGGACCGCTTGATGCCCCTGGTTGGCCCCAGGTCCTCCCAGTCAGCCCCCCTACCCCACTGCGGGGAGCCGAGGGACTTGGTATTAAATGGATCCTCAGCTTCTATCCACCCCACCCCGTCTGGAGCCGCAGTTCGGCCTACAGCCCCAGAAAGGGGGCCCTGGAGAGCTGAGGTGGGGGTCAGGGAGCCAGCCCAGCATCGCACCTCTACCCTGACGTCTGTGTCACCCTGCAGTAGGCGCCAGTCTGTGTTCTCCACACCCTTCAGCACCAGGGGTTCCTGTGGCTGTACCTTCAAGTCTGTGCCTTCCCAGGCCTTGGGGATCCGGGACCCTGGGAGGAAGGTGAGATAAGGTCAACTCTCAATGAATGGACAGGATCTCTCCTAGAGTGGGGGGCTGGTGCCTTATGGGTCACAACTAGACCAACCTAGGACTTGGCAGCCTGCCTGAGACACAGATGCGATTTCACAACTAAACCATCTTCTTGCCCTCTGTTTAGATATATCATACTTAAGACATTTTTATGTTATAAAACCAACTTTCTGAAGCAAATAACTAAACAGCATTGCCATCTGATCCCATTTAGGAAAAAAATTAAAAAATATATAGATATATATATCTATATATATCAATATACATATACAATATATATATACACTATATATATCAATATATGCACGTATATTCGGAAGGGGGACTTTTCTTGTTTTCTACAATAAGCAGGTACTTGTGCTAATTGCTTTAAAAAGCTAAGAGTAACGATACTTTTGAAAAGCCAAATAAGTCAATGAGTAAATAACACCATCACCCCTCGCCCTGCAGCCCACATCACTGCTAAGAAGCCCATCCGGACAGAGACCTTGAGCAGAGCCCTGGGCAGCACCACGTCAAGCCTTGGTGTCCCATGATGATTGGCACAGGAGCAGGATGCCTCTGCCACCTCAGACAGACTCTGCCTCCAGTTACAAGGGGGCACAAGGCAACCATACCCTCCCCCAACCAGGGTCTTCAGAGCGGGTGTGGCCCTGCTGACACCTTGAGTTTGGACTTCTGGCCTCCAGAACTGTGAGACAGTACATTTCTAGTGTCTTCAGTCACCCAGGGTGTATAACATGGCACAGCAGCCTTAGGAAATGGACACACTGCCCTTGAGGGTACTACGGTCCAGTTAGGCAGGTAAGACCCAACAACAGGAAGCAAAATGGGAGAAAGACCCAACAAGATGAAGGGCTGTGTGATACATGTACAAAAGGAGGTGGATGTTTACAGAAGGGAAAGCCCACAGCAAGCTAGAGGAAAAAGGCAAGGCTTTGTGAAGAAGGGAGAAAGGATTTTTGGATCCTTTTGTTTTTATTTGTTTGGTTGTGGGGAAGAATGTTGGTGGTGTTGATGACAGCAGAAAACATGATGAGCCAAAGCAAGGAGTCGGGAATTTGTAAGACTGGTTAGGTGGACATTGAGGAGACCAGCTGGGCTGGATAGATCCTGCCACAACTGCATTCTCGTCCCTCTTTCCAGATGAGCAAATTGACACCAGAGAGGTTAAATGACTTGCCCAGGGTCGCTCAGTTTCAAAACGGCAGAGCTGGGGTTTGAACCCTGGTCTGATTCATGCTCTCTCCAAAACATCAAAACACCATGCTGCAGGCCATATGTGCTTAGAAGTGTGATTCTTTAAATAATCTTTATAGTCTTTGGGTTTTGTTTTTGTTTTTAGCTTAGGTAATACATGTACATGATGAAATATGCAAAAAATACAAAAGGGTAGTGAGAATTAAGTCCCTGATTCTTAAACCCCCAGGTTCCTCTCTCCAGAGGCATTCTCAATTACTAGTTTGGGTGTGTGTGTATGTGTGAGTATCAAGAGAGAGTGTATAGAATATTCACAAGCATGCTAGTTCTTCATCTTGCTTTTCCCTTAATATATACTGGAAATCAGTCATAGCAATATATAAAGAACTACTTCTTCCTTTTTTTTGTTGTTGCATAGTACTTATTGTATGAATGCACCAAAATTTACAACACATTAACCAGTCCATCAGTCTAGTCTCTCTTGATGTAGGTCCTTCTTTCCTCCCTCCCTCCCTCCCTACTAAGAACTAACCCTTGCTACCTCAGGGTTTATTATTATGATTAAAACAGCACCACAGTATCCAATTATAGGATGTGTTGACAGACACTGAGCTTGTTTCCAATTCTTTGCTCTTATAAACAATGGTACAGTGACTGATTGCCTGGTAAGTTGTTTTACACAAGTTTAAGCATAGCTGCAAGATGAGTTCCTGCAAGTGGAGTCATGTTGAGGGTTATATGCATTTACATTTTGGGTGGGTATTGCCCAACTGCCCTCCACAGAGGCTCTGCAGAGGGTGACATCAAGTTTAAGAGTTCAAAGAAGAGAAGGTAGAGATAAGAACAGCTGGTAGGAGGCTGAGTCACAGAGATTCCTCTTTGATGAGGCAGAGCAAGCAGAGCCAACAGGGAACTCTCAGAGGGTGGTCCCAGAGGTGAGAAGACCAGGACACACAGTGACAGCAAAGGGATGGGAGGGGAGAACTTCCACAGAGGAACACATCCAATGGTGCAGAGGGCTACGGGAATGAGGAAAGGGAACCTCGGTTGAGGGGAAGTAAGAGACCAGGAGAGCAGGAAAGTACCTGTTTGGAACCAAGCCCCAGCCCAGTGGCTTAAGGGCCCAACAGGGGCCATCCCCAGGCCCTGAGGTGAGAGGCCAAGCCAAGGGGGCAGTGAGCTGGGAGGAGCCCATTCCTCCCTCCTTGCGTTTTTCAGAAAGTAATCAACAGTCAAAGGGGAAAGGAGACAGACTACTTGGCAGTCTACTAGCAGAAAGATAGGCTAGCCCCACTGGCCCCTAGGGTGGAAGTGGCAAGCTGAGTGGCACGGCAGATCTTGGGCCAAATCAGCAATGTCCACTCACACACAGCTGGCCCTCTCCAAGCCCCAGCCCCCAGGAGCAAGGGGCAGATGCCCTGCCCTACCACTACTCCCTTTTTCCCACCCCCAAGAGAGCAAAGGGCCAGAGTAGCAATAAAGCCAGCCCCTCCCCCAGCTGCCAGGCCTCAGGACTCTCAAGGGAAACACAGACTCCACCTTCTAAGCCACTCCTCCAACGGAAAGAGGGGGAAGGGGAGAGGAGGAAAGAGCAGGGTGCTCAGGAGGCCCCAGCAATCTGGACTGGCCTGGCCTGGCCTGGCCATAGGCAGGGAAAGGGGGAACAGATCAACCCACCCTGGGGAGGATTCTCCCCAGTAAATCAAAGGTTTTAGAAGCCCTGAGCACTTGCCCACTTTGCCTGCCTAGATCTACCCTAGCCTAGCCTCCAGGATGCCACAGTGGCTTGACCCTCTTTGTACCCTCTTTGTACTTCCAACCTCTCTAATAGGACTCAGCTGAGAATGGACTCCTTGACATGCACATGGCATCCCCCACTCCCCAAAACGCTGCGTTGCCCTGAAATGGCCTGGGGCCCATACTAAGTCCAAGGTCTACCCAGCTCCCCACAGGTCCCAGGAAATCCCCACTCCATCCTGTCTTGTGCCAACCAGGCCAGTCAGGGGGTGGGGAGGTTTCCAGATGAGGAAGGCCCCATCCAGCTCAGCTTCCTGACCAGATCCCAGAGTTTCAGGTGCTAGCCCTACAGTGAGGGGTCCTGGCAGAACAGGGAGGGCAGGCAGCTCAGGTCAATTAGAGTCATCACCACCTACACTCTGCTGCTTCCTTGTGGAACAGGCTCAGGCCCTGGCCCAGTGGGACTCAGTGGCCCAGAGACAGTGTCCCCCTCCCGGAATCTCCACCCTACCTCTCCTCAGAGATCCAGAGCTATTGGAAGAATAGGGAGAAGAGGAAAGGCTGGAGAGGAAAGTCCCTTTTCTACTTTCCAGGACTGAGATCACCCAGCTCCACTCCAATCCTGGCGCCTGGGCTCCCCAGTCTCTGGTTCTGTTGTCCACTGAGCTGTCCTGGATCAGAGACAGGTTTACCAGAAAGGTGGTCTTGTGTGAGGAACAGCACAGGACTTTTGGAGGTCCTGCCTGGGGTTGAGTCCCAGGTCTCCCATTTGTGGGCAGTGTTATCCTGGGCAAATTATTATTATTATTTTTAATCATTGTTTGTATTTACGTCATATTGATTGTAACTTTTCCTCTTTCATTTTAATTGTACTTATTTGGGCCCCCTCTCTTTTTTTTCTTGACGAGTCTGGCTAAAGATTTATCAATTTTGTTTATCTTTTCAACAAACCAGCTCTTAGTTTCATTGATCTTTTCTATTGTTTTTTGGTCTCTATTTTATTTATTTCTGCTCTGATCTTTATTATTTCCTTCCTTCTGCTAATTTTTGCCTCTGCTCTTCTTTTTCTAATTCCTTTAGGTGGAAAGTTAGACTTTCCATTTGAGACTTCTCTTGCTTCATTAGGTAGGCCTGTATTGCTATAAACTTCCTTCTTAGAACTACTTTTGCTGTGTCCCACAGATTTGGGAAAGTTGTATTCCTATTTTCATTCATCTCAAGGTATTTTTTTGATATCCTCTTTGATTTCTTCATTGACCCATTACTTTTTTTTTCGCATGTTTATTGGAGTATAATTGCTTTACAATGGTGTGTTAGTTTCTGCTTTATAACAAACTGAATCAGTTATACATATGTTCCCATACCTCTTCCCTCTTGCGTCTCCCTCCCTCCCTATCCCATCCCTCCAGGCGGTCACAAAGCACCGAGCTGATCTCCCTGTGCTATGCGGCTGCTTCCCACTAGCTATCTACCTTACATTTGGTAGTGTATATATGTCCATGCCTCTGTCCCACTTTGTCACAGCTTACCCTTCCCCCTCCCCATATCCTCAAGTCCGTTCTCTAGTAGGTCTGTGTCTTTATTCCTGTCTCACCCCTAGGTTCTTCATGACATTTTTTTTCTCTTAAATTCCATATATATGTGTTAGCATACGGTATTTGTCTTTCTCTTTCTGACATACTTCACTCTGTATGACAGACTCTAGGTCTATCCACCTCATTACAAATAGCTCAATTTCGTTTCTTTTTATGGCTGAGTAATATTCCATTGTATATATGTGCCACATCTTCTTCATCCATTTAACATGGGAGTCAGTTTCCTAATCTAAAAGTGGGATGACTACTAACACCCTTTTCAGAGGTGGTTGTCATGATGCCTAAGTGAGAGGCTGAGTGGCATAGCAATCAGCAAACTGTAGAGAGCTAACAGAGGTTATCAGAGTGACCCATCCCTGCCCCGGAGCCCCACCTGGCCAGAACAGCAGGTGGAGAGAATGGGGACTGAAGGTCTCTGGAGGGGCCCTGATCCTAGCTAACTGCTCAGTCCCAGGAGGAAAGAGAAGGAGCCTTGGGCCCGACTTTGCCCTTATTCTGGAAGTAAACAAGGTGAGCAGACAGCTTGGTTACCAGATCCTGAGCAGGGAGAGCCCTGCCTGACACACACACACACACACACACACACACACACACACACACACACACACACACACACACACACACACACACACACACACACACACACACTTCCCTACCAGATATACATACCAGTGGGCTGACTCACCCAGCAACCCTCCTCACCCCCACCCCAGAGGCTCTAGGCTACTGCGCCCTCAATACCGCCCCCTCCCCAGTTGGGTCACCCCCAGACTGCGCTTGTTCTTTAGACTCTGGGGGCCTGACAGTTTCCCCCAGACCACCAAAAAATCAGCTCGTGGGGGGAGGAGTGCAGAGAGATGCTATAACCAATCCCAAGCCCAGCAGTGGAGAAGGAACCTATCCTTCACCAGGTTCATTTGACAGGGCACCAAGGTGCCTAGGACAGTGCTCCGCCAAGGCGCCAGGCGTATCTTCTATCTATCTAGTCACCAGGTGGCCTCCAGACAGCTAACTCCCTGACTTGGCCTATTGGGGCCAGAAGTGAGAATCCGGAGAAGCTGCGTCCTCTCTCCTGTACACACATCCCAGAGCACCAACCCACTCAACATCCTCAATTCAGGAGCCAGTCTGTGCTCTAGGGTGTCAGCTCTCCCCACTCCTGTAGGCTGTCCCTTATTTACTGTTTGTACCGCCTACTTCTAAGGAGGAGTTGGGGTCGAATGGGACTCTCCTCCTAACTGCGTTCTGATGCCTCGCGCAGGACTCCATAACCAGTCCCTTCTCTGAGTTTCCCCGAATCCTGGCACCCTCGTCCTTACCTACGAAGCCCTGGGTCCGCAGCTCGAGGTAGGAGCGGTAAACCTCCCGCGTGAGGTAGTTGATGAAGCCCTTCCTGGGCGCGAACTTGCACACGAAGTTCTGCTCGTAGAGGCAGTTGATGAGGAAGCAGGAGGCGATGGCGTCCTCCCCGCCGTCGGGCTGCAACTCCACCAGCGCCAGATTGCAGTCGTTGGAGCTGCAGCAGGCGTGCACGCAGTCCCGGCCGCGGCGCACGGTGAGGGAGCGCAGGAAGGTGGCGCCGTTTCTCACCGAGGCGTCGGTGTCGAGTACGAAGGCAGGCACCCCGGGGGTAAAGCGGTCCAGGCAGTTGTCGGCCGTGAGCTGACTGGGGGGCACGGGCGGCGGCCCGGCCTCGGTGCCCAGGAGGCCGAGCGAGCAAAGGAGCCACACGGCGACCGCTGGGATGCGGGCCTGGGAGAGGCGGGCCCCGGCCATCATCCCCCCAGGGACCGTCGCCCTCCTCCCCACGGCGGTCACCTTCACAGTGTGGGCCCCTGACCTCCGAGGGTGATAGCGACCTGAGAGAGGGGAGGGGACGGAGGAGGAGACACCGGATCAGCCGGGAGACTTCAAGGTAGGCGGGCGGGCCGGGAGGAAGTTAAGGGGAGGACCGGGAAGCACCGAGCACCCCGGGAGTGGAGAGGGGCACGCGGGCCCGGTCCTCCCACGCACACTCCGGTGACCCGACAGCCCGACGGACGGCCAGACGGACGTCTAAGGAACTCACGTACCCGGACACACGCACGAGCAGAGAACAAAGGGCCAAACATGCTCAGAACCTGCTTCACCTCCTCGCTCGCTCACCTCGGCCCTGGTTACCTGCTCAGGTGAGTGGGGTGGGGCCGGGCCAGCCGATGTTCCGGTCCCGGCTTCCTGCGCGGCTCAGGCCGCAGCTTCCGCCCCGGTGCCCGGTGCGCTGGCGATCGGCCACCTCCTCCCCCTAGTTTCTGGTGAAACTGAGTCAGCGCAGCAGGGGCGGGGCGGACATTAACCCCAGCGCCGCCGGCTCCGCCCACGCCCGGTGCGCCTGTCCAGCCCCAGCTTCCGGACCGCCTATCCGCATCCACGGGATCCCCGACCCTTCTCCCTCAGCCTGGTGCCCAAAGGGGCTCAGAGGCCGGGGCGCCCTGCCCCGGGCCGCTGGATCCACCGAGTCCAGCCTCACGTGGTTCCCCGCACCCCAGAAGTACACCCGTATTCCCGGAGGCCCGGACAGGTCAGGAGGACGCTTCAGCGAAGTCAGGCACCCGAGGGTGGGTCGGGCGCTCGGGGGCGGCTACCTCCGGCCTCCCTTTCCGGTCCGGGCCGGCATTCCCAGACCGAGGCCTGAGGCGCTTGGGAAGGGGCTGGCGGAGAAGAAATGGGGGAAAGCCCTATGCAAAAGATCTCGCTGTCGTCGTCAGCCCTCGGGAAATCATTTCCATCTGTGGCAGGAAGAGATCCCAGAAACTGCGTGGCTGCACCTTTGGTAACTGGAATCCAGGATGCCTGCTCCATCGTCACCACCTTTGCCAGCTCCGAAAGCCCTCCTTTCTGTCAGAGTGAGAAACAGGAGATTTCCAGTGTCCAGGCTTCCCTGCTTGATCTGCAGTGGTTCCTTTTGGTTTGAGGCCCTTCCTCAACGTGTACTAACGTTTACATTCGGGTCACTGTCGGAGCTGAGTCCCTGTTAGCCTCCTTGGTGAGTTGATCCCTTCTCTGCAGAATTCCTTTCCTCTCTCACCAGGTGGGATGATCCTGGTCAGGAGCTGGATGCTTTCTTCCAGTGAAATAACATCCTTGGAAGCTAGAAATTCCAGCTTTCCAAAGTAGCTGAGTTAATGACCTTCACAGAGCCATGTACTCCTTGAAGCCAGGCTCATTGCATTTCCTGAGAGAAGAACTCCTCCTGAAGTCTATTCTTTAATTTTTTTATTTTTGGCTGTGTTGGGTCTTCGTTGCTGCACGCGGGCTTTCTCTAGTTGCGGCAAGCAGGGGCTACTCTTCCTTGCGTTGCGCGGGCTTCTCATTGTGGTGGCCTCTCCTGTTGCGGAGCATGGGCTCTAGGTGCGCGGGCTTCAGTAGTTGTGGCTCGCAGGCTCAGTAGTTGTGGCTCGCGGGCTTAGTTGCTCCGTGGCATGTGGGATCTTCCCAGACCAGGGCTCGAACCCGTGTCCCCTGCATTGGCAGGCGGATTCTTAACCACTGCACCACCAGGGAAGCCCCTAAAGTCCATTCTTTACAGAGCAAGATTGGTCCTATTAATGCTTTCCCCCCAAAGAGATTCCACACCTTCTCATGATGACTTAACAAACCCCAGCCCAATGGGAACGGTCTTCCTACTTTCTTATCTAGAGCAGCTTTACCTACTAGGTCCTGTAGCCAACCCTTCAATCATTTTCCTGGCTAAACTGCAACATTCCCTAGCTGCCCACATTATGAGTGTTGGGGGTGGGAATCTGAGGTCTGTCTCCCCTTCTCTGGATTTTCTGGGTTTTTCCACTGCCCCAGGCACAGTGGGGAACATTAGAGCAATGATGGTACACCAGGAATGAAGCATACGATTGTGCAGTTACTGGAAAGAAAGGATTTTGTTGAGATTTCATTCCTACCTCCTTCAATACCTTATGCATACAAGAATCCTAACACAGGAGACTGTTACCTTATGGTAATATTACTACAGATTAATCATTACTTCCATTACACCATTACACATTACTTCCATTCCATCATATACACCATTACAAAAACCTACATCCGTCAAGCCCTGACAATGCCCAAACCCTATGTATTTCCCACGCATTGCCCCATATACTCAAAACAAACCAAGAAAATAGGTACTAATTTTATTCCCCTTTTACAGATGAGCAAACAGGCTCAGACAGGTGAATGAACTTGTCAGGTCACGTGGCAGTTAGGTGGCAGAGCAGGGATTGGAGTCCAGGAAGGCCACGTCTGTTGCTTCAGCACCTAAACACTGCTTTACTGCACTTACAGTCTGACTTCAGCTGGAAATTCCACCCTCACCTCAGATTCAACTTGCCTGAAACACAAACTTTCAAGTGATGATCAGCCCCCATTTGAGATGCTTGCTGTGTGCCAGACACTCGACATCTGTGATCTCTGATTCCCACAACAGCTCTGAGAATAGTTTCTGCTTTGCAGAGAGGCTCACTAAACTCCATCAAGGTCACGCAGTGAAGAGTGGGAGGCAAGACTGTGTAGGGGTTCAGCTTGTGGGCTTCAGACTCAAGACTACTGGGTTTAACTCTTTCATCTGTCACTATCAGTTGTAGACTTTGGCAACTTATTTAGCCCCTCTGTGCCTTAGCCTCCTTGTATATGAAGTGGGGCTTCACAGGGTTAGTATGAGGGTTAAATGAGTTAATAGATACATCTGACACCTGAAAAAAGTGACAGAGCCAGAATTTTAACTCAAGTCTCTCTGACATCAAAAACTACACTTTTCTCACAACCTTATGCTGCTTCTTACGTCCAGAAGACAAAACCTACACACGAGGGGAAAAAAGACTGAGATAGTCCACCAAAGTGGTGAAAGTGATGGCATTTGAATGATGGGAATTCGAAGTGACATTTTCTTCTTCCTAGCTTAAAAATTACTTCCGACGCTTCCCTGGTGGCGCAGTGGTTGAGAGTCCGCCTGCCGATGCAGGGGACACGGGTTCGTGCCCCGGTCCGGGAGGATCCCACATGCTGCGGAGCGGCTGGGCCCGTGAGCCATGGCTGCTGATCCTGCGCGTCCGGAGCCTGTGCTCCACAACGGGAGAGGCCACAACAGTGAGAGGCCCGCGTACCGCAAAAAAAATAAATAAATAAAATAAAATTATTTCCGAGGTTTCCTTTAGTGAGCATGGAATGCTTCCTTGGTGAAGAGAAAACTACATCATCATAACCTCCACATTGATCATATTTAGCCCCAAAATGCTTCTGTCTCCATATTCTCTCCTGATCTCACTGTCCCAGTCACTTTGGAGTCCTGCCTTTTCTTTTTTAAAAAAAAATTATTTATTTTTGGCTGCGTTGAGTCTTCATTGGTGCGCGTGGGCCTTCTCTAGTTGTGGAGAGTGTGGGCTACTCTTCGTTGTGGTGCACATGCTTATTGTGGTGGCTTCTCTTGTTGCGAGTAGTTGTGGCATGTGGGCTCAGTAGTCGTGGCAGACGGGCTTAGTTGCTCTGTGGCATGTGGGATCGTCCCAGACCAGGGCTTGAACCCGTGTCTCCTGCATTAGCAGGCAGATTCTTAACCACTGTGCCACCAGGGAAGCCCCAGGGAAGAGCCAATTTTGACTCCATGTTGGATTTGTTTCTTTGAATTTAACCTTTGCTTTTCATTGTTTTTGTTATTATAATCATACATAATGGCCTGCCTTAGGGAACCCTGCCCCTGTGCCTGAATGTTAAACTAAAGTGCCTTCGTTCAGCTCACAGGGAGACAATCTGACCCTGCCCACCTGTGAATGGCTGCAAAAAAGAAATTAACACATCTCCTCCCTGATGCAGGCCACAGGAGGAGATGTTTTGCAAGATAAATGGCCTTTTTACTTTACTTCCTCACCTCCTCCCCCTCTCTGTTCTATAAAAGAAACAGGCATCCAGACCCAGATGCGATGGTTTTTTGGGGACCCTAGTCTGCCTGTTTTCCAAATAAAGTCGTATTCCTTGCCTCAACAGCTTGTCTCCTGCTTTATTGGCCTGTTGTTTGGCGAGCAGAGTGAGCTTGGACTCGGTAACACTCCAGCCCTGCCTTCATCTGTCCTTCACCTGTTCAGATCCTCAGTGACCCCCAAGACCCTCTTTAGCAGTGTGTACAGAACCAGCTGTCCTCTGGATGGATTCATAAAGTTTGGTTTGTGGAGAGGTAGAGAGCGTCAGAGGTACTGGGGACCTTAGTTAAAGCCCTTCACCTTACATATAGGAAACTGAGGTCCAGAGATTTGTCCTTGATTTGTTCAGAGACACAGAGATAGTATGTGGCAGAGGCCACCTCCAGACTTCAGGTCTCTTGAATGCCAATCTTAGGTTCTTTCTGTGATTCTGACCTGACTTTCTGCAAAGCATTTCCAGATGATATTGTTTTCTAATTGTACATTGCAGGCCCAAGGAGAGCTGTCTGGGTAAGTTATCTCTTTTGTTAGACCACGTGGCTCACTCCCTGTCTATGAACTTGGGAAAGAGAAAGCCAGGGTTTATGCTACAGGTTTCCTTCATATTTGCCATACCACCAGTACCAACCACTGACCTTAGGAGTGGGTGTTTTGGTGAGAACATTCAGTCCTTAACACCACTACTAGAAAAGAAACACTGAGTGCCTTGTCTTGGATGGTGGTCTGGTGGTTTCTGTAAGTAGGTATAATGGATTGTCTACAAAGATGGCTATCAAAGATGGTAGACAGGACCTCACCTTCCCTGTAAGTACATGCTACTCCTCCCACCAAGAGGTGACATCTATCTTTCCCCTCCCTTTGAATCCACAATTTGCTTTGACCAGTAGGACGGAGCAGAAGTGGTGCCACATGACTTTCAGGCCTCAGCCTTGTGGCTTACATTTTCCCCTCTTAGAACCAGTTGTGATGTAAAGTTTGACTACCCTGAGGAAGAGAGAGGCCACCGGAAGAGAGCAAGACCCTGGAGGATGAGAGACTGTGAAGGGAGAGAGAGGGATCTGGCTATCTCACAGTCACCTCAGCTGACTAGCTTCGTGAAGCTATCCTGCATCCTTAGCCCCAGTCGACTCGTCCCAACAGAGATTAGCTACACCTGTGAAGCCCTGCTCACGTTGCAGAATTGTGAGCAAATGTGTTTGTTTTAAGCCTTTAAATTTTGGTGTGATTTCATAAGCAGTTAGTTTAGCGGGTCCCTGGAGAAAGAGAATCAGGAATGGCATTCTTGACATAAGAGAAGCCATTTTGGGGCAAATCCCTGGCAGTGCAGTGGTTAGGATTCCGGGCTTTCACTGCCGGGGACCTCAGTTCGATCCCTGGTCGGGGAACTAAGATCCCACAAGCCGCGCTACGAGGATAAATTTTTAAAAAAAGAGAGAAGCCATTTTGTGATCTAAGCCTGGCCGCAATGCTTGCCCTCAAACAGGTCTCAGTAACAAGGATCTTGAGGGAACAAAGGAATGTCAGAACAGAGAAGGCAGTCAAACAATAGTGCAGTGATAAAGCAGAGTCCTAGTTCCTCCTCAAGGGATATATTCAATACATGATTATACGTCTTTGAGTTCAGCAGGAACTAAGGCCCCCACCCAGGTGGAGGACGGAATGATGATGTTGACCCTCCTGACTTCAATCCACCAAGACTTGGACTCTGTCAACCTTTGCCATAATTCTATGCTGAATGCTCCTCTGCTCAAGCCTCTTCATGAATATGCATGTACCCTTAGCTCAGAACTTCCAGTTTTGCTGTTCGGTGAGAGACTGCTTTGGGAAAGATCCCTGGTGTTCTCCTTACTTGCTGCAAGTAATAATGAATCCTTCCTTTTCCCAGTCTCTGGCTGGATCGTATCTGTTGGCTCAACACCCACCAAGAGGCCAACCCAGTTTTTGGGTAACTGTTTTGCGGCAATAATAACTGAAACAGAAGGATAATATATTTACAGAACAAATTTTAGTTGTAATTATCTGATGATTATAAATAAATACATTTTATAAATTTTAGTTGTAATGATCTAAATAAAAGCCTTCTAATTCCCTTGATAATGCAGAGTCAAGGATTTTTTTTTTTTAATTTATTTTTGGCTGCACTGGGCCTTCATTGCTGCGCGCTGTGCGCGGGCTTTCTCTAGTTGTGGGGAGCAGGGGCCACTCTTCGTTCCGGTGCGCAGGCTTCTCATTGCAGTGGCTTCTCTTGTTGCAGAGCACAGGCTCTAGGCGCGTGGGCTTCAGTAGTTGTGGCAGGTGGGCTCAGTAGTTGTGCCTTGTGGGCTCTAGAGCACAGGCTCAGTAGTTGTGGCGCACAGGCTTTGTTGCTCCGTGGCACGTGGGACCTTCCCGGACCAGGGCTCGAACTCGTGTCCCCTGCATTGACAGGCAGATTCCCAACCACTGTGCCACCAGGGAATCCCAAGGATTTTTGATAAGGAATTTTGGGGAAAGTAATGACCCTTGAAATACTTTTCCAGGCGAGGCTGCTGTCACCTGTTCAATCTTTATGTAAAGGAGAAAAGGCCCCTCAGATACTGTTGCAGCCCTAAAAGGGGAATTTTTTTGTTTGTTTTTGGCCACTCCTTGAGGCTTGTGGGATCTTAGTTCCCCGACCAGGGATCAAACCCAGGCTCTTGGTAGTGAAAGCACAGAGTCCTAACCACTGAACTGCCAGGGAATTCCCTCAAAAGGGAATTCTTGAAGAATTTTGCTAATGTCCAAAATGCTCATGGGACTTCCCTGGTGGTCCAGCGGTTAAGACTACTTGCTCCCAAGGCAGGGGGCCCGGGTTCGATCCCTGGTCGTGGAACTAAAATCGCACATACCGCAACTAAGCCCATGCACCACAACTAGAGAAGCCCGAGTGCTGCAACTAGCGAAGCCCATGTGCTGCAATGAAGACCCAGAGCATCAAATAAATAAATAAATTTTTAGAAAGTGAAATAGCTGCTTGGGAAATTTTTTTAAAAAATGCTCACAATATTTCAGCGTGTTTGATAGCCTCTAAATGGTCACTAATGGTCCACACCTGCTGGTATTCATGCTGTTTTGTGTGTAATCTCCTCCCCTTCAGCATGGCTGGACCTAGTGATTGGCTTCTGATGAATAGAATACAGCAAAAGTCATGGGATGTCATGTCCTAGATTAGGTTACAAAAAGACTGTGACTTGCTTTTGGCTTTCGGGTCAGAGGAGGCCAAGGTGCAACTTTCTTCAGTCGTCCCGAATCCGGGTTCATCCGACACCAGCTGCCTCCACTATGCCGCCTAAGTTCGACCCCAACGAGATCAAAGTCGTGTACCTGAGGTGCACCGGTGGGGCAGTCGGTGCCATGTCTGCCCTGGCCCCCAAGATCGGCCCCCTGGATCTGTCTCCAAAAAAAGTTGGTGATGACATCGCCAAGGCAACTGGTGATTGGAAGGGTCTGAGGATTACAGTGAAGCTGACCATTCAGAACCGACAGGCCCAGATTGAGGTGGTACCTTCTGCCTCTGCCCTGATGACCAAAGCCCTCAAGGAATCACCAAGTGAAAGGAAGAAGCAGAAAAACATTAAGTACAGTGGAAACATGACTTTTGATGAAATTGTCAACATTGCCCGACAGATGCGGCATCAGTCTTTAGCTAGAGAACTCTCTGGAACCGTTAAAGAGATCCTGGGGGCCACCCAGTCTGTGGGCTGCAGTGTTGATGGCTGCCACCCTCACGACATCATAGATGACATCACAGTGGCGTGGTGGAATGCCCAGCTAGTTAAGCACTGCAAAGAAATAATAAAGGGTTATTTGACAACCAAAAAAAAAAAAGACTGTGACTTCCATCTTGCCTACCCCCCCCCCGCCCCGCCCCTCAGTGCCCTGGCTCTTGTGGAAACCAGCTGCCATGTGGTGAGTAGCCCTCTAGAGAGCTTGCACCCTTCTGAGAATCCCTGAGCCAGAAGAGCCAGCTAAGCCACCAACTAAAACAGTGATATAATAAATGCCTACTGTTTTAAGCTGATCAATTTGGGGATAATTTGTTATGCAGCAATATAAAACTAAGATATTCGTTAACTAAAAAAATTAGGATATCAAACTATAAACAGTTTATTTGGTACAACCTTTCAGGGAGCTAATATGGCCATAACATCAAATTCCCCTACAAGTTCACACTTCCTTTGTCCTTGTAGTTCTGCCTCTAGAAAATCCGCTAAAGTGTGGGAGGGGGGAGTGGGGGTGGGAAGCATGTGTTGCTAAAAAAAGGAATAGTTACAAGGATGTTCAGAGCAGCAATATTTATAATGGCAAAAAAATTGGTAGCAATCTATATATCTAGTAGCAGGGGCTTGAGTAACTAGATCATGGAATTGCCTCTAACAGAACAGGTTGGAAACTATTAGTGAGTCTTGAAAGCAAAGTGACTTGCCGTCAGCACTTGAAAAAATAAAGGTAAGTTTTGCTTCATAAGACATTTTCACTTCGTGTTTGTATGCGTGTGTGTCATGAGGTTAAATGAATTTCTTACTCTGAGTCATGGTCTAAATTTTGAGAAACTCTACAGTGTTGAAAAAAGATGTGTATAAAATTACTTAATGACACAAAAAGTATTCAAAATATAAGTTACAAAATAGCACACATATGTTACAAAATGATCCAATTTCGTGAAAATCCAAAATAAGTAAATCTATATAAAAAGTGGAAAATACACCAAACATATCGTTTATACTTCTTATATCTATATTTTAGAATTTTCTACAATGAACATGTCTTTTTAAAAACTTTTTATTGAAGTATTGATAGTTTTTTTTTTTTAACATTTTATTTATTTGGTTGGTTGGGCTGGGTCTTAGTTGTGGCAAGGGAGCTCCTTAGTTGCGGCTCGCCAGCTTCTTAGTTATGGCATGCAAACTCTTAGTTGCGGCATGCACGTGGGAGCTATTTCCCTGACCAGGGATTGAACCTGGGCCTCCTGCACTGGGAGCATGGAGCCTTAACCAATGTGCCACCAGGGAAGTCCCGATAGGTTTTTGTTTTTTTAAAAATATTTATTTGGGGCTTCCCTGGTCGCACAATGGTTGAGAATCCGCCTGCCAATGCAGGGAACATGGGTTAGATCCCTGGTCGGGGAAGATACCACATGCTGCGGAACAACTAAGCCTGTACGCCACAACTACTGAGCCTGCATGCCGCAACTCCTGAAACCCGCGTGCCTAGAGCCCATGCTCTGCAACAAGAGAAGCCACCTCAATGAGAAGCCCGCGCACCACAACAGAGTAGCCCCTGCTCACCGCAACTAGAGAAAGCCTGCGTGCAGCAACAAAGACCCAACTCAGCCAAAAATAAATAAATAAATTAAAAAATATATATATTTATTTGGCTGCAGTAGGGTCTTCATTGTGGTGCATCGGTTCTTTGTTGTGGTGCACAGGCTTCTCTAGTTGTGGCACATGGACTCTCTAGTTGTGGCAAGTGGGTTCTAGAGTACACAGGCTTAGTTGACCCGCAGCATGTGGGATCTTAGTTGCCCGACCAGGTATTGAACCCGCAGTGTCCCCTGCATTGGAAGGTGGATTCTTAACCACTGGACCACTAGGGAAGTCCCTAAAGTATAGTTGATAGTTGATTTACAATGTTGTGTTAATTTCTGCTGTACAGCAAAGTGACTCAGTTATACACATATATACATTCTTTTTTATATTCTTTTCCATTATGGTTTATCCCAGGATATTGAATATAGTTCCCTGTGCTATACAGTGGGATCTTGTTGTTTATCCATTCTATATGTAATAGTTTGCATCTACTAACCCCAAACTCCCAGTCCATCCCTCTCCCACCCCCGCTTCCCCTTGGCAACCACAAGTCTGTTATATCTGTGAGTCTGTTTCTGTTCAACTTATTTCTTGAATAATAATGATAGTAGTTTTTAAAGTTTTCTAAATAATTATGTATTATATATCATTTTCTCAACTATGTTAAATATATATACATAGCCTGGTGGTGCAGTGGTTAAGAATCCGCCTGCCAATGCAGGGGACATGGGTTCGAGCCCTGGTCTGGGAAGATCCCACATGCCGCGGAGCAACTAAGCCCGTGAGCCACAACTACTGAGCCTGCACTCTAGAGCTCACGAGCCACAACTACTGAAGCCCGCATGCTGCAACTACTGAAGCCCGTGCTCTTAGAGCCTGTGCTCCGCAACAAGAGAAGCCACCGCAATGAGAAGCCTGTGCACCCCTGCTCACTGCAACTAGAGAAAGCCCACATGTAGCAACAAAGACCCAAAGCAGCCAAAAATAAATAAAATTGTTTTAAAAATCATTAAAAAAAAAAAGAGAGAATAGAAACTTGCCAGAATGCTAGCAGTGGTTTTGTGTGGCAGGATTATGGGAATTTTTAAATGTTTTAGAAAATTTAGAAATGTTTCTAAAATGAACATGCTTTTCTTTTATTATAAAAATTTTTAAGGACTTACCTGGTGGTCCAGTCGTTAAGACTTCTGCTGCAGGGGGCACGGGTTTGATACCTGGTGGGGGAACTAAGATCTCACATGCTGCGTGACGTGGCTGAAAAATTAAAAAACAAAAATCCTGTCTAGTTCTGATGGGGTCTGCCTGCTGCTTATTTTATCCCACCACTGGACCCAGGCCAGGCCAGGAGAGCAGGGCAGACACCCTTGCCTCTGCCCAGGCCTGCACCCTCTTTATTTCCCCACCCTGATATGACCCTGTGGTCCTGGTGGTTTTTCTTCACATCTTATCTTGAAACTTGAGTTCCCTTATCTTGGGCAAACTTACTGATGAATAGTGACACTCCGCAGGTCAATGCTGAGATGGAAGAATGCAAATAAGGAGGGTTACACTATAAATAATGAGCATAACTCATTTGTGTACCATCAAGCTTCACTGGGGCCATGTTGTGTGCTCATGCAGAATCTCACCAACCCCCAGTTTACAGATGAGGAAATATGCTCAGAGAGCCCCCATGCATGAACCTGTCTGTGTTCCTGTGTAGGCATTCATGAAGTTTGCATATTCCAATCCATTGCCAAGTTCTGTTAAATATTACCGCCTAAATAGCTCTCCAATGTGTCCACTTCTCACTATCACCAGCGCTACCTCCCCCCCGTCAAGCCCTACAGCAATGGCCTCCCAACTGACCTCCAGGACTTCTGTGCCCTCTGATCCTCTCTGTATTCAATAGCTAAGGCGATATTTTGGAAATTTAAATCTGAACTCGTCAGTCTACCCAACCACCCTTGCTTAAGATTTTGCAGTTATTCCCAACGCTCTTAGGATAGAGACAAAACTCTTTAACATGGTTGACAGGGCCCTATGTAGATACCTCCACCCTGTCTGCCTCATGGCTCGCTTTTGCTTCCCTCATCTCTTTGTTCCATCTCCATTGACCTTCTCTAGTCCCTTGTATTCACCCTCTTCCTCCTGTCACAGGGCCTTTGCATATGCTGTGCCTTCTGCCATTTCCACTCTTGCTGGCTCCTGTACCTAGTTAACTCCTACTATATCTCCTCTTACCTTTTCTTCAGATCATTAAATACAGTTGTAGTTTTACATTTATTTGATTAGTTGGTTAATGTTTGTTTATTTTTACACTAGACTGTAAGTTCCATGAAAACAGAGACTGTGTCTTTTTTGGATCACCAGTTCCCAGTACTGAGTATAATACTTGACCTACAAGAAGAGCTCATTAAATCTTTGTTAAATGAATGAGTTAATGAATGAACAAAACCCATAGACTCTTCTGATCTGGTTCCTTTTCTTGAAAGGGCTCCCAAACGCTTCAGAAGACAGAAACAGAAGAGGGAGGGAACAGCCATAACAGCCTATCACAGAATGTAACAGGTCATCAAGGTAAGAGCTGAGTCTACAGGCTGTATTTTAGAGGCCTCCCTACCCCCTTCTTATTGCCACCTTCTTCCAAAGAGGACCAGGAAGGAAGCCACTGCAGAGAAATTCCAGGGCCAGCCTTTGACGGACAGAGCCTCACCAGGAAGGCAGGGAGGATGAGAAGGCAAAGAAAGGAAGGGAAGGGATGTCTATTGAGAAGGGACTCTGTTTTGGATATCAGGCTGAATGTTTACATACATCATCTCATTTAATCCTCTCCAAAACCCCATTTTGCAGATGAGAAAACAGACTCAGGTTGTGAAACTTGAGGGTTATTAAACCAATGCAGGGCAAAGCTGGGTTTGAACTGGGGTCTGTCAGCCTTCCTCTGAAGCCTGGGCTTTTCCAGGCTACCATCTTGGCCTCCAGCCTTCAAACATCTCCCTCACCCTGTTAACTTAGGGCCTAAAATTTCATCATTAAAGACTCATCCGTTGGCCTGTGTCTAACACTGTCTTTTAGGAGTCAGTGTATGAAGTTGATACTTTGGAAACAGAAACTCAGCATCATAAAGGCAACCACTACAAGACCTAAAAAGAAATACATAAAAGAAAAAAAAATACATAAACAAAAATTAGAATGTGCAAAGGAAAGGTGATGAGAGAGCATGAGTGAGGGAGTTAAATCTCTCATCGTTCATACTGAGGAGAGAAGAGATACTGTCTAAAATGGACAAATTTATGATATTACACAAAGGGATAATGGTGATCTCAGGAGAACTAAAAGCAGAAGCTGTTGGTTGGGTTCCCTCTAGGGAGTGGAACTGGGGGGAAGAGAGACACTTTCATTTTTCATTTGTCCTGAGCTGTTCATTAAAAAAAAAAATTATAGTAGTATTCTGTTGTTGTAACCTTTCTAAAAAGTTTTGAAATTTTTGTTACAAAAGACTAAACAAACAAAAACACTCTTCCTTTATTTATTTATTTTGTAATTTATTTATTTTTGACTGCATTGTGTCTTCATTGCTGTGCGCGGGCTTCCTCTAGTTGCGGCGAGCAGCAGCTACTCTTTGTTGCAGTGTGTGGACTTATTGCAGTGGCTTCTCTTGTTGCGGAGCATGGGCTCTAGGCAAGCGAGCTTCAGTAGTTGTGACACACGGGCTCAGTAGTTGTGACATGTGGGCTTAGTTGCTCCGCGGCATGTGGGATCTTCCCAGACCAGGACTCAAACCCGTGTCCCCTGCCTTGGCAGGCGGATTCTTAACCACTGCACCACCAGGGAAGTCCAAAAACACCCTTCCTTTAGAATGCAAGTAGGCCTAGAAGTAATAGTCCTTGACACCTGGGTAAATGTTAGGTCTGCAGGGTTCCTCTGCATCAGGAAGGATGTGAGTCGGGGGAGGGTCATGTGATGATAAACATGGCTTCCTAAGCAGTTGCCCCTGGGGAATGGGCTTGGGAGACAAGCTCGCCTTTGCAAACACAGGGCCAGGGTAGTGCCTCTTCCCTCACATTCCTAAAGGCAGCTCATACTCAGACACAAGAGGATACTGACCCCATTAGGGCCAGAGATAACCACCCCTCTAATTATCCCTGAGGTGACTCTGCCATCAGCAGCACAACTCTCTGAGCAGGAGCCCTTGCCAGCCAGGGACCCCACTGTAGCAGGATCCATGTGACCGCAGCTTCTGGGGGCCCAGGTGGATCTAGGCCAGGAAAGTGGGATGCTGAGGGCTCTCAGGTGAGTATGACTCAGGTCAGAGCCCCGCACGCCTCAGGACCCAAGGGCCTCTTCCTCCTCTGGAGGCATGGCATCCTCTTGACCTTTGCTTGGTATATCACTCTGTCCCAGCAGCTGCAGAAAGGGAGCCCGGGGCACGGCTCAGGAGTGCCACTCACCAGCAGCCAGGAGCCAAAAGACTGGCATTCCCAGCACTAGACAAAGGCCTATTGATCTTTGACCCCCACCACTCCAGGAGCCTTGGCCCTCCCTCCTGCCTGCCTTCCTTTCTTCCCTGCTGGCCTCGCCCTCTGTTCTGTCTCCTCGTTCCCTGGCTCTCTTGCTCTGACTGGCAGTTTTTCCCAGCTCCTTGACCAAACCAATCCTTCCATGCTGTCTTCAAGCCCTGCCTCCTGCACATCTCCCAACCCGAACGAGGAGAATCCAAGAAAGAAGGTCCAGTGGGCTTCTGGGAGGAGGAGGACGTCATCCACAGACTCAAAGTCCCAGTCCGACCCCTCCAAAGCGTCCAGGTCCCGGAAACTCAGCCGGCTGACGGTGAAGTATGACCGGGGGCAGCTCCAGAGCTGGCTGGAGATGGAGCAGTGGGTGGACGCCCAGGTTCAGGATCTCTTCCAGGTGAGTAAGACACCACGGGCTGGGGGACCGGGAGAGAGCCTGCTCTGAGGCCTCAGGAGGAGCTGGAGGGCAGATGAGAGATGCTCCCATGGAGACAAAGTTTTTCCCCACAGGTGAATCATGGGTTTGCAGTCCTGAAATCTGCCTCCCTCTGGTCTGGGCTCTGCCTCTCACTCTCTACGTAATCTGGAGCAGGTCTTTTAACATCCCTGAGACTTAGTTTCCTAATCTATAAAACGGGGCTATCAATGCCTGTCGTATACCTTTCGTAGGACTTTTTGAGGCTCAGATGAGATAGTAGAGGAGTTATTTTTCTTTATTTTATGTCTTTATTTACTTTCAACCTCAACACACATACACGACTAGAGCAACATTGTTCATTCCTGTAGCTGTCAGCCATGTGTAGCTATTTAACTTTAAACTGATGAAAATTAAAAGTTCAGTTCCTCAGTCACACTAGCCACATTTCAAGTGCCCCATACATCCAGGTGGCTAGTGGCTACCAAGTTGCCAGCACAGATACAGAAAATTTCCATCATCTCAGAACAGATAGTGCTGGACTAGAACGTCAAAGTTATCAATAGTGAACGCTAATACCAGCGCCTGACTTAGCCTTGGCCCTGGCTCTGACTGACTCCCCTCAACCCCACCCTGGGAGAGTAGCCCTTTTTTTTTTTTACCTAGATACCTACTAATCGGGATCCTAATGTAGTAACAAATGCTGTTCCAACAACAAGAATAACATTTTGAGCACTTAACTCAGCAGTAGGCACAGTACCCAGCACCTAACTTGTGTTATTTCATTCAGCCCTCCCCACAAGTCCATTAGGTCGGTATGGTTTACCGTGGAGGAAATGGAGGCTTAGAAATGTTGAGTAACTAGCCCAAGGTCACACCACTAGGGAGCCCAGGGACCAGGAGCTGCAGCTGGGGCTCTGCCTGTAGCGCCTGAGCGTTTATTCAAGCTGCTAGTGGTTCTCCACACCTGAAGTACTTCAGTAATAATCCGATGCCCCAGCTGCATTTCAACTGAATTTCAATCTACTAGGGTGGGGCCCAGGCACTGGTCTTTTTCATAAGCTCCACTGCTGATTGTAGCGTGTGGCTGGCGAGAACCACGCATCAAGCCGGAGACCAGAGTCCTCCTTGTCCACATGCCATGGTCCTTGTTTCTCTCCTTCCTTACTCAGGTCCTGTCTTTTCTTTTGGGGGCAGCAAGGGCTTGTGATTCTTCCAGGTAAGGGCTGTGTCAGTGGTCCTGTGGTTGGGGGAGGGGAAGAGTGATGCATGTGGCCCAGGCTGTCTTCTGAGTCTCACTGTGTCATGTGTTGGTTTGGTCCAGGTGTTGACGGTGTCCCTGGCAGCATCCTGGGCCACTCGCAGAGGGGAGAGAGATGCCCTAGAACTGGGAACAGGAGAGGCAAACTTTCTTTGCCTATATGTACTCTCACCTTGCAGGACATCTCTGCTGCCCTTCAGTCCTGCCAGCACCCTCCCTCTCTGGATCAGTTTCAATTTCAGACTGTTGTGCCCTTACATAAAAAGTCTCATATCTCAGACACCTCAGGGCAAAGATCAAGGCAGGGGAAAAGCTGTAAAATAATGAACTCATAACATTGGAAAACAGGACATATGGGAGGACCGCTCCCAGGCAATGATTGTAATAAAATAACCTGGTCTACAGTTGTCATGACAATTGTCCAAAGGTGCCAGGTGGCAGTTCCTCTTCTAATCTCTGTCCTTTTCAGCAGGAAGCAGGCAAGTGGCTGGGGAAGCCTCAGGTGGCTGGTCATCTTGGGCAGAGGTTGAGGCAACCCAGTCTCCAGGCTTACCCTGCCTCAGTTATTCCTGCATAGAGCCCCTCTCCACCCACTGGGACTCCCCACCACATGCCCACCTTGGGTAGCACCACTGGGAATGGTTCCAGGAGTGGGTTGCGTCACTATTTGTTTACTTTAGTTTAGTGGAACCCAACCTTCCTTTGTTGGAGGACCCCACCTCTTCTCACTGGGTGTGCAGCCTGCTTTAGGGTCTTGTGAAAAGCCAGATCTGTGTTCAACAAAACAAACTGACTTGGGGGCCTGGAGCTCCTGTTGTCCAGAAATGGAGTGTGGATTTGGCTTCTAAGCAGGGACTTAAACACTCATGAGTTTCTCCTATTTTAAGGAGACTCTTGTTTAACAATATGCCCCCCTTTTGTTACCATCCCCTACTTCCTGTCTCCTTTACAAGGCTCCTTAAAGGATTTGTACCAACTCAGAGCCTTTACTTACTTTTTCCTTTCCTATCAGCATTCAAACCACTGGATTCTGACTTCTGTTCCCACCACTCTATTGAGACCTCTTGGCAAAGTCACCAATCACCACCTTGGGGCCAAATCTAGTGTACACATCAGCAGGGGACACTGTTGACCCCCCCAGAGTTTCCTATAGCTTACATGATAGCATGCATTTTGATGCAGCCCTTTTGAAGTGATGGCATTTTAAGAAACAATCTATTAAACTTACAACTTTAAAAATGTATTATCAGGAATTCCCTGGCGGTCCAGTGGTTAGGACTCGGAGCTTCCACTGCCATGGGCCCAGGGTCGATCCCTGGTCAGGGAACTAAGATCCTGCAAGCAGTGAGGCCAAAGGAAAAAAAAAAACAGTATATATATATGTGTGTGTGTGTGTGTGTGTGTGTGTGTATATATATATATATATATAGTCAATGAAATGTGAAACAAACATTTGTTAGCTCATCTCTGAACTTCACTCGATTACTGGTTTCTATGGCAGAGAGATCAGGAGTAAGTGGACAGAGTATGGAGTGGAGCAGAGAAAGGGGTCAAATCAGGCAGCATCTGTCAGGAAACCACCACATGTAACACAGAGTCACAATATAACCATACTTGTTCACCTCGGTCAGAGTTGTTTGATATATCTGCTCATTTTCTGAGAATTCAAAAAATACTCGAGGGAAAGAATATTTTGGATTATGATTTGAGCCCATATTCTCAATACCAGACTGCAGTGACAATCTGACTCTCAGTGATATACATACCCTGTGTTCAATATACGTATAGTTAATGTCATAAATGATATAAAATGGTTTTGGGAGCAGGACTAATCCTTTTTTAGAGGTGGAATTCTAATCATTAGTATGTATTTTTATTATTTGGCCCCAGCATCCACCTTCTGGGATTCCAGTTACATGTATGTTAGACCACTTGATATGGTCCTACAGATCACCAAAGCTCTATGCTGTTCTTTTCTTTTCTACCAGTTTTTTTCTCTCCATGCTTCATTTTGGCTAGTTTCTTTTGCTATTTCCTCAAGTTTAAATGGTATTTTTTTTCTGTAGTGTCAAATATGCCGTTAATTCCATTCAGTAAAATTTTTCTTTAAAATATTTTACTTTTCATCTCTAGATGCTTCACTTTGTTCTTTCTCATGTCTTCCATTTCTCTCATTACTATGTTCATGTTTTCCTCATTTGCTAATTCCATCATCTCTGTCATATCTGATCTGCTTCTATTAATTGATTTTTTCTCCTGCTTATAGGTCACATGTCCTGCTTCTTGGCGTGATTAGTGATTTTTTTATAGATTTATTTTTAATTAATTAATTAATTAATTAATTTATTGGCTGCACTGGGTCTTCTGTTGCTTTGTGCGTGCTTTCTCTAGTTGCAGTGAGTGGGGCCTACTCTTTGTTGCGGTGTGCAGGCTTCTCATTGTGGTGGCTTCTCTTGTTGCAGAGCACAGGCTCTAGGTGTGCAGGCTTCAGTAGTTGTGGCACACGGGCTTCAGTAGTTGTGGCTTGCGGGCTCTAGAGCGCAGGCACAGTAGTTGTGACGCACGGGCCTCGTTGCTCCACAGCATGTGGGATCTTCCCGGACCAGGGATCGAACCCGTGTCCCCTGCATTGGCAGGTGGATTCTTAATCACTGCGCCACCAGGGAAGCCCTGTGACTAGTGATTTTTTTTTTTTTTTTTTTTTGCCGTGCGCGGGCCTCTCACCGTTGTGGCCTCTCCCGTTGCGGAGCACAGGCTCCAGACGCGCAGGCTCAGCGGCCATGGCTCACGGGCCCAGCCGCTCCGCGGCATGTGGGATCTTCCGGGACCGGGGCACGAACCCGCATCCCCTGCATCGGCAGGCGGACTCTCAACCACTGCGCCACCAGGGAAGCCCTGACTCGTGATTTTTGATTGGATGCTGGACATTGTGAATTTTACGTTGTTGGATTTTTTTTCTTCCTTTAGAGTGTTGGACTTTGTTCTAGGATGCAGTTTAGCTACTTGTGGTTCAGTTTGATCCTTCTGAAGCTTATTTTTAAGTTCTGTTGGGGTGAGTATAGAGTGGCCTTTAATCTAGGAAATAATTTACCCCCCAAGTAAAGCAGGGCCCTCCTGAGGTCTCTCCTGAATTCCTGTATGATCAGTGATTACTGTCCACTCTGACTGAGTGGAAATTGATTTGTGTCAGTCCTCTGTGAGGTCTGGGAAGTGTTCATCTCTGTGCCCACAGTGCCTCAGAGTACCTGGCTTTGTGAAGTTTTACCCTGTGAATGTGTATCTTGTGTTCAGCAAAGACTCAGAAGAACCCTTATGTAGATTTCTGGAGGTCTCTTTCTTCATAACTTCCTCCTCTGCAGAACTCTGGCAACTTCCAGCCACCTCAACCCCAAATTCTGGTATCTGTCATATCAATTTAGTATGACCACTGTGCTCTGCTTGGGATCTCCCTTTCATTTCGTTTCTTTCCCAGGTAGTGCTGAGTTACCTGTTATGTAAAGTCTGAAAACACTTTTCATATATTTTTGTCCGGTTTTCTAGTTACTTATGTTGAGAGAATAAATCCAGTCCCTGTTACTCCATCATCAGAAGTGTAAACATCTTGTTAACTCCTATTCAGCCTTCAGGTCTGAGATTAGAGGTCACCTCTTCCTGGAAGCCTTCCTAAACCCCAGACTTGGTTAGGTTCCCCTTACATGTGCTACCATAGTGTCTCATCAGAGTGTTTATTGCCCTGTATTATAACTGCCATTTGACTTGTCTGTATCCCTCAGGAGACTATAAGCTTTTCAAGGGCAAGATCATGTCTGTCTGTCTTTGCTGTTATGGCCCCATCACAATGCTTGGTGCATAGCATGCTCTCAATAAATATGCATTTAATGAATGAATGCTAAATCAGATGCGCTAGAAACCAAGGAAGCAAAGGGGAAAGTCTAGAGTTTAGGGTGAAAGAAGTAACTTAGAACCCTAGCACTGTTTATTTTTAAAATGGTATAGAAGGACCAAAACTGTTAACAGTGGTTACCCATTGGCAGTGGAAGGAATGAGAGGGTGAGGCATCTTTTCTCTTTCTTTCTTTTCTTTTTTTTAAAAAATATTTTTTAATTAATTAATTAATTTATGGCTGTGTTGGGTCTTTGTTGCTGTGTGTGGGCTTTCATTGCAGTGGCTTCTTTCTTCGCAGAGCACAGGCTCCAGGTGCACGGGCCGCAGTAGTTGTGGCTCGTGGGCTCTAGAGCGCAGGCTCAGTGGCCATGGCTCACGGGCCTAGCTGCTCCGTGGCACGTGGGATCTTCCCAGACTGGGGCACGAACCCGTATCCTCTGCATTGGCAGGCAGATTCTTAACCATTGAGCCACCAGGGAAGCCCTTTCTTTTCTAAATCAACTTTACGGAAGTCTAATGGCAGACAACAAGATTTGCCTGTTTTTGAAGTGTACATTTGAATGCACTTTGCCGTATATAACCACTACCCCATCAAGATATGGAACATTTCCACCATCCAAAATGTTCTTCAAAAAGCACTTACGGGGCTTCCCTGGTGGTGCAGTGGTTGAGAGTGCTCCACAATGGGAGAGGCCACAACAGTGAGAGGCCCGTGTACCGCAAAAAAAAAAAAAGAAAAAAAAAAAGCACTTACTTGTTTTTGTTTTTTTTAAACAGAGAGGGAATTTTTTTTAAAACAAGTGTATTTTATTATTTGTTATTTATTATTATTTATTTATTTGGCCATACCGTGTGGCATGTGGGATCTTAGTTTACCAACCATGGATCAAACCTGTGCGCCCTGCAATGGAAGCATGGTGTCTTAACCACTGGACTGCCAGGAAGTCCCAGCACTTACTTTAAAAAAAAAATTAATTAATTAACTTATTTTGGCTACGTTGGGTCTTTGTTGCTGCACATGGGCTTTCGCTAGTTGTGGTGAGCGGCGGCTACTCTTTGTTGTGGTGCACAGGCTTCTCACTGTGGTGGCTTCTCTTGTTGCAGAGCACAGGCTCTAGGCACGCAGGCTTCAGTAGTTGTGACGCACGGGCTCAATAGTTGTGGATCGTGGGCTCTAGAGCACAGGCTTAGTAGTTGTGGCTCACGGGCTTAGTTGCTCCGTGGCATGTGGGATCTTCCTGGACCAGGGCTCGAACCTGTGTCCCCTGCATTGGCAGGCGGATTCTTAACCATTGCATCACCAGGGATGACCCTTATTTTGGAACATTTTATAATCTGTAACAGAAACCCTGTACCCGCTAGTGGTCACACCCCATTCCCTACCACCACCACTTCCAGCATTAGGCAACCACTAATCCACTTTGTGTCTCTATAGATTTACCTATTCTGGACATTTCATACAAATTGAATCATATAATATGAAGCCTTTTGTAACTGGCTTCTTTCACTAACATGTTTTCAAGGTTAATCCATGTTGTGGCATGAATCACTACTTTGTTCCTTCTTATTGCTGAAAAATATTGTATGGCTACATCATATTTTATTTATCCATTCACCAGTTGATGGACATTTGAATATGAATAATGCTGCTGTGAACATTCATATGGACATATGTGGATGTCTGTTTTCACTTCTCTTGGGAATAGACCTAGGAGTGGAATTGTTGGGTCAGATGATAACTCTATATTTAACATTTTAAGGAACTGCCAAATTATTTTCCAAAGCATCTGTACCATTTTGCATCCCTACTAACAATGTTTATAACTATTGAAATTAAACAGATACTCTTTTTAAAGAACTCTAGACTGTTTCAGGTAGACCATAGTAGTTATTCAGTAACTGTTGAATAAAAGGATGAATGGGGTGGTTTGAGTAAGGTGAGGAGAGGAACTGAACATGGGAAATAGAGTGGGAGATGGGTGAACCCGACAGTTAACTATCACCCCAGCACCAGCTAGCCAGGCTCCTCTGAGCCCCGTGTGATTCCCAAACAGGATCAACCAACTCCTTCTGAGCCTGAGATCGACCTGGAGGCTCTCATGGAACTATCCACAGAGGAGCAGAAGACTCAGTTGGAGGTAGAATGGGGGGCCAGGCCCCGGGCCCAGGGGTTGGGGGATGGAAGCTGGGCTTGGACCAAGGGGAGCCCAAGAACCCAGGTTCTGCCTCCCCATCTGTGTGTGGAGAACCAATTCAGAGGGGAGAATTCCTGGGAGACTGACTGGGGACTCGTGACAAAGTGCTGTGGCTCAGGGACCCACTCTCTGCTTTCTTCCACCAGGCTATTCTCCAAAACTGCCCCCACCCCACAGAGGTAAGGGATGCTCTGGGGGGTAAGAGGAGGCCCAGCGGGACGGCAGCTAGCGAAGAGGAAAGCTTGGTCCTGGGTCCTTCTCCCCTTCCCTGACTCTGAAGCGATGGGGTCAGGTGGAGACTAGGGAGAGCAGTGTGGTGGGTGGGTGTGACCCCATGCCTTGATCTCACCCGTGTTTCTTTCTCAGCCTTTTATCTCTGAGCTGCTCAGTCAACTCAAGAAATTTCGGAGACTCAGTCGGCCTCAGAAATAAGCCTTGTGAGACTACCTTCATCAGCTTCAGCACTGCCAGGTCTGCCCTGAACCCCTGGATCCTGGGCTGAGAGGGAAACAGCTCCTTGGGACACAGACAAGGAACATGGAGAGTGAGGAGGGACATTTGGACACCCCTGTCTATGTGCAGTCACAGCTAATTCCTGTCAGCTGGGCTTTCTGGGAGCCAGTCATGGCTATGGCCCAGTGCTTTCCTCGGCAGCCAAGTGAATAAAACCTTGAGGAGCCCCAGCTGAATGGAGTGTGGAGCATATCTGTGCTGAGGGATGGAGGAGGGAGGGACTGAAGTGTTATACCATAAGGCCAGCATCCTGAGTCACTAGGCTGCCTCCACATACCTCACCCATCTGTCCATCTATCCATCCACCCACCCAGGGCTTGAGAATTCAAAGATAAAGGTCACAGTTCTGCGTCAGAGAAATTACCATCAAGCAAGGCCTGGAGGCCAAGCAGAAGGCACCTGGCTAAGAGACACAGCATCCTGACATCACCAATAGGAACCCAAGTGGCAAAGACCCATAGTAGAGGTAACAGGAAAAAAACCAGCTGGGTTTGGGGGCCTCAGGGAAAGCTAAACCCTCTTCCCTCACTAAATGATTCAGGAGACCTCAGGCTGAGGACTCTTTCTTGAACCAGCTCCAAGCCAGAGGCAGAAAGAGAAAAAGCAGGGGCTAAGCAGAGGGGTGTAAAGGGTATAGGCTCAGAGGCCAGGAATCAGGTCAGAAGGAAGTTGGTGGGGACAGACACTGGGTCTGAATGGCATGTGGGTTGCGACAGGAGCCCTGGAGGTGGCATCCTTTAGGAGTAAAGCAGGAAGCAGGGTATGCATTCACTGCTTGTGCATGCAGTGTTTGAGTATGGTGGGGCCTGGGGGCTAAGCTGGGCTGCCCAGAGCAGGATGCACAGTTCAGTTCAGTTCAGTAGTATGAATATTCATGCCTACTGCGTATGAGGCCACCAGGATGGGTGGGACTGTTCCTGCCTGCAGAAGCTTGCAGGATGGCTCAAGCCTTTTCCTCACTCTACAGGACTGGACTTACAGCCTATTCTGCTCTTGCCACCTCTCCAAGGCCTAGGCTCAGGGCCCACAGGGTTCTATAGATAAAAGATGCTGGGTCCAATGAATCAACATACTTTATTAAATGCTCTAAGTGCCAGTAGAGGGCCCTGGACCCTTGAGCAAGTTTCAGGACTCCTCCCTGGATTCAGGCTGGTCTTTCCCATCATGCCTCTCACTCCTAGTCCAGACTTCAATGCTGGAGGCTCCAGACTTCTGCCTTCCCTCTGGCTCCTCCAGTCATCGTCTCCAATGGAGAATCCTTCCTCCTTCCAGGGACGGAGGCTCAGGAAAGGGCGCATTCATAAGCAGTGTAGCCTGACATGTTCTCCCATCAGATGCCCTGGAGGGCACCCCAGCTTGTGTGACTCCTGTAGGATGGCCTTTCCGGGAGGACCAGGGTTCCCTCAGTGCTCTCGGCTTTTATGCTGGGGGTGGTAGGCAGATGTCTGGTGCTCTTTAAGTTCAAAGGCATCATGGCCTTCCCTGTGGAGCATAGATAGAGGTCAGGGATCACAGGTGGCCCCGCAACTCTCCCAGCCCCAAAGAACATTCCACCTGCACCCACCGGAAGCAGCGGACACAGTAGAGGTCTCCGTCACAGCTAGCACAGCGCAGGGTGGCATCCTCATTGCAGATGCAGCACCAGGGGAGCTCCTCTTCCTCAGCCTCAGGCCTGGCGGCCACAGCCTGAACCTTTGGAGACCAGGGAGGAATGGGGGACATAAGGTACCCGATGGGGTCTGGGAGGGCGGCTGGAGGAACAGTCGGCCAGGCAGGGAGGGAGGCTGTGGTGGTGGCCCGGGGGTCTGTGTCTGGGGTTTTCCTCACCTCAGGCTCTGCCCTGCAGGATTGGGCTTGGGGTCGGAGAGCTGGCTCTGCAGGGATGTTAAAGCCACTTGCCTCATCCAGGGCAGCTTCTTCAGTGAGCTGTGGACAGGGCAAAGAGGTACAGCTCCCCACTCCAGGCAGCCCCGCCAACACACAGTATTTCTGCGCTCTGTGGCCTGAGCTCTCAACCCATCTTCCTTTATGTTGTCCGTGGCTGCTGATACCCCATCTCAAGGGCCCAGGGGCAGGTCTGTGTCACAGGGGCAGGGGGGCCCAGCTAGAACAGGAGCTGCACGGTGACTAGCCATCGAGCCCCAGAGCGGAGGCAGAGTGAATGGGGTCAGGTGGGTGGTGGGGCAGTGTGGCAGGGACAGGACAAGGGGTGGTCGGGTGGGTAAGGTGGGGCCGACCTGCTGAAGGACTCTCTGGATGGCTGTCTCCTCATCCTCTTCGTCATCACTGTCTGGAAGGCGGTAGTCCTGTAGGGTCACTTGAAGAGGGAGAGACGGGAGCAGGGGAAGAGGAGTGAGGTTGAGAGCTCACCTGAGTGGCTGTACTTCTGCCCCCAGCAGAGGTTTGGTTTCCAGTGGCACGTGTTCCAGAACTGAGCAGCCTTTGCAGCCACTCTGATCAGACCCTGCCCCACCATGCTGGGCTGGAGGGCATGAACAGAAGGCTCCGTACCTGAAGGGACCCAGGGTCCCCTGCCCCCTGATGGCTGCCACTTGTTCCTCATCCACTGCTTTGCCCCAGCACCTTCCTCGTGGTTCTGGGTGGAGCTCGATAGACCCCTGGGCACAGGGACCCCCAGCCCCTGACTCAGCCTGGCAGAGAGTACAGCCACTGTGCAGTTTGGCCTGAGGGTGAGAGTGGGGAGGACTGCCCAGTGGACATGAATGAGTGGCTGCTCCCCAGCCTCTACCTCTATCGGGGTCGCGTCCCTGCAGCACGGCCAGGCGCTTGGCGAGGGCCAGGATCCGCTCCTGCCTTGTGTTCTCCTCCCGAAGTGTGACTGCTGCCTCAGCCAGCAGCCTCCTCTTCTCCTCCTCCAGGGACCAGGTGGCCTGTCCCTTGCAGCTGGTGCTCTGGGCCCCTGGGTCCCCCTGGTTGAGGTCATTCTGGATAGAGGCGGCTGGAAAGAGTGATGTATTCAGGGAGGCAGACATTTCAGGATCTCTCATCAGAAACCACTGAGCCCGTTTCTCAACGTTTTAAAAAAAAACACAGACTGGGCTTCCCTGGTGGTGCAGTGGTTGAGAGTCCGCCTGCCAATGCAGGGGACACGGGTTCGTGTCCCGGTCTGGGAAGATCCCACATGCCGCGGAGCGGCTGGGCCCATGTGCCATGGCTGCTGAGCCTGCACGTCCGGAGCCTGTGCTCCGCAACGGGAGAGGCCACAACAGTGAGAGGCCCGC
Organism: Pseudorca crassidens; assembly: GCF_039906515.1. Lineage (NCBI taxonomy): Eukaryota > Metazoa > Chordata > Mammalia > Artiodactyla > Delphinidae > Pseudorca > Pseudorca crassidens. The sequence goes on along the minus strand of NC_090296.1, from coordinate 84,752,454 downwards.
ATACCGAAAAAAAAAAAAAAAAAACCACAGATTATCAGCTTTTTGTTCAACAATAGCTCCTGTGGTTTATATTATAAATAAAATTAGTATTTCCTCCATTATCCCAAATGTAAAAAACTAGTAATCTTAGACATTTCTTTTTCAATTATATCCATCCCACCCACCTGATATTTTAACATGCTGCCCTTAGGGTGGGTGCCCCACGGTATGAGAATCACTGCCCAAAAGGAGCAGGATATGGGGAGGTCAAGGTCCAGCCAGGCTCTCTGCCTTACAGGCTGGAATCAGCATTTCCAGGGAGCAGCGCAGAGAGGACATGAGGGAAGCTGAGGTCTTGAACGTCACTAGGCAGGAAGAATTTTACCAGAGTGGGTGTGGCTCTGACATGGTCCCCTTTAGCTCAGAGTTTCAGAGTAAGATGTTTGAAGTCAGACAGCTTTGGGTTCAAGTCCCAGCTTTGCTACTTAATAGCTGTGTGACCTTGGTCAAGTTCCTTAAGCTCACCAGGCCTCAGTTTCCTCATTTATCAAATACGGATAATAACAGTTATTATAGGATTACTGAGGATATTCAGTGAGATTGTATCTCTAAAGCAGGGTTTCTTAATCTTGGTTCTATTGACATTTTGGACAGGATACTGGCATACCTTGTTTTATTGAGCTTCAGTTTATTGCGCTTCACAGATACTGCCTTTTGTTTTTTGTTTTTTTTTACAAATTGAAGGTTTGTGGCAGCCCTATGTTGTCAGATGATGGTTAGCAATTTTTAGCAATAAAATATTTTTAAATTAAGGTATGTACATTGTTTTTCTAAACATGCTATTGTACACTTAATAGACTACAGTATCGTGTACATAAGTTTTCCACGCACCAGGAAACCAAAAAATTTGTGTGACTCACTTTATTGCAGTGGTATTCAACTGAACCCGCAATATCTCTGAGGCATGCCTGTAATTCTTTGTTGCGGGGTTGTCCTGTGTATGTACGATGTTTAGCAGCATCCTTAGCCTCTGCTCACTAGATGCCAGTGGTACCCTATGAGTTGTGACACCCAAAAAGTCTGCAGACGTTGCCAAATGGGCCCTGGAGGGAAAATCATCCATGGTTGAGAACCACTGCTCTGAAGCTTTTGAACAGCAGTGTCCAAAAGAATTTTTTAAGATGATGGGATCATTCCATATCATGTCTGTATTTGTGCTGTCCAAGAGTGTAGCCAAGAGCCACTTGTGGCTACGGAGCACTTGAGATGTGGCTGGTACCACTGAGGAACTGACTCTTAAATTGTATTTAATTTCAGCTAAATGTCAATAGCCTCTTCCTCCTCTTTAGCATCATCATCATCGTTGTAGAGAACATTCACTAAGCATTTACTATGAGCCAGGCAGAGTCCTAAGCACTACTGGATTAGCTCATTTCCTCCTCATGACTTCCTTGTGAGGTAGGTTTTACCACACATTCCTCCATTTTACAGATGAGGAAAGTGAGACTTAGGTCAAGTAACGTGCCGAGGGTCACACAGCTAGTAAGTGGTAGAAAAGGGAATCACTGTCTGAGCCTAAAGCCCACATGCTTATCCACTAGGCCTACACTGGCTCCCACTGGAGTAAACACTCAATAAATGGTAGCCTTTGTAATGTTGACTATTCTCTGATTGATGTTCACCTCCCAGAGCGTGGGCAGCAGAGCCTCTCCCACCTGGGGAAAGAGTCGGGGGGCAGATCCCTGGGGGAGCTAGGTGGAGAAGATACCTGGGCCTCCTCGTTCCCAGCTCTCATCAATAGCCACCTCCGCTGCTAGCTCTGTCAGCAGATCCTGTGTCTGCTGGGCCTGGGTCCTGGTGTCTGGTGGCTGATGTGCCTGCTCAGAGGAGGGAACCTCAGTGGGGAGCAGCGTAGGCAGGAAGCCGCACCATAAGGCTCAGAACAGTTTTAGGTCGGGGTGGGTGCTGAGGAGTTCCCAAAGCTCAGGGAAAGGGGACAATTCCAGAGCCCATGTAATCAAGTAGGTCTGGCAGTCCCCAGCAGGACCAAGAGGCCACTCTTTCCTGCCCCACCCAATCCTGCTGCCTGTCCCTGGTTCCTTGGTCTGGCAGCAGGCCTCAGGAGCAGGAGGTACTCCTGCAAAGTATCTAAGCACACACGTATCTGGGCTTCTACTGGGTCCTCGTCCCAGGGCCTCCATCCCTTCAAAGCCACAGCACTCACCAGCTGGGGGGTCTGAGAAGGTGGAACTCTGCCCTGCAGTGAAGCAAGCCGTGCCTCCATCTCCTGGGTGGAAGGGATGGAACCCTGGGGTGCATCCCTCAGTGCAACTAGCCTGGCTTCTATCTCCGCCTGCGAGGGCACTGACTCTGCAATTGGCATAGAGAAGCCTTGTAAGATCCAGAAGAATCCTAGTCCCACGAGCCCTGAATAGTGTCTTTTCCACCCTGTCTGCCCCCACTCACTGGGCTTGTTCTCCTGGCGGAGCCGTGCTAGGCGCTCAGCAATGACTTGGTCTTGCTGGGTCAGTCCATGGCTCTGGGGAGTGTTGGGCTTCTGCTTGGCTTCCAAGGCTGCCACACGCCTGGCGGGATATGAGATAGAGGCTCTTAAAGAATGCAGAAGGGAGGGGTGAAGGCACTCACTGTTTCCCATTCAAATCATTTCTAGGCAGCTAGGGAGGCCTCCAACAGACAATTTTCTGTGACGCTTGCTCATGTCACCCTGCAGCCCAACCCAGCTGACCGACGGGAGAGTCCAGATGAGAGGGCGAGATCTGCCAAGAATCTTTTCTGGGGAAAGGACTGGTGAGCTGCTTTCTAAGCCCAAGAGGGCAGTCAGGAGCCTGAGAGGTAGATATTTTCCTGATCCTGTGCTCATTTGATCTGTAGGCTGGGAAGAGACTCCTACCCTATGGCTCCCTTGTCCTTTCCCCATCCCCATTTGTCTCTGTCCCTTCAGCACTTACTTCTTATAGTTCTGAGGTGGTGACCACTTGGAGGCATTGGCAGGAGCAGATCCTCTATAGAGAAGAAATCTGGTGTCAGAAGTCACCTGCCATCTGCCTATGAGTGTCCCCCACCCCAAACACTTCCTGGGCTGACCTCTAGACATAGAGCACAAGGCTGTGAGGCCTGGCCATCTGCCTGCTGCCATGCTTGGCTGAACCCTCGACCATATATTGGCTTCTCACCTGGTCAGAACCTCATGGCACTGCTTGCAGACTTTCTGTTGGGTGTTTCCAGCCCGGGGAACCGCTGCACTGAAGCTAAGACAGCCGGAACAGAAGGCCCGGCCACAGTTCTTACAGCCGTACTACAAGAAACATGAAGCAAGGGGTCTACCTCTCACCTGCCCCTGCAGGCTCCTCCCTGGGACTCTCCAAACACACACAGAGAGCAGACACTGGAGTTGTGACCAGCTGCTGGGAGGAGGATGAGGAGTGGGGCCCCTAAGGACTGGGGAGAGACAGGGGTGGAGGGTAAAGCGATTCCTCAGTCTCCAGTATTCTATTCAAATCTCGAAAGCTTCATGCAAAATTCCCATGCTTTCTACTCTGTCTTCAATTCCCTGACACTGGAGTGTAAAAGACAAATAGGCAAAGCCCCATGCTTCAGGTCACTGACTCTTCAAAAAGGAGAAACAGTGCAGAGCCCATGCCTTCTCTGCTCTAGCAGAGATGAAAGGAGGCTTGACTCAGAATGGGATGGTAACAGTAGCAGCCTCCATCTGTTAAGCATTTACTGTGTGCCAGGCACTAAACTCAGTACTTAACTTTCATCACCTGATTTAATCCTCACAATTTATACACACTATCTTACTTATTCCTGATGACCACCATTATTATTCCTATTTTAAACGGGATCAGAGAGGTTACACGACTTGCCCAAACCAAGGTCACCCCATGAATGACAGGAGAGCTCAAATTTGGATCCTGACCACTTTGATTCCAAAACCCAGGTTTCTGAGTGCTACATGGATCTGCTTCCCTACCTGCTATTCATTCATCCTATCTGGTTCCTATCTCCTGGTCACAACTGAGGCTGAGGAAGCCTGCAGTTTACCAGGGAAACTTGGCAGGTCTGGCCTGAGGACAAGTGAGACTTTGCCATGGTGCCCTGGGGCAGGAGAAAGGGCAGTAATCTAACTCAAGAAACCGCGGAAGGGCTTGCTGGTGACGGTTTCAGAGCAGAGAGAGCAAAGGGCATGGTGTGATGGAGAGTAGGCTGTGGAGAAGCAGGGTGGAGGGAAGGAAACAGCCGGATCCTACACTTGGCAGACAGAAAAGCCTAGATTTCCCAAAATGACAGGAGCCCAATTTACAGTTTATGGGGAACTCTCACCTCCAGGACCTCACTGGACCCTCACACCAACCCCGAAAGCGAGGGAGTGTTAGCCCCACTTTATAGAAATGGAAACTGAGGCTCAGTGACTTCATCAAAACCACACACCTGGAGAGGGCCCGTAAAAACAAGCCTGCGGACTGCAAGTCCTGTGCATTTCCCACTACTCCGCGTCCTCCCTAGCCCTCTAGCCCCCGGGGAGAGAAGACTCGCCTCCTTCTTGAAGAGGGTGAACTTGACAGCGCAGCCGTAGCACCTATTCTCCATCGTGGTTGCCGGCGCGGCGCGGCAAGGTCGGCGGAGCTGAGCTCCTGCGGCTCATATCCAGGACCCCGTGCACCCTCACCCAGCCCCGCCGTTACTCTCCACGCCCACTCGCGCGGGCCAACCAAGGCCTCCGACAGGAGAATCACTACGGTCACCTCAACCCAAGAGCACAAGCGGCGGACGCGAGGGCTGTTGGGAGTCGTAGTTCATTCACTAGTGCCCGCTTCCCTCAGAGGCAGTCAAGCCTAGTTCAGATCACGACATTTCCCAGGAGGCTAAGCGCCTTCCTCAGGCTTGGGGTCGATAGTCCCCGGGACTCCCCATACGCTTAGGCTCTTGGGAGTTGTGGTACTAATCCAGTCAGGGTTGGAACCATGGCGGTGACCAAGGAGCTCTTACAGATGGACCTGTACGCGTTATTAGGTATCGAGGAGAAGGCGACGGACAAAGAGGTGAGAACTGGGGCGAGGAGGGCCGATCCCGAGCGACCTGGCGTGCTTTCCCGTCTTGGCGCCTCGCCCGAGGCTGGCACCATCAGCTTTCCACGTTCGGCCGGGCCCTGAGTGGGGAGCGAGGGGCGGCCCGACGGCCTCAGGTGGGTTCCCAGACCTTTCCTGAATGGTCTGAGGGCCTCACGAGGAAGAAGGGGCACGAGAGGGAGGCTCCTAGCGCGGGGAACTGTACTGTGCTCTCCCCGTGACCCTTGTCTAGAAGGGGCCGCGGGTGAGTCTGTGAGACAACCCTAGCCTACTTCCTGCGCCTGCGCAGTGTCAGCCTTCGATTCCGCTTCTATCTAAACTGTGGCAGGGGAGCTTCATTGTCTCTCTCTTGCTGGCTGATTTAACTCTGCTTAGAGCCTAGGGCGGAAGAAAGGCCAGGTCTCAAGGCTCCTCCATTCCTTTTTCATACCCTCCGTGGCAGTGTGACCTATGACTCTGCCACCTCTATTTTCTTTTTACATCCCAGCCCTTTGACTCTTTTCAAGTAGCAGATGCTCAGGTGTTGCCCTCTCACCATGTGCTAGTGGGCCAAAAGCAGGAGGATCAGAAGGATAAGGCAGATGACCTAGAGTTTCACGGGAAGGCGTTGATAGATGTGTCAGGGAGTGGGACACTGATCAAGCTGTAATTAAGATTTATGTTACTTTCTCCTGGATTATGGTGGTAGCTGTAGCAGTGTAAGAAGGGGAGGCAGATAAGTCACCAGATGGAAATTAATGCCTGCAGATGCCCCTGTACCTCCAGGCTGCTCTGCTCATCGGCAGAGCTTGTGAGAAGAGGAAGCTCTGGGGCAGAAAAGCAGGGAGACCCATAGGGCCCTTGAGGAGGGATACTGTCAGCCTGTACAGAACTGTTCCCTGCAGCTGCAGCTGAAATCAGAAGTGGGCCATGGGGATGTATACACAGCACCAAAAGCATCTGTTACACCTATCTCATAAGTCTTAAATTTTCACTATTAATAATGCCTAACACCTATATAATACTTACTATGTGCTGGACACTATTCTAAGTGTTCTACATTTGTAAATTGTTTAATTAGTACTTCGTTAATAGTGAGAAGTTACTTTGGACACTTCACACCAGATCTAGCCAGTGTGTTGGAACCTCGAAGTTGAGAACTCCTGAGGAAGGCAATTAAGAGCCACTGATGTATATATTAATCAGAGAAGTGACATAATCAGATTTTTTTTTTTTTTTTTTTTTTGGTACGCGGGCCTCTCACTACTGTGGCCTCTCCCGTTGCGGAGCACAGGCTCCGGACGCACAGGCTCAGCGGCCATGGCTCACGGGCCCAGCCGCTCCGCGGCACGTGGGATCCTCCCGGACCGGGGCACGAACCCACGTCCCCCGCATAGGCAGGCGGACTCTCAACCACTGCGCCACCAGGGAAGCCCGACATAATCAGATTTTAAAGAAAATATTCAACATCAGTGTGCAGAAAGGACACAAGTAGGGGGTGGGTAGAAGAGCTGCCACTGGGGGGTCAGGTGGGGCTGTTGTCTAGGCAAGAGGCCAAGGTCTAAGCAGCACAGTGAGGTTGGGATTCAGTTTTCACTCAGGTGAGATAAGGGATAGGTGAGAAGACTTTTTTTTTAAGATTTTTAAAATATTTATTTATTTATTTTGGCTGTGTTGGGTCTTTTGAGTTGTGGTGGCACGCGAGGTCTTCGTTGAGGCATGGCGCGTGGGCTCTTTCTTTGAGGTGCGTGGGCTTTCTCTCTAGTTGTCGTGTGCGGGTTTTCTCTCTAGTTGTGGCGCGCGGGCTTTCTCTCTAGTTGTGGTGTTCAGGTTTTCTCTCTCTAGTTGTGGTGCGTGGAGTCCAGAGCGCATGGGCTCTGTAGTTGCAACTTGTTGAGGTGCGCAAGCTCAGTAGTCGTGATGTGTGGGCTTTGCTGCCCTGCGGCATATGGGATCTTAGTTCCCTGACCAGGGGTCGAACCCACGTCCCTTGCATTGGAAGGCGGATTTTTTACCACTGGACCACCAGGGAAGTCCCCTGGAATCATTCTTGATACCTCCCTATCCTCTCACTCTTGCATCTAGTCCATCACCAGGTCCTAATGAATTCACTTCTCAAATAATCTCCAAACCTGTTCATTAATCTCCATCTCCACCACCACCGCTCCAGCCCAAATGCCCATCAACTTCCATCTGAATGATTAGAGTGGCCTGCCAACTCATTTCCCTGCTTCCAGTCTATTCTATTCCACTCTGTTGCACTCCTCCAATTTGTTCTACTCACGGAAAATGGAATAATCTTGGTGCTCCTTTAAAACCCTATTGCACTTTTAATAAAACATGCAATAGAATTTCTTACCCCTTCTTACATGCTTTTCCCTCTGCCGAGAACACTCTTTCTCCCCTTCTGTTAACCTGGGTTACTTTTACTTGGCTTTCAGAACTCAGCTTAAATGGCACTTCCTCAGAGAGGCCTTGCCTATTGTACTTTCATAGCAGCCACTTCTCCTTTCCAGCACTTATATCAGTTTGCAAGCATATATTCATTTGTGTGATTATTTATCTCATGCCTTACTCCCCTCTGTACTCTTAGCTCTGAGGAGCAGGTCTGGTCCATTCACTTCTGTAGCATCCCCTTCCTGGTGACTGGCACAGAGTAGGCTCTCAATAAATATTTGTTGAATGAAGGAAGTAGCAGCTAAGAGCCCACTGGAACAACTTGGCTTGAGAATCAGGAGATCTGGGGCCTCATTCAGAGCCTGACTTTCCTCAAATGTAAAACGAGGGAGTTGGGCAAACTATGACTTCAGGGGTCAAATGGCCCATGACCTGGTTTTTAATGAGTCATGAGCCGAGAATGGTTTTTCATGTTAAAACGATTGTAAAAAAAACAACCACAACTCAACAACAAAAAACCGAATAACTCAATTAAAAAATAGGCAAAGGACTTGAATAGACATTTCTTCAAAGAACATATATAAATGACCAATAAATACATGAAAAGATGTTCAGTACCACTGGTCATTAGATAAATGCAAATGAAAACCACAGTGAGATACCACTTCATACTCATTAGGATGGCTATTAAAGAAAAACAAAAACAGAAAGTTACTAGTGTTGGTGAGGATGTGGAGAAATTAGAACCCTTGTACATTGCTTGTAGTGCAGCTGCTGTGGAAAACAGTATGACAATTCCTCAAAAAATTAAACATAGAATTACAATATGATCCAGCAATTTCACTTCTGGGTATATACCCAAAAGAAATGAACTCAAACAGATTTTTGTTTTTTATTTATTTTATTTACTTTAGGCTGTGTTGGGTCTTCATTGCTGCACACGGGCTTTCTCTAGTTGTGGAGAGCGGGGGCTACTGTTTGCTGCGGTGTGTGGACTTCTCACCGCGGTGGCTTCTCTTGTTGTGGAGCACGGGCTCTAGGCACGCAGGCTCAGTAGTTGTGGTTCGCGGGCTCTGGAGCACAGGCTCAGTAGTTGTGGCGCATGGGCTTAGTTGCTCTGCGGCATGTGGGATCTTCCCGGGCCAGGGATCAAACCTGTGTCCCCTGCATTGGCAAGCGAATTCTTAACCACTGCACCACCAGGGAAGTCCCTCAAACATATTTGTACACCCATGTTCATAGTGGCATAATTCACAGTAGCCAAAAGGTGGGAGCAGCCAAAGTGGCCATCAACAAATGAATGGTTAAACAAAATGTGATATATACATACAATGGAATATTATTCACCCTTGAAAAGGAAGGACGTTCTGACACATGCTACAATATGGATGAAACTTGAGGGTATGATGTTGAGTGAAATAAGCTAGTCACAAATGGACAAATATTATATGGTTCCTCTTGTACAAGATTCCTAAGAGTAGTCAGATTCACAAAGTAGAATGGTAGTTTCCGGGGGCAGGAGAGCGAGTGTGGAATGAGGAGTTAGTGTTTAAATGGTACAGAGTTTCAGCTTTACAAGATGAAAAAAGTCCTGGAGACTTACGGCGGTAATGGTTGCACAATATTAATGTACTTAATGTCATAAAACTATACACTTAAAAACGGTTAAAATGGTAACTTTTATGTTAATATATATTTTATTTTATATATGTTTTACAATAAAAACAACCAACCAAAACAGAATAAAAACAAAGAAGAACATATGTCACGGGAATTTAGAGAGTCAGCAAGTCCCAAAGGTAGATGTTTTTGTTCCCTATCCAGCCCTAAGGGAGACAGGTGGGGCAAGGTATCATTTTCTTGTAGGAAAGCTTTGAGTTGAGGACCCAGGTTTGGTGTGGAAGTTCTCCGGGGGAGAGGATAACGCCCCAGGAATCCAGTCTCCTCCTAGAATCTCAGGCAGTAAGCCCTAGGTTCTTATGTGCTAATGCACATGTGCCTGTGTGCGCGTATGTGCGCACACACACAGGACAGGGCCAGGCCCTAGAGCCTGCCAAGATGAAGAGTAGGTCATGGATTAATGCCACTTGCAAACCTTGAAGAGATTCTGAATTAATCTCAGGGATTATTTAGGTGACTGCAATGGCCTTCTAATCCTTTTCCTAGTTCTGTTCTTGCCCCCTTGAGCCTCTTCGCACAGCAGCCAGAGTGAGCCTTTAGATGGTAAATCAGATTGTGTTACCTCTGCTCCCAGCTCCCCAGGGACTTCTCATCAGTGTTAGAATGAAGCCTGAAGGCCCTCCCTGGCCCTTGGGGCCCTCAATGCCTCTCTTGCATGTTCCCTACCACTCTTCCCTTGCTCACCGGGCTCCAGCCACATCAGTCCTATAATTTTTTTTTAATTGTGGTGAAATATACATAACATGAAATTTTCCATTTAAACCTTTTTTTTAGTGTACAATTCAGTGGCATTAAGTACATTTACATTGATATGCAACCATCACCACTATCCATCTCCAGAACTTTTCCATCATCCCAAACTGAAGTTCCATAACTTTAAACGTTAACTCCCTGTTCTCTTCTCCCCTCAGCCCCTGGTAACTACTATTTTACCTTTCTTCTCTATGAACTTGACTATTTTATGTACCTCATACAGCATGCAAATATATAGTATTTGTTTTTTTATATCTGGCTTATTTCACTTAATGTAATGTTTTCAGGTTTCATCCATTTTGTTGAATGGATCAGAATTTCCTTCCTTTATAAGGCTGAATAATATTTCACCATATGTATATACACATTCTGTTTCTCTACTCATCTTTTGATGGACATTTGGGTTGTTTCAACCTTTTAGTTGTTGTGAATGGTGCTATTAGGAACATGAGTGTATGAATATCTGTTCGAGTCCTGCTTTCAGTTCTTTTGGGTATGTATCCCACAGTGTAATTGCTGTATCATTAAAATTCTATGTTTAATGTTTTGAGGAACTGCCATACTGCCTTCCACAGCAGCTGCACCATTGCACATTTCTACAACAAATGCTCAGTCATTCCAGTTTCTCCACATTCTTCCCACCACTTGTTATTTTCGGTGTTTTGGATAATAACCATCCTAATGGATATGAAAGAGGCCTCCAGTGATATTATTTCAAACTCACCTAACACATTACTGCTTCATGGCCTTTACATTTGCTAGTCCTTCTGTTTAGAACATCTCTTTCCTGGTAGTTGTATATCTCACTCCCACACCTTATTCAAATTTCCATTCAAGTATCACCCCCTACCCTCTCAAAGGCTTTCAGAAGTCGTACATCTAATTACTACACGTTGTATTACATGCCCATTTGCTTACCATTGGTCTCCCCCATTAGAATGTAAAAAATCCAGGAAGGAAGAGACTTACTCTTTTATGTTTACTGCTATGTCTCTAGCACCTAGAACAATGCCTGGCCCTTGATAGGTGTTCAGTCAATCCTTGTTGCATGATTGAATATGTATTATTACTTTCTTATGCAGTCATACTTTGTGGCAAAGTGAAATTACTAGACCAATCAAATATATTTACCAAAAGTAAATGTATTTAAAAGCTTTTACAAAATTGTCTTTCAGAAAAGTGGTGCCATCTTATACTCCCACTGGGTAGGCAGGAGATCACCCCATCTCTCAGCTGGCAGTTCCCATCCTGGCTCTCGAAAACAGCATGCTGTGTGCCCAGTGCCTTGTGCGCGCGCGCACACACACACACACACACACACACACACACACACACACAGAGAGCAGGTCCCACAGTTCATTAAATGAACTTTACAGTGTTCTCCCTGCCTCTTTTGTTTTTCTCTTTCTTCATCTGTGTTTTCGAGGAGGGTAGAAACATTTCCCACAAACACCATTCGATTCCACAAACTTTTAAGTGCGCCTGGTGCTAGGGATACAAATGTGAAGAGAGCAGTTCCTGGAGGGTCACCCCATCGTGTCTGTTTCCAGCCTCTCTGTCTCTTGCTTTTGTGGTCCATCATTTTGAAATGCAGAGGTCACAGTTGATAATTCTAGAAGGTGATGCTTTCTAATCAGATGGTGATTTCCTAGAGAGTGTAACTCATGTAGAAAATGACAGCTTTTATGACTAATCTTAACAAGTAAGGCCAAGAGTCGTTGTTTGTTACATCTACCGTGTGTTGAGAATGGATGGAAATCATAATACAGAGCCTTGAGCAATGTTGGGAATTTTAAATGTGCGTTTATAATCATCTTTGTACTTATCACCAGTGACAGTTAAGAAAGTGGACTTTAGAGGCAGACTGCCTGGATATTGGCTCCATGACTTACCTAGTTTGTGACCTTGAGCAAATATTTAACCTCTGTGTGCCTTGGCTTCCATGTCTGCGAAATGGGAATGGTGGCAGTCCCTCTTCGCCGGCCTTGTTATGAGGCTCAGTCCAGGCAAAACACTTGGCAAGGCACTTGGCACAGACTCACTACAAGTTCCCTCATGCTGTTATCATTGTTGCTCCACCTTCCTTACACTGTAAGTGCTAATGTCCAATGCACATGTCCCAAACTCATGTCTAAGTTTACCCTCCACTCCTCACACCTTCTCACTCATTCCAGTCCTGATAGACCAGTGCTGATTCACCTCACACTACACCAGTGATTCTCGACCAAGGCAGTGGTCAGGGTAGAAAGGCGGTGGGGCATCAGGTAGAACAAAATTGAGGATCAGCAGAGTTCACTATTCAGTTCAAATCTACAAATGAATGGAGTATGTCACCATGGACAAGGGACTGTGTAGGCATGGTGGGACTTCAGAGCTGAAGAAGACATCACTTCTGCTTTCTGACAGCTCACACAATATAGTAAAGAATGAATTCTGAGGTAGAGTGAAAGAGGTGGAATAAAAGTATATAAGGAAAATGCTGTCAGAATAAAGAGGAAGACAAGATTCATATGATTGGCAGGATCATGGACAACTTCCCCTGAGGAGGTGTTTTTGTGCAAGACCTTGAGAAGAGAAAAGAATATATCACAGCAGGGTTAAAAGGGATCATCATGGTCATTTACTCTCTTCATTTTATAGACAGGAGCATGGAGATCCAAAGAGGCTATGGAACTTGCTGAGATCACCCAGTGAGTGAGTGTTGGGTCAGACTGGAGCCCCAGTTTAATATTCCTTCCACTGCTCTGCAGTTGACACATGAATTTCTCTCCTGTCTATAGCAGCCTTGCCTTTCATTTGAAGCCCTTTGAAGGGTACATAACTCACTGTATCTTGGCAGGTATTACTTGGTGAAGCTTGAAAATGCATTTTGATCAACTGTTTGAAGACTGAAGGTTTTTTTTTTGTTTTGTTTTTGAAGACTGAAGTTTTAAATGTATTTACCAGGAAAACTACCGTGGAAACTTAATATTCACCTTTTCAGTTTATATTTTATTATTGCTTTAAGGAAAAGGCTGTTTTACCTGTTTGCTAGCTAATAACTTTATTTATTTTTTAAAGGGAACTTTATTTTTATTTATTTATTTAATTTATTTTTGGCTGCGTTGCGTCTCTGTTGCTGTGCGGGCTTTCTCTAGTTGTGGCCAGTGGGGGCTGCTCTTCGTTGCGGTGCGTGGGCTTCTCACTGGAGTGGCTTCTCTTGTTGCAGAGCGCAAGCTCTAGGCATGCGGACTTCAGTAGTTGTGGCTTGTGGGCTCTAGAGCGCAGGCTCTAGCGCAGTAGTTGTGGTGCATAGGCTTAGTTGCTGCGCGGCATGTTGTATCTTCCCGGACCGGGGCACGAACCCGTGTCCCCTGCGTCGGCAGGCGGACTCTCAACCACTGCGCCACCAGCGAAGCCCGGCAGGAGGATTCTTAACCACTGTGCTGCCACCAGGGAAGCCCTAATACCTTTATTTAAATCACTTATTTCTGTTATACCCTAGAATGTGATACATTGACATTGTTTCTTACAGATTTAAAAGGAATAAGTTTTTGGGCTTCCCTGGTGGTGCAGTGGTTGAGAGTCCGCGTGCTGATGCGGGGGACGCGGGTTCGTGCCCCGGTCCGGGAAGATCCCACACGCCAAAGAGTGGCTGGGCCCGTGAGCCATGGCCGCTGAGCCTATGCTCCGCAACGGGAGAGGCCACAACAGTGAGAGGCCCTCGTACAGCAAAAAAAAAAAGAGAATAAGTTTTTGAGGACAGAGAAGGACTTGAAGGAATGGCATGAAGGGGTAGAAGTCAAAGTGCCTGGCATGACAAGGAATAGGACATTGCCTAGGGTCTGTTGAGGGTGTGGCAGGAGTTGAATCTGAAAAATGTGGTATCTCTGGGCCTCTAGGCCCTAGGGTGGTTGGACTTGATTCTGTGGGCATCTGGGGGCCATTTCTGGATTTGAGGTGAGCCTGACTCAGTCCACTGTCTCCAATGGGAGCCTTTCTCAAAGCCTCTTACCTCCAGACCAGGCACTGAGGCCTCAGGGTTGGGCAGTGAGCCTGGTTTCACTTGACAGCTGTCGTTCATTCACCAAGGGCCTGACCAGCGCTGGGTGGGACCAGGAGCCAGGCCTCCAAGTCCTCTCTGTACCTCTCTGATGGTTAACTCATTCCTGGGTTTGTCTGTCTGGCTGAAAGTCTGAATTTTTGAAGTTCCTTGGCTGCCTGTTAAGTCAAAAGGAATGATTCATTTGTGTTTGTAAGCTGTAAGCTATTCATTAGTATTCAAGATAATACCTCATATTTACATGACACCAAAGTGCTTTCACATAAATTATCTCATTTGATGTGATCTTCAAAGCCTGTGAGGACTTCCTTGGTGGTGCAGTGGTTAAGAATCCTCCTACCAGTGCAGGGCACAAGGGTTCGAGCCCGGTCCGGGAAGATCCCACATGCCACGGAGCAGCTAAGCCCGGGCACCACAGCTACTGAGCTGGCACTCTAGAGCCTGCTCGCCACAACTACTGAGCCTGCGTGCTGCAACTACTGAAGCCCATGCACCTAGAGCCTGTGCTCTGCAGCAAGAGAAGCCACCGCAATGAGAAGCCCACGCACTGCAACGAAGAGTAGCCCCCGCTCACCACAGCTAGAGAAAGGCCACATGCAGCAACAAAGACCCATCCCAGCCAAAAATAAATAAATAAATAAAATATTAAAAAAAAAAAAAAGAATACATAAGAATCTAGGGCTTCTCTGGTGGCGCAGTGGTTGAGAGTCCGCCTGCCGATGCAGGCGACACGGGTTCGTGCCCCAGTCCGGGCAGATCCCACATGCCGCGGAGCGGCTGGGCCCGTGAGCCATGGCTGCTGAGCCTGCGCGTCTGGAGCCTATGCTCCGCAACGGGAGAGGCCACAACAATGAGAGGCCTGCGTACCGCAAAAAAAAAAAAAAAAAAAAAATCTGTAACTTTAAAAAAAAAAAAAAAACAAGAGTTTGGGGCTTCCCTGGTGGCGCAGTGGTTAAGAATCCGCCTGCCAATGCAGGGGACACGGGTTCCAGCCCTGGTCCGGGAAGATCCCACATGCTGTGAAGCAGCTAAGTCCATGTGCCACAACTACTGAGCCTGCGCTCTAGAGCCTGTGAGCCACAACTACTGACCCCGTGTGCCACAACTACTGAAGCCCACGCACCTAGAGCCCGTGCTCCGCAGCAATAGCAGCCACCACAGTGAGAAGCCCACGCACCACAACAAAGAGTAGACCCCGCTCGCCGCAACTAAAGAAAGCCTGTGCGCAGCAACGAAGACCCAGCACAGCCAAAAATAAATAAATTAATTTTAAAAAAAACAAGAGTGTGAGGTACACGAGGACTATTAGCTCCAATTTATAGATGAGAAGACTGACACTGACAGAGTTTGATTTGCCCAGCATAAGGTGGCTAGTAAATGCAGAGCGCCTGCCCAAACCTGCATTTTCTACTCCTATTTCAGAGCTGTTTTCCATGACTCACACCTCAGGAGCAATTAGGGTAACAAGATATGGGTCTGCGGGCCCCAGAAAGCCTTGTGTTCCCATCTGTGACACTGATAGAGATTTGACTCCGTGGGTAAAGCTGCACGACCTGGGTGAGCTCAAAGGGTATTAAGCCGACCCGGACAACTTGAGGAAGTATGTTAAAATTTGTGTTAAAACTACCACAGTGGAGTTTTCATTTCAGCTAAGGTAGAATTCAAAATATTCTCCATTTGCATAGCTGCTTTCCCTATTTTTGCTGTTCCTGAATACTGTTATTTGGTTATTATTTTTCTTTAAATTGACTCACTTGTTTTTACTAATATAATTTGTTTATAAAGGAAACCAGTGTGTTAAGGGGAAAAAAGAATGAGATGTAGGGAGTACCAGGGCCCAGAGAGAAAGAGTTCTGCACCTGGGCAGAGGAGAGTGGCTTTGGGGGTAGGGACCCAGGTCTCCAGGGGTTAAGAGTGACAGCAGGCTGTGGGGAGAGGTGAGGGGCCGCCAGACCCAGGGTATCTGACAGATCTGAGGGGTGGGAATCTCCAACCTGATAGAAGAATGCAGGTGAGGATTTTGGAGTCTGAGCATGATGTAAGCCTGCTTAGGGTAAGGGTGGGAGGGAGAGGCGGGGCCTGAGAGAAGGGGGCATGGGGGAGGAGGAGGGCTGTAGACTGTGCGCCAGGTGGATAGCTGGCTTGGGGAAGTGGGCTGAGAAGGAGGGCAGGGAAGGGGTTGAGGCCCAGGAAGGGATACTGGGAGTGCTAAAGGGGGACCCAGAGGTGAGAGCCCGAGGGGTACGAGGACCAGAAGAGTGACCTCAGGGATGGGCTGGGGATCCAGATCCTTTAGGGTGCATAGGGGCAACATATGGGGAGAAGCAGCCCAGGCCCTGTGCATGGTCTCAGTTGGTTCAGGCTGCACAGGTCACTGTCCTGAGTCTGGACTGTGGGCCGTGGTTAGCAGACTACAAGAGATATTGGTGTGAGGTCTGGGTGTCCCCAGCATCTCGTTACCACCAGCAGGCCCACATTTTGGGAATGTTGAACTAAGGGTGCTGGTCTGAGGGGTGGCTGGCACCCTGCTTGCTCAGAGCCTTTGGAGCAGTCTGATTTCCGCAGGAATTTGGGAATTTCTATGTAGTGCTGTTGCAGTGTGGACCACAGGCTGTAAGGAATGAAAGTGGACAATCTTTTAGGCAGAGGGGACTTCCAGGTAAGTGCCTAGAGCTCTGTGGTTTACTTCCTGCCTATGACATCAGGCAGTCACATAACCTCTGGTGTTGTGGCTAGTACAGGGTTGGGGAACTGTCTGCCTCCCCCAGGCTTAGGGAACTGTCTGCCTCCCCCAGGCTTAGGGAGAAATTACTGCCCAGGCCTAGATTACTGACTGTTCCCATTCCTGGAACTGGGCCTGTAATGGCTTCCTAGCTGATTGACTGGCATGGTTTGTTCATTCAGTACCTGTTGTCACATAGAGTGACCTCCCTGTGTGCCCTCCGTATCTGAGTCTGACCTACGAGTCTGGCTTTTGAGAACTGGGCTTAATTACTTGTACTGCTTACTTGGCTCCAAGTTTTATTATAAGAAAGGATAGCAGCCTTTTAAAAAATAATGATCTCTTCTATGTAGGGCACTTTTCTTTTAAGTTTAATGATGGCTATTTTATATTTATTGGACCCCTTAGTGCTTGGCTTTTTTGTGTGAGTCAGGAGTTCATTCCTTATAAGAGGTGAAACTGAAGGCAGGTGGATTGTCAGAGGCCCTGTTGTGTGCCTGGCGCCAAGCAGTGGAGATGGCGGGAGAGCCAGCTCCAGGCTCCTTTCCCTGCTCTGGGCTCAGGTTGCTGTGAGTGGCGAAATCAGTTATGGAGCTCCGGGAAGGGCTGAGTGGGTGGCTGCTAATTCATGACTCATTATTCCCCTCTGTGATGTGGGCTCTGGGGGGATAACATTTAGTTCCCACTGCAGTTCTCTTATCAGTCTGCGGTAGTGATTTCTTCCCTTTTCCAGGTTTAGTTTCTCAAAAGGAAGTGTTAGCAGGTAGAAGGGGAAATTATGAAATAGTGTGGGAAGGTCTCCTAGGGTTGGGATAGCACCCACTTCCTTCTGCTCTTCAATAGGCCTGAAGTAATTGACATAGTTGAGGCTTCCTAATTGTGTTTGGTTGAGAACAAATGGACATGTGCCCCTTTCATTCAATAGATATTTAGTGTGCCTACTGAGTACCAGGTGCTGTCCAGTGCACAGTTCTGGCCCCTGGGGATAGGCAAAACTCCCTGCCCCCTAAAGCACATTCCCTTTATTCGTAAGAACCCCCATAATTTCCTGTACCTGTATGCCCTCATTTGAGGCACAATCATAACCAGTTTTTCTGTTTTTCCAGACCATACCAGAAAAGAAACAGCAGATTATAAGCACTTCCAGAGACAGGCTGGCATCTGGCACAGTCTAGTAGAGGCTGACTGGGGAGGAGATAGAGAAACTATAAAAAGAGTAGAATTTAAGATCATTACCACCTAAGGAAGCGTAGGGAAAGCCTGACTCTGCCCTCAGTAGCATCTGAACATGTACTGTTCAGTAGTTTCTGTTCTGAATGATGATCCTGAGATATGGAAGACAAGATTAAATTCAAGTAGTATCCTAGGATGGGGAAAGGGAGTAATATTTTAGAAAGACATCAGGAGGAAGACCACACTTCTGCAAATTGGAGTTTAAAGTCCTCGTGGAGCTTATGTTCATCTGAGATCTCTGTTATTCTGGGGCTGAGCCTTGGAGACAGCCTGGTCATCTGAAAAACCATGGTCTGGGCAGGGGGCATTGGGTGAGAGGCCCCTCAACTGTCACCTAGCTCTTTTCTGTGAAGTCTCAGGAAATGCAAATGAATGTTTCCAAGTGCTAGGGAAACCCCAGGGGATTTAGGAGAAACCTATAGGTAAGGAAGGAAAACTGCAAGTGTTAAGACAATTCAGTAGCTTTTGGCACCTTCCAGTGGCTGCTTCAACCTTGCCTAGGTGTCCCAGCACTTGCAGACTCGGTTTCATAGAGGAGCTGCCAACCCGAATGCCTGGGATTAGATGGTCCTGTCTTTCTCTCACATCATTACATGTAGGGTCCTACTGTTTCTTTGTTCTTCTGAAAGTTCCTCTTCCTTCCCAACTTATCATAGTTAAGAAAAATATTGTTGCATCTTTTTGCCCTGAATCCAGCCTCTTGAGCTGCTAGCTAATAAGGTAGAATATTTCGTAATAAACAATATCGACACGGAAGCTTTTCAAAGGCCTGCTGTAGGAGAGTTGTGTTTACATGATGAGAAATTCTTCAGGCACCAGTCACTCCAGGAGGGCTGGGCAAAGCTGGGAGTCTTATTTGTAACACAAAACACCAAACTCCAGGCCAACCGGTTCAAAGTCAGAACTGGCCTTCAAGGCTAAAACCTAGCAGTGGGCTTTGCCCAGGGCAGGCTTAGCAGCTGACCATAGTAATAACTAGTGAATCAGGACAGACACACTTGGCCAGCATTCTTAGGCCAGCTGGGTTTTGGTTCATGGCCACTCTGGAAGATCTCAGGCTACTTACCCGTACCCCCTACACTTTGAATGAGAGTAGTTCAGAGCCCCTG
This sequence comes from Pseudorca crassidens, assembly GCF_039906515.1. Lineage (NCBI taxonomy): Eukaryota > Metazoa > Chordata > Mammalia > Artiodactyla > Delphinidae > Pseudorca > Pseudorca crassidens. Next base: position 84,733,470 of record NC_090296.1, on the reverse strand, counting down.
GGGGCTAACCAAGGATAGAATTTTAGAACTGCCCCCAGCAGACCTGAAACCAGCCTTGTTGTACACCTCAAGAATTCATACTGGCCTCACCTGGGCCTGTTGTGGACCCATGTCCATCCCTGGAGTTCCTGTCAGGTTGGCATTGTCCTGGGCTGGTGTCACAATTTACCTCCCTCTCGGGAGTGGATAAACAAGAGGTTTGGACCTTATATTGAGTGCCTGGTTTTTGTTAGGTACTTCACATGGGTTATTTTCTTTAATCCTCACAACAGCCCTATGTGTATGGGATACTTCCCACACTTCGTAGTTGAAGAACCTAAGGCTGAGTGAGATCCAGTAATTTGCCCAAGGTCACACTAGTAGTATGCGGAAGATTCAAAATTTGAAAACACATGTTAGACTCCAGAGCCTTCTTTCTTTCCGTGAACCATGCTACTTCCTAGCTTAGAATAGTTGAAAGAAGCTCAACATCCCTGGTTTTTTGCTTTTTGTTTTTTTATTTTTAAAAATAAATTTATTATTTATTTTTGGCTGTGTTGGGTCTTTGTTGCTGCACACAGGCTTTCTTTAGTTGGCGCAAGCGGGGTCTACTCTTTGTTGTGGTGTACGGGCTCCTCATTTCTGTGGCATCTCTTGTTGCAGAGCACGGGCTCTAGGTGCTGGGGCTTCAGTAGTTGTGGCACGTGGGCTTCAGTAGCTGTGGCTCATGGGCCCTAGAGCACAGGCTCAGTAGTTGTGGCGCACGAGCTTAGTTGCTCCACGGCATGTGGGATCTTCCCGGACCAGGACTCGAACCCATGTCCCCTGCATTGGCAGGCGGATTCTTAACCACTGCGCCACCAGGGAAGTCCCCTGTTTTTCTAGATATGATTGACATATAACATATTAGTTTCAGGTATACAACATAATGATTCGATATGTTTGATGTATATATTGTGAAATGATGAGCATAATAAGTCTAAGTAAATTACACCCATCACTGTTCATAGTTAAAATTTGTTTTTTCTTGTGATAAGAACTTTTAAGATCTACTCTCTTAGTAACTTTCAAATAAACAGTACAGTATTAAGTGTAGTTGCCATGCTGTACATTACATCCCTATGGCTTATATATTTCATAACTGGGAGTCTGTACATTTTGACATTTTGCTCCCCCCACCCTCCCCCAACTGCCTGCCTCTAGCAACCACCAATCTGTTCTCTGTATCTATGAGTTGTTACTTGTTTGTTTGTTTTTTAGATTCCACATGTAAATAAGATCATATGATATTTGTCTTTCTCTGTCTGACTCATTTCACTCAGCATAATGCCCTCAAGTTCCATCCATATTGTCTAATGGAAAGATTTCCTTTTTTATGGCTGAATGAGTATATCTGTCTATCTGTGTGTATATGTGTGTGTGTGTGTGTATGTATATGTATAATCTCACATCTTCTTTATCCATTCACCCATCAGTAGACACTTAGGTTGTTTCCATGTCTTGGCTACTGTAAATAATGCTGCATTGAACATGGGGGTGCATTATATTTTCAAGTTAGTGTTTTCATTTCTTTTGGATAAATACCCAGAAGTGGAATTGCTGGATCATTTGGTAGTTCTGTTTTTTATTTTAAAATATTTATTTATTTATTTAGGCCATGCCGTGCGGCTTGTGGGATCTTAATTCCATGACCAGGGATCCATCCAGGCCTTTGGCAGTGAAGGTTCAGAGTTCTAACCACTGGACTGTCAGAGAATTCCCAGTAGTTCTATTTTTAATTTTTTGAGGAATCTCTATACAGTTTTTCATAGTGGCTGCACTAATAGTGCACGTGAGTTCCCTGTTCTCCACATCCTTACCAACACTTACTCTTGTCTTTTTGGTAAGGTAGTATCTTGTTGTGATTTGATTTGCATTTGCCTGATGGATAGTGATGTTGAGCACCTTTTCATGTACCTGTTGGCCATCTGTATATCTTCTTTGGAAAAATGTCTGTTCAGATCCTCTGCCCATTTATTAATCAGATTGGGTTTTTTGTTGTTTGTTTGTAGGTTGTTTTTTGTTTTGGGGGTTTTTTGTTTGTTTGCTATTGAATTGTATGAGTTCTTTCTATATTTTGGATATTAACTCCTTATCAGATATATGATTTGCAAATATTTACTCCCATTCCATAGTTTGCCTTTTCATTTTGTTGATGGTTTCCTTTGCTGTGCAGAAGCTTTTTAGTTTGATGTAGTCCCACTTGTTTATTTTTTGCATTTGTTGCTTTTGCTCTCAAATCCAAAAAAAAAAAAATCATTGCCAGGACCAATGTTACGGAGCTTACTCCCTATGTTTTCTTTTTGGAGTTTTATAATTTCCAGTCTTACTTTCAAGTCTTTAATCCATTTTGAGTTAATTTTTGTGTATGGGTAAGATAGCAATCCAGTTTCATTCTTCTGCATGTGGCAAAATGCAAAATGGGGAATGCAATTTCCCCAACACCATTTTTTATTTTTTAAAATTTTATTGGGGAAAATTTTTTTATTGGAGTATAGCTGATTTACAATGTTGTGTTAGTTTCAGGTGTACAGCAAAGTGATTCAGTTATACATATACATATATTCATTCTTCTTCAGATTCTTTACCCATGTAGGTTATTACAGAATACTGAGTAGAGTTCCCTGTGCTATACAGTAGGTCCTTGTTGGTTATCTGTTTTATATACAGCAGTGTGTGTATGTTAATCCCAAGCTCCTAATTTATCCCTCCCCTCCCCGCAACACCATTTATTGAAGAGACTGTTCTTTTCCCATTGCATATTCTTGGCCTTTTTGTCCTTTCCCCATTACATAGTCTTGGCTCCTTTGTTGTAAATTAATTGACTGTATATGTGGGTTTATTTCTGGGCTGTTCTGTTCCATTGATCAAGGTGTCTGTTTCTATGCCAATACCATACAGTTTTGATTACTGTAACTTCGTAAATAGTTTGAAATCAGGACATATGATGCCTCTAACTTTGTTCTTCTTTCTCAAGATTGCTTTGTCTATTTGGGGTCTTTTGTGGGTCCATACAAATTTTAGGATTTTTTTTTTCCTGTGAAAATGCCATTGGAATTTTGATAGGGATTGCATTGAATCCATAGATTGCTTTGGGTAGTAAAGACATTTAAACAATATTAATTCTTCCACACCATGAGCATGGAATATCTTTCCTCTTATTTGGTCTTCTTCAACTTCTTTAATCATTGTCTTTTTGTTTTCAGTGTACAAATCTTTCACCTCCTTGGCTAAATTTATTTTTAGGTATTTTATTCTTTTTGATGAAATTGTAAATGGGATTGTTTTCTTAATTTCTCTTTCTGATCATCCTTTGTTAGTGCCTAGAAATGCACTATGTGTATTGATTTTGTATCCTGCCACTTTACTGAATTCTTTTATTCTAACATTTTTTTTGATGGACTCTTTAGGGTTTTCTGTATATATAATATGTCATCTGCAAATAATGACAGCTTTACTTCTTCCTTTTTGATTTGGATGCCTTTTATTTCTTTTCCTTGCCTAATTGCTCTGGCTAGGACTTCCAGTACTATGGTGAATGAAAGAGGGTAGAGTAGGCATCCTTGTCTTGTTCCTGATTCTTAGAGGCAAAGCTTTCAGCTTTTCACCATGGAGCATGATATTAGCTGTGGACTTGTCATATATGGCCTTTATTAAGTTGAAGTATATTCCCTCTATACCCACTTTGTTGAGAGTTTTTATAAATGGATGTTGAATTTTGTCAAATGCCTTTCTGCATCTCTTGAGATGATCATAAGATGTCTATCTTTCATTTTGTTAATATAGTGTTTCACATTAATTGATTTGTGGATGTTGAACTATCCTTGCATCCCTAGAATAAATCCCACTTGATCATTATGTATGATCCTTTAATGTACATATTATTGTTTAATTCTGTTTGCTAATATTTTGTTGACAATTTTTGCATCAGTGTTCATTATGGGTGTTGGCCTATAATTTTCTTTTCTTGTGGCATCCTTGTCTGGTTTTGGTATCAGGGCAATAATGCTGGCCTTGCAAAGATAGTTTGGAAATGTGTCCTCCTCTTCTATTCTTTGCAAGAGTGAGAAGGATTAGTATTAATTCTTCTTTATTTTTTTTTTAACTTTTAAAAATTTATTTAAACAAAATTTTTTTAAATTTTAGGCTGTGTTCGGTCTTCATTGCTGTGCGCAGGCTTTCTTTAGTTGTGGTGAGTGGGGACTACTCTTCGTTGCAGTGTGCGGGCTTCTCATTGAGGTAGCTTCTCTTGTGGAACATGGGCTCTAGGCACACAGGCTTCAGTAGTTGTGGCATACGGGCTCAGTAGTTGTGGCTCGCAGGCTCTAGAGTGCAGGCTCAGTAGTTGTGGTGCACGGGCTTAGCTGCTCTGCGGCATGTGGCATCTTCCTGGACCAGAGATTGAATCCATGTCCCCTGCATTGGCAGGCGGATTCTTAACCACTGCGCCACCAGGGAAGTCCCTAATTCTTCTTTAAATGTTTGGTAGAATTCACCAGTGAAGCTGTCTGGTCCTGAACTTTTGTTTATTAGGAGATTTTTATTTACTGATTCAACCTCCTTACTGGCAATTGGTCTGTTCAGATTTTATGTTTCTTCATTATTCAGTCTTGGTAGGTTGTATGTTTCTGTGAATTTATCCATTTCTTCTAGGTTGTCCAATTTTTTGGCATATAATTGTTCAGAGTAGTCTCATGATCCTTTGTATTTCTATGATATCAATTATAATGGCTCATCTTTCATTTCTAATTTTATTTATTTGAGTCCTCTCTTTTTTCTTGGGGAGTCTAGCTAAAAGTTCATCTGTCTTATCTTTTCAAAAAAAAAAAGATCTTGCTTTCATTGATCTTTCTTTGAACCATTGGTTGTTTGGTAGCATGTTGTTTAATCTCCACATATTTGAATTTTCCAGTTCCCTTCTTGTAATTGATTTCTAGTTTCATGCCATTGTGGTCAGAAAAGATGCTCGATATGATTTCAGTCTTCTTAAATTTATTGACTTGTTTTGTGGCCTAATATATGATCTGTCCTGCAGAATGTTCCATGTGTGCTTAAGAAGAATGTGTATTCTGTTGCTTTTTTTTTCTTTTAATTTATTTATTTTATTTATTTATTTTTGACTGCATTGGGTCTTTGTTGCTGTGTGCAGGCTTCCTCTAGTTGCAGCGAGTGGGGGCTACTCTGTTGCGGTGCATGGGCTTCTCATTGCAGTGACTTCTCTTGTTGCACAGCACGGGCTCTAGGCATGCAGGTTTCAGTAGATGTAGCATGCAGGCTCAGTAGTTTTGGCTCACGTGCTCTAGAGTGCAGGCTCAGTAGTTGTGGCGCATGGGCTTATTTGCTCCGTGGCATGTGGGATCTTCCCGGACCAGGGCTCAATCCTGTGTCCCCTGCATTGACAGGTGGATTCTTAACCACTATGCCACCAGGGAAGCCCCTATTCTGTTGCTTTTGGGTGGAGTGTTATATGTATGTCTGTTAAGTCCATCTGAACTAATGTGTCATTTAAGGCCAATGTTTCCTTATTGATATGCTGTCTGGATGATCTATCCATTGACAAAAGAGGGGTATTAAAATCCTCTACTATCATTGTATTGCTGTCTATGCTTCCCTTTAGGTCTGTTAATATTTGCTTTATATATTTCGGTGCTACTGTGTTGCGTGCATAAATATTTACAAATGTTATATCCTCTTGATGGGTTGACTCCTTTATCATTATGTAATGACCTTCTTTGTCTCTTATTACAGTCTTTGTCTTAAAGCCCATTTTGTCTGATATAAGTATAGCTGCCTCAGCTTTTTTTGGTTTTCATTTGCATGAAATATCTTTTTCCATCCCTTCACTTTCAGTCTGTGTGTGTCCTTACATCTGAAGTGAGTCTCTCTTTTTTTTTTTTGCGGTACGCAGGCCTCTCACCGTTGTGGCCTCTCCCGCTGCGGAGCACAGGCTCCGGACGCGCAGGCTCAGTGGCCATGGCTCACGGGCCCAGCCGCTCTGCGGCATGTGGGATCCTCCCGGACCAGGGCACGAACCCGCATCCCCTGCATCGGCAGGCGGACTCCCAACCACTGCACCACCAGGGAAGCCTCTGAAGTGAGTCTCTTGTAGGCAGCATATAGAGGGGTCTTGTGGTTTGTTTGTTTGTTTTTGGCTGCATCGGATCTTAGTTGTGGCATGCAGGATCTTCATTGAGGCATGGGGGATCTTTCGTTGCAGCGTGCAGCCTTTTTGTTGTGGTGCGTGGGCTTCTCTGTAGTTGTGGCATGTGGATTTTCTCTTCTCTAGTTGTGGCGTGCAGGCTCCAGGGCAGGTGGGCTCTGTAGTTGTGGCATGCAGTTCCAGAGAGTGTGGGCTCTGTAGTGTGTGGCACGCAGGCTTTGGTTGAGGCGCATAAGCTCAGTAGTTGTGGCACTCGGGCTTAGTTGCCCGGCAGCATGTGAGATCTTAGTTCTCTGACCAGGGATTGAACCTGCGTCCCCTGCATTGTAAGGCAGATTCTTTACCACTGGACCACCTGGGAAGTCCCAGCCACTCTGTCTTTTTTTTTTTTTTTTTTGTGATACCCGGGCCTCTCACTGTTGTGGCCTCTCCCGCCTCAGAGCACAGGCTCCAGACGCGCAGGCCCAGCGGCCATGGCTCACAGGCCCAGCCGCTCCACGTCATGCGGGATCCTCCCAGACCGGGGCACGAACCCGTGTCCCCTGCATCGGCAGGCGGACTCTCAACCACTGCGCCACCAGGGAAGCCCGGCAGGCGGATTCTTAACCACTGCGCCACCAGGGAAATCCCTCATGTTTTTCTTTTTAATTAATTTTTATTGGAGTATAGTTGCTTTACAATGTTGTGTTAGTTTCTTGCTGTACAGCAAAGCGAATCAGTCATACATATACATATATCCACTCTCTTTTAGATTTCCTTCCCATTTAGGTCACCACAGAGCATTGAGTAGAGTTCCCTGTGCTACACAGTAGGTTCTCATTAGTTATTTGTTTTATACGTAGTAGTGTATATATGTCAGTCTCAATCTCCCAATTTATCCCACCCTTCCTTTCCCCACTTGGTAACCATAAGTTTATTCCCTACATCTGTGACTCTATTTCTGCTTTGCAAATAAATTAATCTCTACCATTTTTCTAGATTCCACATACAAGTGATATTATACGATATTTGTTTTTCTCTTTCTGACTTCCTTCAGTATATACAACAATCTCTAGGTCCATCCACATCTCTGCAAATGGCACTATTTCATTCCTTTTATGGCTGAGTAATATTCCATTGTGTATATGTACCACATGTTCTTTAGCCGTTCCTCTGTCGATGCACATTTAGGTTGTTTCTGTGTCCTGGCTATTGTAAATAGTGCTGCAATGAACATCGGGGTGCATGCATCCTTTCGAATTATGGTTTTCTCTGGATATATGCCTAGGAGTGGGATTGCTGGGTCATATGGTAGCTCTATTTTTAGTTTTTTAAGGAGCCTCCATATTGTTCTCCATAGTGGTTGTACCAATTTACATTCTCACCAACAGTGTAGGAGGGTTCCCTTTTCTCCACACCCTCTCCAGCATTTATTGTTTGTAGATTTTTTTATGATGGCCATTTTGACCAATGTGAGGTGATACCTCATTGTAGTTTTGATTTGCATTTCTCTAATAACTAGTGATGCTGAGCATTTTTTCATGTGTTTGTTGGCTATCTGTATGTCTTCTTTGGAGAAATGTCTATTTAGGTCTTCTGCCCGTTTTTTGATTGGGTCATTTGTTTTTTTGATATTGAGCTGCATGAGCTGTTTGTATATTTTGGAGATTAATCCCTTGTCAGTTGCTTCATTTGCAAATATTTTCTCCCATTCTGAGGGTTTTCTTTTCATTTTGTTTATTGTTTCCTTTGCTGTGCACATTTTTCTTGTTATTAACCATTTATATTCTATGAATTGTTTCTTCATGTTCTTTCTGTTTTCTTGTAGTTTGTCTTTTTCTTGCTTGTCTTTTTCTGCATGATTTCTTTGCATAGTGAAGACTGTGTTGTGTGTCATATTTCATGCACATACTTCTCTCTGTTATCATATCCCTCATCTTTTAATTTTGTCTATGATTTTTTTACTTAGAGAAATTAAAATTTTTTCATTTGTAAATTCATTCATTTTGTATAAGTATGCATGTGTGTGTGCATGCATGTGTGATTCCTTCCCTTGTTTTAATGCTTAGGAATTTCTTCCCCATCCTAAAAGCAGATTAAAAGTCCCATCATTTTCTTTCTTTACCATCATTTTCTTTCTTTAGGTTCTTTTAGTTTCTTTTTTTGTATTTAGTTTTTTTATCTATCTGGAATTATTTTGGTATAGGGTTTGAGATGAAGAGCTAAAACCTTTTTTTTTTCACTCAGTGTATTGGATTTTAGTAATACTTTTTACTATACATTGAATTTTTACATTTATTACTATTTGTTTCTTGGCCATGCTTATATGTTCCATTAATCTTGCCTTTGTGCTTTACAATAAACTTTGATTAGGTCACAGAGAACTTTGCGGTTCAAGTTCTTTGGGCTTGGAGACCCCAAATGCCTCCTCAGTCATTCATCCTGGTTCATTACTTTTGAACTCAGAAGGCTCTCCACATCTCGCCCTGCTCATATGCACTGTGGGGCTTTCCCTTCTAATTGTTCTACTCTGTGTTTTATGAATTACACATACCTTATGAATCACGTTAACTTTCTTGTACTTTCAGTATCATACCTGAGTTAACTTTAATCTTTTTCTCCTCTTCTCAGCCCAGTCTGCATTTCTTTGCCTACATGTGTGCTCTCATTCCCTAGCATTTCTTCACCCCAAGTTTGTGTGTTAAAACTTGTTGGTATGAATTTATTCTTTTCCTGGTTTTCTTCTATTACTTTTCTTTGGTTGAATTTTTTTTTTTAATTAACCAAAATATTCTTTGACAAAAACATTATTTTTATTCCCATGTTTTATTGCAACCATGTCTCTCCTTTTTCATGTCTTTTTCTGTTCTCAGTACTTATTCCTCAGTAAAGGAAAACATATTTCTTCTCTAAGCTTGTCTGGGGCTTGAAGAGAAGTTGGGCTGTTCCACATCCTCTGTCTTGAATACCCTTTCTGGCCCTGCTTGGAGAACTGTTACTCACCTTTCAGATCCAGCTCAGATATTGTCTCCTCTGTGAGGCCCTCAGGGCTAAAATTAGCCATTCTTTTCTCTTTGTTTCCATTCTTAGGGCCCTCTCTTACAGGCATCTTACAACCTCAGTGTAATTCATTGTTTTCATAGCCATCTTCCTTGCTAAGCAGTGTCCTTCCTCTTCAGTGTCAGGGAAATTCCTGATTTTCCTCTGTATCCCCAGCTCCAGCTCAGCCCCTCCATATCCTAGCTGCTCCATGAGTGGACCTGGGAGGTAGGGTAGATTCGGTGCTGTACTGAAGGGCTGTAGGAGAGCTCCCCTCCTACCCTTAGACATTCCTCTCTAAAAATGAATACCAGCCTGACCTTGACTTTCTGGCCTCACCTCTCCCCCTACTCATGAGACTGGTAAATTTTTCCAATAGGTTCTTGAAACACAGAATGTTCAACCCCTTACACCTTTAAAGGGTGATTTGGAAATGGAGGCCCAGTCAGGCCTTGAGGGAATAGGGGTCCAGGATACATCAAATTGATTGGGGCAGTTGTGTTTGGTTGTAGATGTTGGGAGTGTGGGAGGCTGGAGGGGTGGGGGTAAGATGGGGGTCCACCCAGACAGGGAGTGAGGTGACCTAGGTCCAGTTGTACTATTGCTTCAAATAAAGTTTGTTGAGACAGTTAAAGACATATGTCAAAGGAACACATTCTGGAAAGAGAATTGATAAGGAAGCAAATTAATATATGTAGAGTATTTCCCATTATTATATAATTAGTTTTTTGTTTGAACAGTTTTGTTTTCCTGTTTAAGTGAAAAAAAAAAACAATCTTCTGATATAGAACATATAAAATGAATTATAAAACACAAAACAAGGGCTTCCCTGGTGGCGCAGTGGTTGAGAGTCCGCCTGCCGATGCAGGGGACCATGGGTTCGTGCCCCGGTCCGGGAAGATCCCACGTGCCGCGGAGCGGCTGGGCCCGTGAGCCATGGCTGCTGAGCCTGCGCGTCTGGAGCCTGTGCTCCGCAACGGGAGAGGCCACAACAGTGAGGCCCGCGTACCGCAAAAAAAAAAAAAAAAAAAAAAAAAAAAAAGAGTAAAGATGACATTCCAAGTGTGAGACTATATATAAAACTATCACCTCCCCTTCCCTTATTATTATTTCTTAATAGTGAAAAAAGCTAGATTTTGTTATTGTTGTCATTTCTTTTTAATGGTGAAGACCTAAGTTGGGGTGGGAGGTGAATATAGGCGGGCAGTTGGGAAGGTTGGGGAGCAGGGAAGCACATCTACACCCTCTCTGCTCAAAGCCTGTCCTGGGAGTGGTTCCTGCTTCCTCAGGCTCAGCCAGGAGAGCTAGATGGGCTTGGTTGCCCTGCCAGGTGAAGGTGTGTTTCTAGGCGTGGCCCAGCAGGTGGCAGCACACCCCAGAGGTCCTGGGCTAGGTGGCTCCTGGCCCTCCTTAGCTCTGGAGGTGGGAGTAGAGTTAGGCACCTGCTCGCAGGCCCTCCCCTGGGGGTGCTGGCTGCTTGCCTCGAAGCCCCTTATTTAGCACACTTTGGATAGAAGTGTTTATTGGTTCCCTCTGGGAAGCCTGGGAAGCCAGTCTTCTTAGCTACTGGTAGAGGTTCTGGTCTAGAGGCTCCTCCTCCCAGGAGGTTTGAGCAGTAGGTAAGGTGTGCAGGCAGAACTGAGAGCAAGGCCTCAGGAAGCAGAGGGTAGCTTCTGGGATTTTGTGCTCTGCCTTCCCTTATGTGTGGGGAATATATAAAAGAGAATCTTGGTGGCTATGTTTGCTTATTTTTGCTAATTTTTACTAATATAAGAAATAAAACATTTTCTTTTTAATACAGAGAGGTGCAAAGATAAAAACTAAAAAAGGACCATAGCCTTGCCACCAGGATAACCCCTGTTATCAATAAAAATGATAATAAAGTAAGACGTGTTTAAGGTTTGAAAATTTGAACTACAGAAAAGTATAAAATGAGAAGTAAATGTTTCCTTCCCCTCCACTTTCAGCTTCTTTCCAAAGGAAACCACAAGTTTATGATTGCTTTGAGGAAAGAAGAGAAAACAAGGGCTGTGCACATGCCCGAGTGTCTCTAACTATTTACATTTCTTTTATTTTCTTATTTTCAACCCCAAAATGATCATTGTATATACTAAGCCTTGTTTTTTTCATGCACCATACCTTGAAGATATTTCTTTCTTTTTCTTAAGTTGAGGTATAATTGGCACATTTTGTACAACATAATGCTTTGCTATTTGTTACCATACATTGTTATGATTTTTTTTTCTTGTGATGAGGACTTGAAGATCTTTCTAGAAAGCACATACAGACTTCAGTCTATGGTAATTTTTTTAATGGGTCTCCGTTGTTGGAGATTTTGGTTGGCTCCACTTTGGGGCTAATATAAACTATGTTTTAGTGGACATCCTTGCATATTTATTTTGGCATGCTTCTACAAGTCCAAATTCCAGAGTAAGTCAAAGGGAAAGTACATTTAAATTTTTTTTTTTTATGTTACAAGACAGCAATCTTTTATTGAAACAGTTTTGTCTAAAACTATGCATGGAGAGATTAATCTCTTGTTCACAAATTAGGATAAGTCTAACATCACTATTCCAAACCAGTATTATTTACAAAAAAGAAACTTTGCTTTATCGCCAGGTTCACAGGACTAAATTTTAAACCAACTTCAGTCTAGCTTTTAAAATCTTCCTGCCATCAAATGCCCAGCAAACCTTATTAGGGTAGGGGGCAGCCTTTTGATGGCAACATTCATCATTTACCAGGAATGCAGAACCACAACTGAGCAACAACAACAAAAGATTAAATCATTCCAAACAATTCCTATTTGCTCTCCAGAAGAACGCTTTGTCTAATTCTCCCCTTCTATACAGACAGGTGGGAGAGGAACCCCACAGAGAATCATAATGTTAATTAAATTAAACTCTTCAAAAAGTGAACAAGATCATTTAATGTATATATGGATGAATTGCAGTCGATGACACTAGCAGATAATAAACTTAAACCCAGATTAACACACACCCCAACAGCTGACCAGCTCAAATAGTTACTTCTTATTTAATCTGGATCACCTGTGCAATTTTTTATTCTCTAGTTAAATACATTGCCAAAACCTTTCAAAGCATATAGGGGGCAGGCTTCTTAGAAATTCAAACAAATATTAAATAATAAAAATTGCTGGCTTATTATACAGTTTCTGACAGACTCCAATATGCTGGGTGACAGAAAGTAATTCTATCTCAGTTGCTAGTAAAAAGGTAAATCTTGTATGTACATAGAAAGACAGTATTACAAGACTATAGTGTTACCTACCAAAACAAGAATATCTAGAATGTAATTTTCAGTAAACACTTGGGACGAAGGGCAATCAGAATATAAGAGAAAGCAAAATCCACATAAATTAATTCTTAATTTGAGAAATCAATAAAATGTATACATAAATTGATAAATACTGTCTCCACAGGTCACTAATTCCAAGGACTAGTTAGTAGTTAGTTTCTAACTAAATTATTACAGGACATTCTGGTGTATTCTGTCTTCTTGTGATCAGTTTGTTCTGGCAAGACTGCAGCAAGCACTTGCCCTTGAAAACAGCTCAGCAGGAGAAGGCTCGGAGGCAATCACTTCATTTATTAACTAGCCACAAAATAAGTCCCAAGATTACAATAATCACTGACAGGACAAGCACCAGGATACAGATCTTCTTGCGAGATTTTTTCTGATAGTAAGCAGCTCGCTGTAACTGATCAGTGGCTCTTTCTACATGCACCTCTGAGCTTTCCACATTGGCTTCTATGCTGTCAATGAGATCACCTTGGTCATGGATCATCATTGCCAAATCTTTAAATATCTGATTGACATCCAAAATATCAGCCTCCAGCTGCTGAATTGCCGTTTCCCTGTCTTTAATAAGTTCCAAATCCTGTTCAGTGATGGCCACCTCATCCTCCTGGCTCTGCATCTGGTTCCACTCCTCATGGCTGTCAGATGAGACGAGTTGCTCCTCTCTTTGCCTCTCCTCCACAGAAAGACGAGATCCAGCTCTTGCTCTGGCAATAGTCTCCTTTTCCTTTTCAGATACCCTTCTCTGTACAGTCTGGAAATTGTTTAAGGCTGCAGAGAAGTCATTCATGAGACGTTCCTTCTGAAGTTTCTGCTGGCGCTGTTCTGAAGTAGATGAAGGAAGGGGCAAGGACCCTAATTCCTTCAGTAATTCATTTGTTTCCTTGGCAAGCTGATTTGTAGAGTGCTGTAACTGTTGCAGATTTTCCTGTAGCTTGCTTGAATCTTGCTTAGTTCCTAGTTGGCTCATCAAATTCTTTATCTGAGCAGCTTACAAAAACACAGATGTGTTAATAGCCTCTAAGTCTGTTAAGAAACAATAATTAAGCAAAATCTTCCAGGTGATTGCTGAGTGACTCTTTTCCTGAGTAGAAACTGAACAACTTAGTCCTTAGCAGCATGTACAAGTTATTTCTCTGGCTTGGCCGATCCTCTGGATGTTGCCGCTGCATGTCTGGATGATGCTGTTGAAGTCCCGGAGCGGGGTCCCCGAGGCCCCCGGGTTCCGGTACATATCTAAGGGACCGTAGGACATGACGAGGAGCCGAGACCGACCACATTTAAAATTTTGATGGCTAAATTTCCCTCCAGGGTAAAAGGTTGCCCTGGTTTACATTACATTACACCATGAGTGTGTGAGAGTGCCTGTTTCCAGGTGGCTATAGGGACATCTGCCCCCTGCGAGGAGCCCTCTGACATCCACAGTGGTAAGACTGGGTGCTCAGCGGAAGCAGGCCCAGCCCCTCTGCTGCAGGGCAGTGGTTAGCTCCCTCCACGGCCTTTGCCTCCACTGCAGGTCTCCTCTGTGGTTGTGAGGTGACGGTTTCAGTGTGGCAGCCTTTCTTTTAGCAATGGAGAGCACTCCCTGTTAACAATGTTTTCCTTTCCGTCCTGGGGTGAGAGAGTAAATAACCAAATCTTGACTCTTCCAGGTAAAGAAGGCATATAGGCAGAAGGCCCTCTCCTGCCACCCAGACAAAAATCCGGATAATCCCAGAGCAGGTGAGCCTCTCCTAGGCATAGGGAGAAGGAGGCCAACCCACCTGGGTGTGGTGTGAGTGCCGTGGGAGGCCAACGCACACAGCCTGGCTTTGGGCGCTGGGCCCCAAGGCTGCACTTCGCATGTTAGGAGCATCTGGTCAATTGCTGATGCACTCACCCTTCCTTGCTAGTCCATCATCTGCTGATGTCTGCTTTTCTAGCAGCCTGTGGCTTCTTTGAGGTGCTCTTTTGAGGGAGTACACCATCATCAAGTCTAACTTTACTTTTCTCCCCTCTCTTTTTTGATCCCTATGTTTAGTTGAACTCTTCCATCAGCTTTCTCAGGCCTTGGAGGTACTGACCGATGCTGCCGCCAGGGTAAGCTCATCCTTCTCTATCTAAATTACTCCACATTTATAGACCACTGTGTGCTTCATCCTCTATACTTGGCCATGCATCACAGTCCTTGCTGTCCTAGCCTGGAGACCCTGTCACCAGACTGCCTCCTGATGGTTCTAGGGCTAGCGGCAGGGCCGGGGAGGTGGCTGGGCTCTGTGTGTGTTCCCTGGCTGACTGCTCCTCTGTGTTCCTTTCTTCTGCCAGGCTGCATATGACAAGGTCAGGAAAGCCAAGAAGCAGGCAGCAGAGAGGACCCAGAAACTTGATGAGAGAAGGAAGAAAGTGAAGCTTGGTAGGTGACATCGTGGTGCTGGTAGCCTGCAGTTTCCCTGGACCGCTTTCCTGCAGCTCCCCCACCTTTCCTCCTGCAGCTTCAGTTCCAGCAACTCAGAGCTTGGCGGCCCCGGCTCTGGGCAGAACCCTGTTCTCAGGGGTGGCTCCTAAAGGACAGTCATAGGAATAATAACAGTGACTAGGTGTGCTATTAGCTAAGCGCTGTGACAGATGTTTTAGTGCCTCCTTTAATTATTACAACTATCCAAGGAGCTGGGTGTTATGAAACCCACTTTTTATAGACAAAAGAGGCTAAGGCACCAAAAGGATAAGAACTTGCTGGAGCCAGGATTTGAACCCACACAGCATGAGTACAGTCAGCGTTCTTGTTGGCCATGCCGTCCTGGAACTTTTTCATTCGTCCCAGCTCTGCACAGAGCTTTCACTCCGTGAAATCCTCTCAGAAGAATCCAAAGAGATCCAGGCGTTTGTCTTTTAAGAAACAGCTTTATTGACATATGTTTTGTATATCATATCATCCACCCATTTCAAGTGAACAATTCAGTGATTTTTAGTAAATTTACCAAATGGTGCAACTATGACTCTAAATCAATTTTAGAACATTTTCATCACCCCCATAAGATTGGTCCAAGCATGCTTTACTCGATTTTTCTCCCCTTCCTCTTGCCTGCTTCACATCCATATATTTATTATGTACATATACCATCCCAGTACATCCATCAAAAACAAACAAACCTGAAGAGTTTAGGTAAATAAAGTGAACAGAAAACAAAGTGGTGTGTCCCAGATCTGAAAGAAGCATTTGTCACAGCAGCTGGCCTGGGACAGGGCCACAAGCAGGTTTCTCTTGGAAGGTGGGAAGGCTCCAGGACCTGGGGTGATGTCCTTGCATGGTGGCTGCCATCCCTGTAGGAGCCGTTGTAGCCGGGTCCACAGTGAGGCTTGGTAAATGTGAGTTGAGGGGGGAGGTAGAAGATTCCACCGTGAGACTTCCCTGGTGGTGCGGTGGTTAAGAATCCGTCTGCCAATGCAGGGGACACGGGTTCAATCCCTAGTCCAGGAAGATCCCACATGCCGTGGAGCAACAAAGCCCGTGCGTCACAACTACTGAGCCTGCGCTCTAGAGCCCGCAAGCCACAACTACCGAAGCCCACACACCTAGAGCCCGTGCTCCGCAACATGAGAAGCCACCGCAATGAGAAGCCCGCGCACTGCAACGAAGAGTAGCCCCTGCTCGCCACAACTAGAGAATGCCTGCGCGCAGCAACGAAGACCCAATGCAGCCAAAAAAAAAAGAAGATTCTGTGGGAACTCAAGCTCAGTGGTGGGAAGAGCATCAAAGCCATGGCAAGGTCGCAGGTCAGGCTGTGGTGCCAAACCACAGGAACAGAGGCCAGGAGCTCCACCCACTGGCAGCCCTGACCCATGGCCCTGGGCTGCTGACATAAGCACCCACCCACACCTTGTTCACTGTTTGGAGAACCAGCTTAGTCAGCGTGAGCTGCTTTAACTTTTCCAGACCCCGGCCACTCAGCTGGATCCTATTCTCTTCCTTGTTAGGACTTTTCTCAATGGAAATTAATTTGGGAGCACATAGGCATTGAGGGAGGGGCCAGAGTTACTGTATAGGTTCATGCTGTGTGAGACTTTGGGGAAGCAGCCAGAGCCTGGTAGGCTGGGGCCATGTAGAAACTGCTTAGACCAGACATTGGGTCATTCAACCCTTGTTCGTAGACCTGGAGGCCCGGGAGCGGCAGGCCCAGGCCCACGGCAGCGACGAGGAGGAGGAGGAGGAGAGCCGGAGCACCGGGACACTAGAGCAAGAGGTGAGCGTCCAGGCACTGCAGCCATCTGCAGGGGGAGGAGGCTGGTGGAGCAAAGGGGTTGCTGTGGCTGGAGAGGGCATGCCATTTCCACTTTCTTCTGTGGGATCTGGGTGATCTGTCCCACCTGCAGGTTGCTGAGCCTAGCTTGCAGGTGGAATGTCCCAGGGACCTTTGCAAGGTGAGCCAACCTGGAACTGGATCTGCACAGAACTGTCACCCTCCCCAACTCCCACTCTGCAGATCAGACGCCTGCGAGAAGAGGGTTCCCGGCAGCTGGAGGAGCAGCAGAGGGTGATCCAGGAGCAGATACGCCAGGAACGGGAACAGAGGTTGAGAGGTGAGAGTCCGTCCCCCAAACCTGCCTCCCACTCTGAGGCAGCTCTTGATGCCCAGAGTGGCCACAGTGGCTGCTCAGGGAAGTTGTTCTGGAAGCTTCCACCTGCTGGAACCCCCTGGGCACCCCACTTGGACACATGCCACCTGTCTCTTCTTACCAGTTCTCTGAGGCCTATTGGATTTTCACTCTACCTGCGATCTCCTGGCCCCATTTATCTTAGTCCCAAGCAGAGCTGGCTCTATTTTGGAGCAGATCACCAGGGCGGGGCGGGGAAGGCTCTGGGGTACTTTGTTTCAGTAGAATTGTGTGGTCTATACCTCTACCTTCTGCCCCCCGTAGGTGTTCATAGCCCTTCGTTGGCAGAGTGCTGACCATGGCCTTCAGCAGGCAGCTGGGCAGCTGTCCCAAGGTGACAGCTCCTCAGGGTTGGGGTGGGATTGCCTCTACTTGCCCTACCAGGCTCCACAGCAGGGCGGGGCAAATACTGCCCTTGGTCAGGAGTGATCTTTTCTAGGTCCTTTGGCCCTGGGCTGTGTCTCCTTTGGGAGAGAGAACCTCTGATTCCATCATATTCTACCTTGCTAATTTTCCTAAATTTTCTAGGAATGGCAGAAAATCCTGAAAGCAAAGGAACCCCCAAGCTAAAGGTGAGCCCTGCGGATCTACGGGCCACCTCACACCATCTCCTCTCAGCAGAACAGATGCTTCCATGGGCACAGGTGCTTCTGGCGGGGACGCTGGATCTCTGGGAGCCACACCACTACCCACATCCCGTCCTTCCATCTTCCCACTGCCTGGGCATCAGGATGGCCTCTCAGAGCTGGCCGTGAAAGGCTGCAGCGCAGCCCTCCCTGAGGCCCTCGAAGGAGAGCATCTTATAGGGCTGGAAGCGTAGCTGTGGGTGAGCAGGCCACCTGCCTGTCTGTTTTCAAGGGGAATGCATTTGGGGGGGTGCTCCTTAGATTACCAGTACTTTGAAGGGGGGTGTCTGCTCAGACTGTAAAGCTCAGGTGCAGGGTCTGGTTCTGTTGAGAAGTCAGTGTTTAATGGTGACACCCACTGCTGTCTTTTCAGCTCAAGTGGAAGAGCAAGGAGGCCAAGTCACAAGGCGGCTATTCCAGAGATGTCCTCCTGCGGCTTTTTCAAAAGGTCTGCCCTGCTGACTTCCCCCTAACCCATCATCTCAGGCCCCACCTCAGCCCAAACCCCAGGATCTCCAGGCCTAACCTTCCTTCCCATCTCTACCTGCCTTTTTTTCTGTGTCATAGACCTTCTCCCCAGGCCACGGCCTTCCAGTCACTCATGTTGCCATGTGCCCCTTCCCTTGCCATCCTTAGAAGCAAAGGGCTTGGCTGCGTTTGTGGGGCGAGAGGAGGCTATTGTCTGGCACCAAAGCCCCATCCTCTTCACCTCCTTCAGTTGCTGAGGCAGCTGTGCGTCTCTGCTGGTCTAAATTCCCACGTCTGCCAAGCTCTCCTTTGCTGTCCTCTGCATTCCCGAAGGGCAGGGGAACCTTTCTTTCCCATCTCTGATATCCCCTTTCTGGTTGAACCTAGCAATGAGAGGTTATACCCCGGCTAAAAATGGCCTAGTGGCCTCTGGGTGGCTCAGGCTTGTCTCTGGTGTGAGCTGGGCCATCCTGAAGGCTGAGCCACGCTTACCGGGACCCCCTTATCCTCACAGTACGGAGAGGTGCTCAACCTGGTACTGTCCAGTAAGAAGGCAGGCACCGCCGTGGTGGAGTTTGCAACCATCAAGGCTGCGGTGAGTGCTATGTGGGGCTTTGGGGGCTACCGACAGCCCTGCCTTTCCAGGGGAGGAATCCAGTTCTGTAGGCCCTCTGAGCTTAGGTGTCCACACTCCCAGGGGATCTCTGGGCCAGCTCAGAGCCAAGATTTCCCAGAGCCCCTCCAGCTCCCAGGAGTAGAGGCACAGTGAGTGAAGGGATGGACAGGAGAATATTCCGGGGATGGCTTCATTTCCTGCTGCCTGGCTCCACACCCTCCACCTTCCCCTGGAAGCCAGCACGCCTCCAGGTTGGAGCCCTCGCACTGCCTTCTCCCCTTCCCCCACTCCCCAGTCAGAAAGCTCACGTGGCGCACAAGGAAGGTCAGAGCTTCAGCACACCATTGTATGAAGTTTGCTGTGCTTTGCTTGGAGGATGAGAGCGCTGGTTCTGGTTCTTTCTGTGGGGGTAGCGAGAGCCACTTTGTAGCCGACTGGAGTGATGGGACCAGGACCGGATACTGTATTTGACAGGAGCTGGCTGTCCAGAATGAAGTGGGCCTAGTCGATAACCCTCTGAAGATTTCCTGGTTGGAGGGACGGCCCCAGAGCACAATGGGCCCTAACCACCCAGGACTGTCCCAGGTAAGAAGCCAGGCCTCACGCAGCTGGGCCTGCTCAGGCTTCGGGGCGCCTCTTCCTGTTTGGGCTCTTCTCAGGGCCCTTTCCTCGCAAATCCCAGTCATCAGGAATATGGAGAGATTGGCAGGACCACCAATCCAAGCAGGAGGACTGTGATTCCTTGCTGATCCCCTTTCCTCTCTGAGTGCCAGCGGGGCCCACCCTATGCAGACCTCTTAGACCTTATTTTCCATGTTCTGGTCCCCTTTGGGGTCTCTCATCATCACCCAAAGACATTGTCCTGGCCTGCGGGTCGCTTGGTTGCAGTGTGAAGCATTTGGCGCTGAGATGACCTGGCGCTTCAGGGAAGGGGCCGGTGATGAGGGTGGCTGCTTCCTTCCCCAGCTTCCTTCCAGGTGTGTCCATGGCTGTCCCAGATGGGGACCTAATATCAAGAGGCAATATCTCCTCTTTAGAAATAACACTGACTACCCTGCCGACACTGAGGTGCTGCCTGGTGCCCGACTTGTGGTAAAGCATGCACTTG
Organism: Pseudorca crassidens; assembly: GCF_039906515.1. Taxonomy (NCBI): domain Eukaryota; kingdom Metazoa; phylum Chordata; class Mammalia; order Artiodactyla; family Delphinidae; genus Pseudorca; species Pseudorca crassidens. The sequence goes on along the minus strand of NC_090296.1, from coordinate 84,713,503 downwards.
AGCTGACACACGCCCAACACCGGCTCTTAGTCCTCGCGGCTCCACTCCCATTGCCTCAGGCACCCCGCCACCACGCCCCTCACCTGACCGTGAGGATGGGGAGCTCTCTGGAGTGTGTCCCAGACCCTGGACAGAGGAGGCAAAGGACCTGGTCTGAGCTTGACTTGGGATCCTTCTTTAGAGACTGTTTCCCCACGGTTAAGGCCCAGCATTTCAGAGCCCCAGACGGCACTCCACAGGCTGTGTTACAAAGAGCTCTCTTTATCACCATCCCACGGGGGCTTTCAGTTCAGCACAGCCACACAAGAGGAGGGAAGGGGGAGGCCACAGGTTTGGGTTGTGGAGGTGCTGTGTGTCCAGGCTTCCCTTCCCCCTCTGCCACACCTGGAAAGGCCTGGGGTGTCAGAAGCTCATGCGGCCAACTGGGCTCTGCTCCAAGTCTTCTGGCCAGGCCTCAGGGTGGGGTCGTAGCCCCATTGTCAGAGGTTTTGAGCAAAGCAAAGTTCCTCAGTCCTGGTGAGGATTCTGGAGACCAGCTTGCCTCTTCATTGTGACAGCTCTGAGCTTCGTGTCTGTCCCTGATCCAGTCCTCCCTCCCATATTCCCATGGGCGCAGGAAGGAGGGAAACCTGCCACTGTTTTTTGTTGCATTTCCCAAGGGCTCCCGTCACTAATAATTCTGGGAATTCCCCACAGCCCCCTTTCGCAAGCTGTCTGTGCCTGGCATTCCCTAGAGCCTCCTTCCTTGGGCACCAGGGAGTGCTCGTGCTCCGGGCAGCTGTACTGGCACTTTGAGTCTCTCATGCCCCCTTTTCCGCTAGTGATTTGTTTGGCGTTTTTCCAGAGTTACACTGTGTATCTCTACCTGCCTCACTCTTCCTACTCTGTCAGCCCCTCCCTTCCCTCGCAGGCCCCATATGCTTCCCCCTTCCCCCCACCAGGCCCCAGGCCATGGTCTAGGCCTGTGCTGCCCAGTAGAACTTTCTCCAATGATGTTAACGTTCACTCTGCGCTGTCCAGTGTGGTAGCCGTTAGTCATATGTGGCTGTTGAGCACCTGAAACGTGGCTAGTGTGACTGAGGGCTGAATTTTTAATTGTATTTAATTTCAATTAAACAGCCACGTGCAGCTAGTGGCTACCATACTGTACAAGGTCACGCCTGTTTCATCCCTCTCCCCTTAGGTCTCCCACTTTCCTCTCCAGCCTGGATTGGACCACTTTTGCCCTGACCTGTCCTGTAACCTCGTTCTGTTGACAGTGGCTTCAGAGGGAGCTGGCGCAGGGCACCCATCTGTCGTGCCCAGTCTGCACGTCCTCTGCTCCTGGACTCACCCCTTATGCCTCCCTCCCTCTCTGCTGGCCTCTGCCTGGTCCCTGTGGTTGCAGGTGTGGCCTCCCTTTCCCAGCCTAGCTAGCTGCCTTCAGGGCTCCTGCCAGCAGGTGCCCCCCTCACATTTCCAGCTTGCCTCTGTACCTCTGTCCCTCCACTCTGGGGTGACTCAGAGAACTGTTCAGGACCCAGAGGGAAGGCAGCGACCTGGATTCCTATCCCTACCTTAATCCACGACTGTCCCCTCCTTCTCTGGGTCCCCAGGTTTCTGGCTCTTTCACCCACCTCTGCCCACCCTCCCCCCATTCAGAAGCTGGGCTCACTGGGAAATTGCTCCCTCAGCATCTGTAGAACTTCCTCAAGAAGCGAAATCCCTAGGTCAACTTTGAAGGAGAAGAAGGGATCACTGAGGTCTGGAGCAGGTGTCCTCTGGAAGGGGGGCGTGTCTGAAAGGTCCTCGTCGGAGTATTGGTAGAGGGCGTCCGCCAGGGAGAGCGCGGAGGGCAGGGTGGCAGAGTAGGTTGCAGTGTAGGTGGACGGGGACTGCAGGATGTTGGGGCAGCTGGAGCTTTCTCGGTAGAGGCGCGGGGGTTTGGGCGGGGCCAGCAGGGTGGCCCGGGGCTGCTCGTCCCCCCACAGTGGCAGGCGCCGGCCATCTGGCCTCCCTCGCAGCTCCCGGACGACCTCCCGGTTGCTGTACTCCTCGTGGTCCCCTCCAGCCGTGCTGGCCTGGCTGAGCACGCTGCCCTGTCGCCGCAGCCTCCGCGGCCGCCGCAGGCTCAGCCGCTTGAAGAAGGAGGCGCTGCGGAAGGAGCCTTTCCGCCAGATCTCCATGGGGCCCCAGGGAGCCAGCAGACAAGCCTGGAACCTCAGAAGCCCGGTTCAAGGGCAGCTGGGGGCCCTCTGGTCCCGCTGGAGCAGTGAACAGCGAGAATCAGGGAGGCAGCCTTCGCTGGCAGAAGCAGAGGCCTCCGGGTTTCTGCTCAGCAGGGACCTTCGTACGCGTGTCCAGGAGAGCCGAAAAAGCTGAGCGTTCCTGGTGACGGGAGGTTCCCAGAGGGACAGGAGTGGCCTGGTTACTTGATAGGGCAGTGGAAAAACCCCAGGAGGAAGAAACAGCACTCCACTCCGTGGAGCCGGAGCGAGGGCAGCTGCGGCGCGACCCGGGGTGGCTCCTGGCCCTGCGGGGGCTGGTCTCTCCGCCGCTGGCTCCCAGACTGATCAGTGGCTTGGCTGTTTGTGCCAGTGTGTGGCGGTGGAGACGTGTTGTTGTCTTCGGCTGACTCAGTCAGGTGGGAGGCTGGTCTCGTGCTCTGAGGTAATTGCAGCTTCCGCAGGCAGGGATTGGGGCCGCGGCAACGCCCCGGGGCACCGGGGAGCCTAACATTCCTCTGGGGACCGTCTGGGGCAGCCCTGCTTTGTGTGTCACCACGCTGCCGCCTCTTCCTCCACAGCCCAACGCCCTGCGCCCTTGCGGGCAGGCCTGGCCCCCCAGCCCCCGTGGGTGTGGGGTGAGGACCTCCGGGAGGTGGGAGCTAATTGAAAGGCAGGTGTGTGGAATGACTGCTGGGGAAGGAAGAGGCCTGTCGCTGGTGTGAGTGACCGGCCCTCATTAGCAGAGCCTGCAGGGATGGGGGGAAGGAAGGAGGCAGAGGGTGTGTTAACGGGAAGCAGCCCTGTGCCTATAAAGGGCTGGCTCCTCCCAGGGCCAGGCTCGGGGCGTGCCGAGGGTGACTTCAAGTTTTCTCAGCAGAGCAGCATTACCTTGGGCGGGGGGGGGGGGGGGGGGGGGGGGGGGGGGGGGAATTGCCCTCCCCTTGGCCTGACAGCAAGCCTGGCTGCTCCATTTCCTCAGCCTTCCTCGATTTTCCCAGATAGCCTCAGGGCAGGAAAGGACATTTGAGAGCCAGTGTCCTGCCTTCCTGGGGGGCTGCCTGGGCCTCATTTGGGGTCCTGCCTCTGGGGAAGGGGCTGGGTCAAAGCTAGGAGGTGGGCCTGGCTGGGAGGGCAATTCTCCTAGGAACTGCGGAGGCCTGGGAGGAAGGAGGCATGGGGCTGTCGGGAAGGGCAGGGGGATCTGGGCTGGGTAACACTTCCTGGTTCTGTACACCCCTGACTCCAAACCAGTTGGCCAGGGCCTGGCATCTTAACCCCAGCCACTCCCTTCTAATTCCCCGGGTCACTGACCACCGAACTTTTTTCCTGGCCTGTTCCAAGAAGGTGCATCAGCTCGGGGTACTGCGAAGCAGGTCTCAGCAGCTCTCTACTGTGCAGCCCCCCTGGCCTGGCTCCCTTCTGTGCCAACTCTGGTGGGCTTCATACTTCTTCATGCAGCTTCAGCTGCACAGAGGGAGGAAGTGATTTAAGTGCCACTGCAGACCTTATCAGGGCATGGTGTTGGCGGCTCAGGGCTCTCCTGTAGAGCTGCCTCTCCACCCCACAGCCTTGGCCCACTGAGGTGGTCATTTATTATTCTTTTGATTATGAAAATATTGCACCGTTCAGTCCCCCACACTGTGCGGGCAAGATCATAAAAGAAAAAGCCACGGGCCCTGCCCTCCAGGAGCCCTAGTGTGTATTTTTAGGAGGCAAGCTGGCCTCATGCTTGTTTCTCTCTCCTTCTAGGGTGGGGCTGAGTGAGGCTGTGTCTAGGGTAGGGCTCCCTGTGCATCCTCAGCAGGAGCCAGACCACAGGGAGGGTGGGCAGCTGGGAGGGGTCAATGCTCTCACCTCCACCTGGCAGAGTGGAGTGGATTTCTGTGCCTCTGACAACCCCCCTTCACTGGTAACTTGTGAGAAGCAGAAGCCATGGGGTGGAGGAAATGAAGGGATGAGGGCCTGGCTAGAGCATGAGGAAGTGATTCACCTGAGCTGACTGTAGATTTGAAGGGCCTGGGAAAGGGGAGGTGGGGCGGGGTGATAGCTGCTTGAGATGGGCTGAAGGGGAGCCAGCTGAGAAGCTGGCCTGGGGCCAAAGGCCTGCTTGCTCTGAAGGAACATGGGTGAGTTGGGATTGCAGGATGTTCCAGGGTCCTTCCCTTCCTGGGCATCCTCCCTCCTTGACTCTTGGCGGCGGCTCTGCCTAGGCCCTGTCCTCCGAGTCTGGAATCCGTGGGGCTGTGCCCTGACGCCTCCGTGTCCTCCCTCTGTCCCCCCAGGGTTCCGTGCGGTCTGAGAGGGACTATGAGAGCCTCGTCATGATGCGCATGCGCCAGGCAGCTGAGAGGCAGCAGCTGATCGCCCAGATGCAGCAGGAGGACCAGGCTGGGCAGCCCACGTAGCCTCCTGCCTTCAGCCCTCCCATCCCACAGCCCTTTTCTTAAACGTCACCAATAAACTTTTTTTTTTTTTTTTTAGAGTCTACCTCTATTGCATACATAGGTGTAGGGTGTGGGCCTGCCCAAGTGTGGCCTTGGTTTCTGGGTTCTGCCTCGGAGGGCTCCACCCAGGCCTGGCTCTCCCTCCCAGGGAGGCGCTCCACACGGTGAGAGTCAGTGGCCAGCAGAGCAGAGGAGCAGCCACTCATCACAGCCCTTTACTGGCTTGGACTAGCTACGCAGGACCCACACGCCCAGTCCTGGAGCCATGCTCCGCAGGGGCACCCAGCTCCCTGCCAGGGGCAGCCTGGCTCTTGCCAGCTCCTCAGCCTGCCACAGAACACGGCCTCCTCCAGGGCCCGTGCCAGGCCTGAAGCTGGAGGGGCAGCTGGGGGCACCAGGCCCAGAGGCCCTGCCCCCCCCACTGGCTGAGGCAGGTTTCAGAGAAGGCCGTTCATTGCCCAGTGGTGCTGGGCCGAGGAAAATGACGACTTGGGAAGAATGGGCAGGGCGGTGAGTGAGGCAGGGTCCTGGGGTCGGGGCCCATGGCAACCACTCCAGAGAAGGGGTGACTGCAGCTCATCAGCATGGGAGGGTCACTCCTTGTGCAGGCACCACACCAACGTCTGGCCCACCCCTGTCATGCTCAGCACATGGAAGCCTCTGCGCTCCAGCTTGTCAAGGACTATTCGAGGAGGGTCATTGACGTAGTACTCACAACTGCGAAGAGAAGGAGGGTGGCGTGAGGGGGTACACAGCACAGCCCGTACCAAGCTAGTATCTGCTGCAGACTAGGCCTGGTCAGGAGTACTCCTAACAGGGACTGACGTTTGCTGGGTGCCTTCTGGGTGCCGGGCTGAGTACACATTCCCTGCCCCTCATCTACTAAGCTCTTTGCATCATCTCATTTATTCCTCCCAACAACCTAAGGAAGGTACTGTTATTGTTCCCATTTTATAAGTGAGAAAAGAGAGGAGTAAAGCAGCTTTCCCGATGTCATCCAGAGAGTAGAACCGGCATGAGTCTGACAACAGCTCCATGTGCCCTAGGCCACTGCCCATTCAGCAGGAGCGGCCTGCTCTCCCTGGGACCCTCCCCCAGGCCTCTGCCCTCTTGCTGCCTGGCTGTCCTGTAGTCGTGGAGCAATAAGTTGGGCCCCCAAGAGCTCCTGGCTCTGAGTGCCACTCCCTAGGATGGAGAATGCCTGGTTTCCCTTCTTTCAGAGTTAATTAATTCTGAAGGGCCATCAAGTAGATAAAGGGCTGAAGCCCCAGGCTGGGCATCTGAGAGACAAAAGCCTTATGGCAAAGGGATGGCGTTGGCTTCTGCCCTCCAACCCTGACCAGGGGGCTACGGCCAGCTCGCCTCCTCTTTCCCTTCTTCTAACTGGGGTGCACTCTGGTGACCCTTCTCAGGAGTTTGAGCCTGTGTAGCCAGAGTTCTCCCTGCTTATGGCAGGAAGGGGTGAAGGGCAGAAAAGGAAGCATGAATCACTGTTTAGACTTGGGGCTGGTGTGAAGGATGCCAAGGGAAGTGGCTAAGTCCCCAGGCAGCAGCTGAACTGGAAGCAGGACCCAGGCTCCCTTCTCCCTGTTTCTAGGGCTGAGCTTTGTTACTTAGCCATCTCTTCAAGACAGAAGCCTTTCTCTGTGCTTGTCTTTGCCTTGATGGGATCCAGTTTAGAGATGAGAGGGCAGGGCAAGGAGCAGTCCACTTGCAGAGTCCTGTACTCAGGGAACCAGACTCTGTCCTGGGACTTTGTCCAGGGGCCCCCTTGTGAAGGGAGGGCCAGTGGGAAAGCTCTCAGAGAAAGCCTACAGAGGACAGATCCCCAGGATGCAGGCAGAGGGGTCCTGAGGCTAGGCAGTGGCATTGTCCTGTTGTGTAAAAGGAACAGAGACAGGTCTAGGGGCTGGCAAGGAGAAGATCCTTAGGAATGCTACTACTTACAAATTGTTTCCCAGGACACTTCTTTTTGAGGCCCCCAGATGCCGCATCAGTTCTGGATCGGAGTGCTCATCGCCCACCATGGTGGGGCCCACCTCCTGCAAGGTAAGTCACAGTGGCTGCTTGGCTGGCTGCCAGGTAGAGGTGAGCTGTCTCGCCTCTCCTTCCTCCCCCGCCTGCTGGCTCTGAGCCCGCTTCAGTTAAAGACTGGAGGGAGAGGAAAGGAATCTTGGGGGCTAAACACAAGCTGGGAAGGGGTGGAGTCCATCAGTGATCAGGCTGAGTCATGTGGGGCCTCCCTGCACCCTCTAGGCCGGGCTGGGCAATGCCCAACTACTGGGACCTTCACGCCAGGCACCACCACCTATATCTGTGTATCAGAATAACCTGGAGAACAGAGAAATGAGAACATGTCCACACAAAAACTTGCACACAAATGTTCACAGTAGCATTATTCATAATAACCAGAAAGTGGAAACAACCTAAATGTTTGTCAACTGATCAGTGGATAAATAAAATGTGGTATAGCCATTCAATGGAATTTTATTTGACAATAAAAAGGAACGAGTATTGATGTGTGCTACAATATGGATGAACCTTGAAAACATCACGTAAGTGAAAGAGGCCAAAGACCACATATTACAATGAAAAGTAGACGGGTGGTTACCTAGGGCTGAGGGGCCCGGGGGAAATGAGTGACTGCTAAGGACAGGGTATGAGTACAGGGTTTGTTTTTACGGTGATAGAAATGTTCTAAAATTGCCTATGGTGATGGATGCACAACTCTGAGCAAGCTAAAAAACAAAAACAAAAACCCCATCACCATTGAATTGTACACTTTGGTGAATTCTGTCGTGATATGTGTAATATATCAATGAAACTTATTTTTTTAAGTTGCTTGAGGAGCACTGAATTCCCAAGCCTCAGGCTTCCAGAGTGCTTCCGGAGGTCTGGGAAGGGGTCCAGGAGTCTACATTTTAACAACTGCACAGCTGACTGGTTCTTAAACCACTGCCCTGTGGCACTGCCGAGACCTCCCCTGCCCAGTGGTGAGCCCATCTGTTATTTCCTGCATCCCAAGGGAGCTGTGTACCCTCTGATGGATCACCCAATCACTGGGGAGTGGGAAGGGGCAGAGGAGCATCCTGCTACCCAGGTTGGGAACCCGGTCATATTATTCTGAAGCCAGATGGGGACTCATGGAGCAACCAGCACCTTCTTTTTGCAGAGGAAACTGCGCCCAGGGAAAGGGGCGTGGTTTCTGACTGTTGAATGGTGTTCTCCCATCTCTAACCCCATGGGCTGTCTCGGGTTCTTTCTTCTCTTCCTTTTCTAAGGTCTCAGGAGAGCTCTTCCTGGAAGTGCCTAAGGGTGTAGCTAGTGGGCCACTCGGCACAGGGGTCTTGGCGTCTTAGCACATCCTTTAACAAACCTCTCTCCCTCAGGTTAGGCCACTCCCACTCCCCACTCCCTGGCAGAGTGGCTCTGTGTGGGGCAGTGGGTGCTGCACATGTGAGACCAGGACTTCCTGGGTCCCTCCCGAAGGCTCCCGACCTCCCGCAGGCAGGTAGGACCGGAGCCACAGGCGCCCGGAGCTCGCTGGGTGGTGGGGACGCACTCACCTGGCCCCCTTCGCGGCGCTGGAGTCGCCGGGCTGCCAGAGCTCTCTGAGTCCCTGGATCCAGGCTAAGTCCAAGACCCAGCCTCCCTCCCGGCCGCCCAGGGGGGCGTGTTCCGGGCGGCTTCCGGGTCCGGCCACGCGCGGGCGTCGCCCGGGAGGGAGGCGCCGAGATGCGGTCTGCAGCGCCCCCTGACCCCTGACCCGGGCCGAACGCCAACTCCCAGGGATGGCCAGCGGGTACTCACCATGCGGATCTGGGTGCTGATGAGCAGGTAGGGCATGGTGAGCGCGTCCCGGTCAGGATCTCTCCCTAGACTTTGGGCCCGGCGCAGACGCCAGCCCCTCGAGCTCCGGGATTGCGACCGGCCACCTGGAGTCCAGTTACTCCTGCTCTGGCCTCCGGCTGCGCCAATCCAGCAGCTCCTGGCCCGTTACTGCCTCGGCCGGCCAATCAGAAGCTGGCGCCCGTGACACGCCCCGGAGCTCGAAGATTCGAGACCCGCCCCCAGCGCTAGGGCAGCGCCCTGAGACCCTTGGTTTCCGCCGACGCTTCCGCGGGTAGTCCGGAGGCGAAGCGGTATCTGTGTTGGGCGCGGGGGAGGGCGGGGTGTCGCTCCCCCAGCCCCGGACCGGAGACCGGGGTGGCCCGCCGGGCTCTGCCGGCTGCGGCGGGCCGTGGCGCCCTGCGCGCGTGTTGACTTTGCGCCCTGTTACTGCAACACCTTTGATAACTGGTTCCAAAGTCCTCCTGGTCCCCGCCCCCTCCCCTGGGAAGCAGAGCAGGGTGCAAACGGCTACCCCACTGAGGCCTCCCAAGCTCCTGCCCACCCCACCCGCGGAAGACCTCTAAAATGTTTAGCGGATCCCCACTTCCCGGCCCCAAGACACGTTCTCCAGAGATTACTTCAGCGCGCGGGAGACAGGCAGGGGACCCCTCGGGTGCACTGCGCTTTCCCGCCTTCCCGACCGTAATTCCTAGTACAGCGGCGGAACCGTGCATTTCTGTGGCCTTGTAGGTAAATCTGTAAAGGAACTGAGCGCTTGGCTGAGTGCCAGGCCTGGAGAGACTTAAACCAACGGAATCTGGCCGTCGGTTCAGAGAGTTTCCGGCGAAGCTGGAGAGACTCAGCGCACGTGTAAGAGCTCATAAGGCAACACCTGGGGGCCAAAGAAACTTCTGCGCACCAGCCACCAAAGAGAGTGCAGCGAGTTCACCTCCACGCGTCTACGCCTTCATCTGAATGTATCAAAGTCTGACAACTGAACATTCTTTATCTGCCTTGCTGTGATTGGTTCTTTAAAAAGAAAGCAAGACAGTGGGATGAATTGGGAGACTGGGATTGACATACATACATTAATATGTATAAAATAGATAACTAACAAGAACCTGCTATTTAGCACAGGGAACTTCAATGTACAGTAGAAACTAACACAACATTGTAAAACAACTATACCCCAATAAAAAAATAAAATACTTGGAGCTTGTAACCTTCCCTCCCAGGCTCTTGAAAAATCTTCACTTCACTGAAGGGTACGCTCTGTGCCTCCAGCACTTTGACCCATGTGGAGAAAGGTATAAGGGAAATAGGAAGTTGTAATCCTAAAGGATCCTTACTGGTCTAATTTATTTTTCTGTACTCTCTATACCTATCCTCAACCTCCAGGACTAACAGTTTAGCTAGAGAGATAAGACATGTTCAAGATTAACAAACGATTTGTTAAACTGACAAACGATTAATGCCGAGGACATATAAAGAACTCTTACAAATTAGGGAGAAAAAGATAAATCAATAGAAGAAACATGGGCAAATGACTCAAATAGGCACTTTTCAAAAGAGAGAGTGGAGATGGCCAATAAACTTATAACATGATGTTCAATATCATTAGAGATCCCAGAAATGCATATTAAACCAGTGAGATACTGCTTTACAGGTTTGCAAAAAATAAAAATGTGTAAGCATCATGTATTGGTGAAGATGTCTAACAATTGAAATATTACTGTTGGGATTGCAAATTGTTATGACTGATACAATCACCTTGGAAAACAATTCGGCATCGTCTAGTAAAGCTTAAGACATGCATCACTGTGACCCACCAAACCTCTCCTAGATAAACCTAGGAGAACTCACTGACCGCATCAGGATACACATACAAGAATATTAAAAAAAAGAATATTCATAATAGCACTGTTTGTAACTAGCAAAAAACTGGAAACAGACTTTATGGCCAACAAAAGTGGAGTTTGTGGTTGATTCATACAATGGAAACTATAGCAACGAAAATGCTGAATGAAAAAGCAAATCTTGGAAAAATACAGAATAATTCTATTTACCTAAAGCTCACAAACATGCAAAATTAAACAGTATATGGTTCGGAGATAAAGACATGCGTGGTCAGATTAAAAAGAAAAGGAAATGATAAATGTAATATTCAGGGGAGTGGTTACCTCTGAGAAAAGGGAAAGGGATGGAGTGGAGACAGACATGCAGGGTTTTGGGGTTTTTTTGATTGGAGTATCATTGCTTTACAATGTTGTGTTAGTTTCTGCTGCACAGTGAAGTGAATCAGCCATACGCATACACACATCCCCTCCCTCTTGGACCTCCCTCCCCCCACATCCCACCCAAGTAGACCATCACAGAGCACCGAGCTGAGCTGCCTCTGCTATACAGCAGGTTCCCACTAGCTATCTATTTTACACATGGTAGTGTATTTATGTCAAACCTAATCTTCCAATTCATCCCACCCTCCCCTTCCCCACCCGCCGTGTCCACACGTCCGTTCTCTACGTCTGCCTTTCTATTCCTGCTCTGTAAATAGGTGCGTCTGTACCATTTTCCTAGATTCCACATATATGCGTTAATATATATTTGTTTTTCTCTTTCTGACTTACTTCACTCTGTATGACAGACTCTAGGTCCACCCACATCTCTACAAATGACTCAATTTCATTTCTTTCTATGCCTGAGTAGTATTCCATTATATATATGTACCACATCTTCTTTATCCATTCATCTGTCAATGGACACTTACGTTGCTTCCATGTCCTGGCTATTGTAAATAGAGCTCCAATGAACATTGGGGTGCATGTATCTTTTTGAATTATGGTTTTCTCAGGGTATATGCCCAGTAGTGGGATTGCTGGGTCATATGGTAGTTCTATTTTTAGTTTTTTAAGGAACCTCCATACTGTTCTCCACAGTGGCTGTAACAATTTATATTCCTACCAACAGTGTAAGAGGGTTCCCTTTTCTCCACACCCTCTCCAGCATTTATTGTTTGTAGGGTTTTTTTTTCATAAATGAGTTTTTTTATTCAAACAATATAATTGCTTAAACAGAAAACTCAAGATAAACTCAATGTACAAGAATACAGGTACAAAAATTACAGAATTATTTATAATAGCAAAAAGACATTTAGAAACAACTTATATAATACTCAAAAGGTATTTGCTAACTACAATCATAATAAACTCACTCATTAGACAATTATACATTATTGAAAATTAAATATGGATGCTTTTCGTAATCTTGAGCAAAAAAATAAATAAGTTGCTGAAGAATCCAGATAGTATGCTCCCGTGTATATAAAATGGAAAAATATGAAAATTGACATGTTTTTTGTTGATATGTACATGTGTAATAAACTTATGAATGGTAACATAAAAAACAAAATTCAGGGCAGTGGTTACATCTCGGAGGGGGTATAGAGAGTAAGGATGGTGAGATCATGGAAGGTTACCCAGGGACCTTAAATAGTACTGGTACTGTTTTGTTTGTTTGTTTGTTTTGTGGTACGCGGGCCTCTCACTGTTGTGGCCTCTCCCACTGCAGAGCACAGACTCCAGACGCGCAGGCTCAGCAGCCATGGCTCACGGGCCCAGCCGCTCCGCGGCATGTGGGATCTTCCCAGACCGGGACACGAACCCCTGTTCCCTGCATCGGCAGGCGGACTCTCAACCACTGCGCCACCAGGGAAGCCCAACACAGGTTTTTATTATATTTTTATGGCACCATTTTATGTTTGGAATAGTTCATAAGAGAGCCTTCCCTACAATTCCGGCCTTTTTGGTGAGATTTACAAGGGCTGCAAATATTCTCACGCTCTGGGTGTCTTCTTAGTTGATCTTATCCACATCTCTTCCCCAAATCTCTTTGGCAAGTGTCCTCAAATCTTGTGCATCTCAAGTCTCTGATCATTTGAGCAGAATAGACATTAGGTACAGTCTGTGATTTGGTGTCAATTAATACAATGGACCATGCCTCCTTTCTTTCTCATGCCATCCCGTGATTCCAGGACCCTTGTATTCTGGTAAGGGAGAAACAAAATATAAATTTGTTTTGGATTCAGAGCTTAAACATTATTTTGTAGGACAGCACTCCAAACTCTAAAAGTCATTTCCCTGCTGTTTCCTAAATTGGGTCTTCAGTTGTCCAGTTTATCATTCATTTTATAAGAGCAGCTGCTTCTGTGTTATAGGCCAGTGAATTCCATAGGCAACGGTCCATGTTTCACTTTTTTAGGAAGAGATTTAGCCATTGTTTTGGAGTGCATTATTGGGCATTAAAGTAATTTGTAAATTTGCGGACAGGCAGGGATATCATATGCAAATTCAGAATAAAGTTCATGCCTGTGTAGGTGTCGCAGCCTCACAATGATGGAAGGAAGCCACAAATAGTCATCCTTCTCCACATAGCTGGCTGGTTTGCAGTACCAGGGAAGATACACAGTATTGGGCTCTGCTGTTGGCAGTTTGGGCCCTCAGGAGTTGTATTAACCAGATCATGTTGGTTGGGGGAAGTCCATGTGATTCAGCCCATGAATGACCTTCATCTTATGCATTAGATTCTCTTTGTTCATGAACCCATTGCACAAGCAGCAGATGGTTAGGGATATTCTCAACATCTGTAGAATGGGCCATTCTGTCCATTTGATTATTGAGATTCCTCTGCTCTGAATAACCTTTGGTGAGACTTTGCATGGGATAGATTTCATCTTCCACCCCTGTGCCCATTCTGAGAGGTCTATTTGCATAGCTCTTCTGCAGAAATCCTTGTCATCAATCATCTAATCTTATTCTTTTGAAATTCCTGAGCATCAGGCAATGCCCATGAATCTTGTTTGTAGATTTTTTGATGATGGCCATTTGGACTGGTATGAGGTGATACCTCACTATAGTTTTGATTTGTATTTCTCTAATAATTAGTGTTGTTGAGCATATTTTCATGTGCCTCTTGGCCATCTGTATATCTTCTTTGCTGAACTGTCTATTGAGGTCTTCTGCCCATTTTTTGATTAGGTTGTTCGTTTTTTTGATATTAAGCTGCATGAGCTGTTTATATATTTTGGAGATTAATCCTTTCTCTTGCTTCATTTGCAAATATTTTCTCCCATTCTGTGGGTTGTCTATTCGTCTTGTTTATGGTTTCCTTTGCTGTGCAAAAGCCTTTAAGTTTCATTAGGTCCCATTTGTTTATTTATTTTTTGTATTTTCATTACTCTAGGAGGTGGGTCATAAAAGATTTTGCTGTGATTTTTGTCAAAGAGTGTTTTTCCTGTGTTTTCCTCTAAGAGTTTTATGGTGTCTGGTCTCACATTTGGTCTTTTTAAAAATTTTTATTTATTTATTTATTTTTAGCTGCATTGGGTCTTTGTTGCTGCATGCGGGCTTTCTCTAGTTGCAGCGAGTAAGGGCTACTCTTCATTGCGGTGCACGGGCTTCTCACTGCAGTGGTTTCTCTTGCTATGGAGCACGGGCTCTAGGCGTGCAGGCTTCAGTAGTTGTGGCTCGGCGGCTCCAGAGTGCAGGCTCAACAGTTGTGGCGCATGCGCCCAGTTGCTCTGCGGCATGTGGGATCTTTCCGGACCAGGGATTGAACTTGTGTCCCCTGCATTGGCAGGTGGATTCTCAACGACTGCGCCACCAGGGAAGTCCCTACATTTAGGTCTTTAATCCATTTTTTTTCCCCCCCTGTACGCGGGCCTCTCACTGTTGTGGCCTCTCCCGCTGCGGAGCACAGGCTCTGGACGTGTAGGCTCAGCGGCCATGGCTCATGGGCCCAGCTGCTCCGCGGCATGTGGGATCCTCCCAGACCGGGGCACGAACCTGTGTCCCCTGCATCGGCAGGCGGACTCTCAACCACTGCGCCACCAGGGAAGCCCCTTTAATCCATTTTGAGTTTATTTTTGTGTATGGTGTTAGGTAGTGTTCTAATTTCATTATTTTACATGTAGTTGCCCAGTTTTCCCAGCACCATTTATTGAAGAGACTGTCTTGTCTTCATTGTATATTCTTGCCTCCTTTGTCATAGATTAGGTGACCATAGGTACGTGCGTTTATCTCTGGGCTTTCTCTCCTGTACCGTTGATTTATATTTCTGTTTTTGTGCCAGTACCATATTGTCTTGATTACTGTAGCTTTGTAGTATAGTCTGAAGTCAGGGAGCCTGATTCATCCAGCTTCGTTTTTCTTTCGCTAGATTGCTTTGGCTATTCGGGGTCTTTTGTGTTTCCATACAAATTGTATAATTTTTTGTTCTAATTCTGTGAAAAATGCCATTGGTAATTTGATAGGGATTGCATTGAACTTGTAGATTGCTTTGGGTAGTATAGTCATTTTCATAATATTGGTCCTTCCAATCCAGGAACATGGTATCTCTCCATCTGTTTCTGTCATCTTTGATTTCTTTCATCAGTGTTTTATAGTTTTCTGAGTACAGGTCTTTTGCCTCCTTAGGTAGATTTATTCCTAGGTATTTCATTCTTTTTGTTGTGCTGGTAAATGGGATTGTTTCCTTAATTTCTCTTTCTGATCTTTGGTTGTTAATGTATAGGAATGCAAGAGATTTCTGTGCATTAATTTTGTATCCTGCAACCTTACCCAATTCATTGATTAGTTCTAGTAGTTTTCTGGCAGTATCTTTAGGATTTTCTATGTATGGTATCATGTCATCTGCAAACAGTGAGTTTTACTTTTTCTATCCCAATATGTATTCCTTTTATTTCTTTTTCTTCTCTGATTGCCATGGCTAGGACTTCCAATACTATGTTGAATAATAGTGGCGAGAGTGGACATTCTTGTCTTGTTCCTGATCTTAGAGGAAATGCCTTCAGTTTTTCACCATTGAGAATGATGTTTGCTGTGGGTTTGTTGTATGTGGCCTTTATTATGTTGAGGTAGGTTCCCTCTATGCCCACTTTCTGGAGGGTTTTTATTGTAAATTGGTGTTGAATTTTGTCAAAAGCTTTTTCTGCATCTATTGAGATGATCATATGGTTTTTATTCTTTTTAAAATTATTTATTTATTTATTTATGGCTGCATTGGGTTATCGTTGCTGCAGGTGGGCTTTCTCTAGTTGTGGCGAGCGTGGGCTCCTCTTCGTTGTGGTGCGTGGGCTTCTCTCACTGAGGTGGCTTCTCTTGTTGTGGAGCACAGGCTCTAGGTGCGCAGGCCTCAGTAGTTGTGGCGCACAGTCTCAGAAGTTGCAGAGTCGCTGGCTCTAGAGCACAGGTGTCACTGGCTCTAGAGCACAGGCTCAGTAGTTGTAGCGCACAGGCTTAGTTGCTCCACAGCAACTAATGTGGGGTCTTCCCAGACCAGGGCTCGAACCCGTGTCCCCTGCATTGGCAGGTGGACTCCAAACCACTGCGCCACCAGGGAAGCCCCTGGTTTTTATTCTTTAATTTGTGAATATGGTAAACAGACCAATCACAGGTAATGAAATTGAAACTATAATTAAACATCTTCCAGCAAACAAAAGTCCAGGACCAGATGGCTTCACAGGCGAATTCTATCGAAATTTAGAGAAGAGTTAACACCTATCCTTCTCAAACTCTTCCAAAAAATTGCAGAGGGAGGAACACTCCCAAACTCGTTCTGCAAGGCCACCATCACCCTGATACCAAAACCAGACAAAGGTATCACAAAAAAAGAAAATTACAGAGGAATATCACTGATGAACATAGACACAAAAATCCTCAACAAAATAGTAGCAAACAGAATCCAACAACACATTAAAAAGATCATACACCATGATCAAGTGGGATTTATCCCAGGGATGCAAGGATTCTTCAATATACACAAAACAACAAACGCAGAGTTCTTAAAAGACAAAAATGATGTTCTCTTTCTTACACTAGGACGGGCGTGCAAAGGGTTATAAATGTACTCAATTTTTATACATGTATTATAAGTATTATTTTGTAGCCATTAAATATTTTATAAGAACAATTTTTTTTAACATCTTTATTGGAGTATAATTGCTTTACAATGGTATGTTAGTTTCAGCTTCACAACAAAATGAATCAGTTATATATATACACATATTCCCATATCTCTTCCCGCTTGCGTCTCCCTCCCTCCCACTCTCCCTATCCCACCCCTCCAGGCGGTCACAAAGCACCGAGCTGATCTCCCTGTGCTATGCGGCTGCTTCCCACTAGCTATCTACCTTACGTTTGGTAGTGTATATATGTCCATGCCTCTTTATCGCTTTGTCACCGTTTACCCTTCCCCCTCCCCATAGCCTCAAGTCCGTTCTCTAGTAAGTCTGTGTCTTTATTCCTGTTTCACCCCTAGGTTTTTCATGACATTTTTTTTTTTTTAAATTCCATATATATGTGTTAGCATACGGTATTTGTCTCTCTCTTTCTGACTTACTTCACTCTGTATGACAGACTCTAGGTCTATCCACCTCATTACAAATAGCTCAATTTCATCTCTTTTTATGGCTCAGTAATATTCCATTGTATATATGTGCCACATCTTCTTTATCCATTCATCCGATGATGGACACTTAGGTTGTTTCCATCTCTGGGCTATTGTAAATAGAGCTGCAATGAACATTTTGGTACATGACTCTTTTTGAATTATGGTTTTCTCAGGGTATATGCCCAGTAGTGGGATTGCTGGGTCATATGGTAGTTCTATTTGTAGCTTTTTAAGGAACCTCCATACTGTTCTCCATAGTGGCTGTATCAATTTACATTCCCACCAACAGTGTAAGAGGGTTCCCTTTTCTCCACACCCTCTCCAGCATTTATTGTTTCTAGATTTTTTGATGATGGCCATTCTGACTGGTGTGAGATGATATCTCATTGTAGTTTTGATTTGCATATCTCTAATGATTAGTGATGTTGAGCATTCTTTCATGTGTTTGTTGGCACTCTGTATATCTTCTTTGGAGAAATGTCTATTTAGGTCTTCTGCCCATTTTTGGATTGGGTTGTTTGTTTTTCTGTTATTAAGCTGCATGAGCTGCTTATAAATTTTGGAGATTAATCCTTTGTCAGTTGCTTCATTTGCAAATATTTTCTCCCATTCTGAGGGTTGTCTTTTGGTCTTCTTTATGGTTTCCTTTGCTGCACAAAAGCTTTTAAGTTTCATTAGGTCCCATTTGTTTACTTTTGTTTTTATTTCCATTTCTCTAGGAGGTGGGTCAAAAAGGACCTTGCTGTGATTTATGTCATAGAGTGTTCTGCCTATGTTTTCCTCTAAGAGTTTGATAGTTTCAAGAACAATTTTTTTTTTTTTAAGTGTCAAGCGTATTAGAGGTTAGACACAAGAGGTAAGGCCACCATCCCAAGGCATATGTCGCCTCTCTTGAAAGAACTAGGTACATAAGGCTCTCGTGTTTTGGGCAGAGAGCAGGACAGGGGTTTGGGGTCTGCTCTACTCTCTTCTCTCAGGCTGGCCGTTGAGGGGTGGGGATGAGACAGGAGGGCAGTGCCTATCTCAGACTGCCAGGGATTTATTACATTTGAAAACTGGTCTGCAGATGCAGCATAAGATAGAGCGCTCCATCCAGAATCACCCAGCCCACGGCTGATTCCCCTGGCAGACGCATGCACACTGGATAACATCTCTAATATCCAGGAGGAAATGAATTCCCCTACTTGGTTTTCCCATCTGGCCTCGCCCCTTGCGACAATGAGTTTATCTGGCAGATCTCCCTTCCCTGTAAAAAGAGGAGAAATTGTTCTTCTACAACTCAGCTTTCATTATGAAAATGAAACTGTGTCCACAGTGTTAATGGAGGTTTGTGACTAGCAGAAATTCTTCAGCCCGTTTTACAGAACAACAGATAAGGAACAGCTTGTTAAAAACCCCTCTGCTTGTAAACTACCTTCACAGATTAAGCTACCTTTAATTTGTTTTTTTACCCTGTTTAATTTCATACCCTCCAGGCATCGCATAGCCTGGGTAATATATCACAAGACTCCTTAACCACCCCTACAGATAACACTTCTGAAGTATGGGTCGCTATAGTAACAGGGGCTTAATTTGTTTTTTCAGAACTTTGAATCAGCTCTTGGTCAGTTCAATCTGGCTAAGGCTGGTTGGGACCACTGACCCTAAAGCTGGGCCCTCACAGGTGTCCAATGAACAACCTTTTGACATAAGAAGGCCAAAAGTCCACTCTCAGATCACACTAAGCCCCTCCATTTTTGAACATGCATCCCATGAAGAAGCATATAATCCAGATACGCCTGCGCAAAACACCATTTACCTCACCTTTCCCTACCTCTAATCACCTTTCCCCATGCCTAAGTCTACACTACTTCTTTATCCCATAAATAGCTCAAACCTTCAGAGAGGCGGATCTGAGATTTGTTCTCCCGTCTCCTGGCTTGGCTGCCTTGTGAATAAATTATTTTTCTGCCGCAAACCTCTGTGTCTCAGCATTTGGCTTGCCACACGTTGCACAAACAAACCTGGTTTGAGCTATTTATGGGATAAAGAAGTAGTTGTAAAGCATTGTCAGTGTGGCAGGGGCTGGATATTGGTCGTTCTTTATTTTCTTCTTTTCTCCATTCAACTTTTATGGATGGCTTTTGCATTAGAGCTCTGCTAGGCATAGGGGATGAATCAGGCATGAACTCTATCCTGGAAGAGTGAGCAGCCCAGTGGGGTAGACAGACTAGAAAGCAAATAATCATGGAACCAAGTGTAATAGAGGTAAACAAGCCTCAAGAGCAAAGAAAGATAAAAAGATTAATTCCACTAAGATGGTGGTCTGGGAAAGTTTCCCAGAGGAAACGGGTTTTTATTCCCTCTAAAGTAAAGTTAATATTTTTTCTTATTAGAAAAGAAATACATGCTTATTTCAGAAAAATGAGGAAAAATATGGAAAAGATATTAAAAACATTCCTTTCTCACCACCAAGACAACATAGTTAATCTCTTAGTGTATCACAAGAGGTACTAATCAAACTGAGTCCTTAAAAATGAGTAGCAGGTATTGGTGAAGTTCTGTTCCTTAGGCAGTGGGATGGGTACCTCATTGCTTTTCACTGATTCATTGCAAGGTACCTATGCATCAAATGTACTCTTTTTTATTATTAATTAATTAATTAAATTTTGGCTGTGTTGGGTCTTCATTGCTCCGTGTGAGCTTTCTCTAGTTGAGGTGAGCGGGGGCTACTCTTCGTTGCAGTGCACGGGCTTCTCATTGCGGTGGCTTCTCTTGTTGCAGAGCACGGGCTGTAGGCACGCGGGCTTCAGTAGTTGTGGCACGCGGGCTTAGTTGCTCTGTGGTATGTGGGATCTTAGTTCCCTGACCAGGGCTTGAACCCATGTCCCCTGCATTGGCAGGTGGATTCTTTTTTTTTTTTTTTTTTTGCGGTATGCGGGCCTCTCACTGTTGTGGCCTCTCCCGTTGCGGAGCACAGGCTCCGGACGCGCAGGCTCAGCGGCCATGGCTCACGGGCCCAGCCGCTCCGCGGCATGTGGGATCTTCCCGGACCGGGGCACGAACCCCTGTCCCCTGCATCAGCAGGCGGACTCTCAACCACTGCGCCACCAGGGAAGCCCTGGCGGGTGGATTCTTAACCATTGCGCCACCAGGGAAGTCCTCAAGTGTCTCTTAAATGTGTAAAATATCTCACAATTAAAAAGTGAATAAATAATATCTAGTAAAGGATTTGGGAAGGACTGGTCTAGATATTTCAGCTCCCACTAAACTAATATTTAACTTTTAAGGAAAGCTGATGATAAAATTGGAACCATAGTGCACAAAATCATGTCTTTTTAGTTTCTAAAATTACAAGTTGCATAAAATCACAGGAGTAAAATAGAATTATAGAAGGAACTATGGGCCACAGGTAGTAGAAAAAAATGATTAACTCAGATTAAAAACAAAGAAAAAAACCTGAAATGGTATCTGAACCAATTTAAGCAATCAGAGATAAACCCAAGTTTCAGCCTCAGCCAAATGTTAAAAAATGTTATCATTAGAGGAATGAATTTTATTTACATTCTGGAAATAAAAGTTTTTTATAACCCTGTCCTTGATTAATGTTAAAACGACAATGTAAGGTTTAAGATTTTTTTTTTAATGATGGGGTGTGCATCTACAATAGAAATTTTTAGGTTTCAACTGGCAGAAGCTGGCCCTGGGGACTCAGGGACCTCTTGTGGATAACCAACAATTTATCAGTTCTAATCTGAAATGCCAGTCACTATTGTCTAGTGCTTAGTAAATGGTTTGGGTAAAAATGCATAAACAAATTAAGCTGAAATCAAACCAAGTCTGAGTTATGACCCAGTGTTAAGGAAAGGTGGGAGGGGGGTCGCGTTTTCCAGGTAGAGAAAGGGTCATTCTAGGCAGAAAGCAGCAGTCGAAAAGCTAGAAAGGGTGAATACGCGGAGCATATTCCGGGAACACTAAGTAATCTGGTGTAAATGGAGGGAAATGGAACCTCAGCTGGCCAGACCGTGGGGGTTACTGCTCTAGCACCCGGCCCAAGGGGGTCTCCCAGCTTTCCCCCTCTTCCCGGCTTCTAAACCATTCTAGGATCCCCTTTCCTACTCTCTGCAGGTTTCTCCCCGCTGGCAGAGCCCGTGGCCCCGCCCCCTGAAAAAACCCTGCGCCGGAGGCGGAGCCTCGGTGACCTTCTCACCCCACCTTCCTATAGGCGCGCAGGGCTGACGGTCGGCACCGTTTGATGACGTCACGGTCATTGACAGCGCGAAGCGGCGGCCGCTGCGGCAGTAGTGAGCGGCGGGGTAGGAGTGTGAGTTGAGCTCCTGACAGGCCAGGGGGCCTTCAAATGGCGCGGCGGGGAGGCCAGGGCTTTGCAGCCAGGGCGGCGGGTTTGTGGTCTGCAGTGCCGTGAGGCTGGGGGAGGAGTTTGGAGGCCCAGCAACCTGACTCCGGAATCAGGGTTAGGGGGCGTGTTGGAGGGGAGGCTGCGTCCGGGCCGGCTGAACCGCGCGGTAGCCAGGTCCGGGGCTAGCAGAAACCTTAGGGTCGGGACTAGGGTGAGGGTGGTGGGTGTCCAGGGTCTGGGCAAGATTATCTCCAGGGGTTCAGCCTTGGAGGTGGGTGGACCACGCTCACGAATGTCTCCTCCTCCCTCGCCCGCTTGCTCTCGGTGGCTCACGCGGGCTGCAGGTGCAGCATGTCTAGTCTGGGGGCCTTGGGTGGCACCCGCGCCGGGCTAGGACTGTTGCTGGGCACCGCCGCGGGCCTTGGATTCCTATGTGCCCTTTACAGCCAGCGGTGGAAACGGGGCCAGAGCCAGAGCCAGCCCAGCTCCCTGGACTACATACAGACTTCAGAGCCTGGACGCCAGGGTAGGAGACGGTCCCTTGAGGCCGGCCTCATTGACTGCTGAGGGGTGGGCCTGGGGTCGGGGCTGCCTTTAGCAGAATCTGTGGGACAGGACAACGGAGGAAGGAATAGGAGGGTGGGTGCGAGGCCCGAGAGTTTCACGTTTGGGGAAAGTTTATTGAAAAGGAAAAGCAGTCTTCCTCTTCTGTCGTCTTTCTCCTGTAATCGCAGGAAAGTATACTGCGAAAAGGCTTAGCTTTCACGTTTAGTTCTGGCCACAGGAGTGCTATATATATATTAAAGGCACTTGATTAGTGTGGGTGAGCTGTTTAATAAGTAGAGGAAAAGTCCAAAAGAAGGTAAAAGGAAAAACTAGTCTTGTAGGAATTAAAATTTTTTGAGGCTTATGTATTAAATTAGGTGTTAAATTTTGCAGGCACCTTGGAGACTACCTAGGCCAAGTTTTAAAAATCCTTCTTATAAGTCGATATTGAAAAAGATTGTGTAACTTTCCCGAGGCTGTCACAGAGCAAGCAAGTGGCAGCTGCGCTGCTTGCTCTCCTGAGTGGCCTGGTCACCTGTTCCTGTGGACTTTCCACAGCATGGGGCTGGGAGTGCACTTACTGCAATTGAAGCTGAATATGGCTGGGAGCCAGCCACGGCTGAAATGGGTAGTGCTTTCGGTTTTGTAAAAACTTTCCTTAACTAATTGGAGCAAAGCATCTAGGGCTGGTTCAAACCACTCCCAGGTGTGTGTGATAGAGGAGCATTTCAAATCATCTCGCCCTGTGTTAATTGGGAACAAGTGTTTCCTCTGATTACCAAATGCCAGATAGTTTGGAAAAGTTCGTTTTTGAAGTCTTCAGAGAGTTGTCACCTTAGATTGCAATCATTTGTCAGCATTTTATAGCACTAGGTAGTAACCTAGTGTTGCAAATGTGCTTGTCCTTCCTTTCTTTTCCTTGTATTTCGTTTGTTTGTAATTTCTTAGCTATAGTGTTTCTTCTGCTGAGGTTGGGAGAAAGTGGCCACATTCCCAGGGATCTTTCTTGCTTTACCTACTGGAACACTGTTGGGTGTGTATTGTAATCTGGCCTAGATTGTTACTAGATTTCCTTTAACAGCTTTATGCTTGCTTGGACTGTGGGTCCTGCCTTACTGGTTTCTTCTCTGTTTTTACATTTTCCAGTCCACTTGCCTTAGGTAGCTGTCAGTTTTCTAGCATTTACTGTTAGCATTTACCTAGAGCTCAATTCAGGGCTCGGCAATGGTGTTTTTCCAATGGGGTTTGGGTGGGCTTTTCCCAGTGTACCTTTTCTCTCAGTAACTGCCCCTTTTCTCCTTGCCCCTCTCTGATGATACTAAATGAAGCTCTTGAGAGGAGCTCAGAGTTTTCTTTGCCATTCTTTGTAAAATGAAAGATCAGAGTTTGAGTGAGCTCAATTTTAATTTTGCTGTGGGTTAGTATTGACTGCCTGGGATTTGGGCATGAAATATAGTCAGATAAAGGGTTTTCTTTTACTCTATCAGGACAGCTGTCCTTCCTTCTGGATACCACACTCTTGTGAGCATTTTACATGATCTGCCATGGTATGCAGTACTGCTGAAGGGCCCTGGTGTGGAAGATTTTTGGAACAGGGGGCTCTTGTTTGGAGGTTGGGACCTTGATTTTTTTCTGGATCATTACCTGGGACTCGTGAACATATGCTCTCTGAGCCTCAAAGATCTTTGTAAATTGAACTCCAGTGAGAAACAAAGTGTTTCTGAATTCTGGGTGGGAGATCGTTTCCTCACTCTCATGGGCATCAATGTCTCCTCTCCTCCTTCCTGCAGTGAGGCTGTTGCGGCCAGCTCCAGGTGAGGCTGGTGATGCTGCGGTGCTGCCGAGCCTTCCACGAGAAGGGCAGGAGGAGGTGCTGGGCCGTCTGGAGTTTGTGCTGACCAGCCTGCTGGCGCTGCGTGGGGAGGTGGAGGAGCTGAGGCGCAGCCTGCAGGGGCTTGCTGGGCAGATTGTGGGCGAGGTCCGGTAAGTAATGCAGCCTCCTTTTCTGCCTTGTCCCCCGCTCCCCAGCTTTTCCCTGTCCCTACAGCTTTTCAGCCTTTGCTGTCCGTCTCAGGACGAAGCCAGTTTTATAGCTTCTCACCTAATTGGCAGGGAAGCCATGTGCTTGATGCCTTGCCTTGCACAAGTTCTTGCTGCTTTTGGGCCCTCATGGTCTGTTGTAGCAGCTGAAATGCTTTGTTCTGACTCAACTGGTCTGCCGTGCAGGCTGGGGCCAGCGAGCTGCCCTGCTTGCTCTCCTGAGGGTAGAGACCCAGGATTTTCTCTGCTTGTAGCTCTTTAATGAGCAGCAGTAGTAAGAGGCTCCCTCATGGTGAGGGGAAAGGCAGGCTGGATGGGGCCCAATGGCACCTTCTAGAAACGAGCCTGCTTTTCAGATCCCACCTGGAAGAGAACCAGAAAGTGGCCCGGCGGCGAAGGTTCCCATTTGCCCGGGAGAGGAGTGACTCCACCGGCTCCAGCTCTGTCTACTTCACGGCCACCTCGGGAGCCACGTTCACAGATGCTGAGAGCGAAGGCGGGTGAGTCTTCTCTCCTGGAGACAGCTGTGGCTTCAGCCAGGTTACGTTTTGTAAAAGTAATGTTTATAATGGAAAATTCACACCAAGCTGCTGTAAATAATTTTTGGAACAAGGTAAGGGTATAAATAAATGAAATACAGAACAGTTGAAATAAGAAAAACCATCCACCAAAAACAAAAATACCACTTCTTACCTAAAAAAGGAAAACCATCCACCTTATGTCATCCAGACAAGTTGAAATGTTAACAGTGGTTAGTGCTTGCATCTGTTATTTTCCTCCAAGTAGGTTTGTTTTTTATGTAGTTATTATATCTTTTACTTTCGTTTTCCTGTAACATTGGTTGGCCATTTCCCTGTGTTACCACAAGGACTTTGTAAGCTTTGTCTTAAGACTGCTTCCTTCACTGAGTAGCTGGGCCAGGTCTACAGAGCTCTGTAAGCACTAAGCATTCTCCCTCCCTCAGGAAGTTCTCTTCCCATGGGAGAGGCCTGCTCATGCATCTTTGCCATCTTCACAGGTGGGCGGTGACTCACCTGAGTAATTGGTGGCCCAGCAGGTCTGACCATAGGCCTTACTGTGTGTGAGACAGGGCCGCAGGCAGGAGTCTGGTGGACAACCCCCAAACTTGGGCAGGCAAAGGGCTTTTTGATTTTAAACCACTAATGCCATTTTGAAACTTTGGTCCCAAGGATGGAGTCTGAATAAACATCTTTGTTGGGGTGCCCAATGCTGTAGGTGGCAGCATCTGCCCTTCTCTGCTGTGAGGTCCAGTCATCCAGGTGGCCTATGTGAGGTCTAGAGGCTGGTCTCTCCTTGGTGGCCTCTGATGACCTTTCTTCCTCCTCAAGGAAGAGCCTGGCGAAGTGAACAGTCAAGCCTTCTGTCAGGTCAGAATGACTGGTTTAGCTAAAAACATGCACACGGAAACTAAAAGCTAAAACCAGCCATTCAG
Organism: Pseudorca crassidens; assembly: GCF_039906515.1. Classification (NCBI taxonomy): domain Eukaryota; kingdom Metazoa; phylum Chordata; class Mammalia; order Artiodactyla; family Delphinidae; genus Pseudorca; species Pseudorca crassidens. Next base: position 84,688,198 of record NC_090296.1, on the reverse strand, counting down.
GATGATCTTCGCAGCATGTCCCTCTTCAGCTGAAAACACTTTATAGTATTAACTACTGTTTATCCTTCCTCTGTAACAGACACTGTGCAATGCACTTCAGAGGTATTTCCTCATTTAATCCTCACAAGGTTCCTGTGAAGTAGGTGATGTTCTTTGCCCTGTTTCTCAGACAGAGACTTGAGGCTTAGCGAGGTTTGATGCATGCTTTCCCAGGGTTATACAGCTCCTAAGCACAGGCTCAGCCAGGCTCATCTGCCTTCTGAGGCATGGCTTGGTCGTCAGGGCACAGAAGGGCCTTCACAAGAAGACATGTCGCCTGCAGTCCCGGGCAGGTCTTCCCATTGATTAAGAGCTGCCTCAGGGGCTTCCCTGGTGGGACAGTGGTTAAGAATCCGCCTGCCAATGCAGGGGACACAGGTTCAATCCCTGTTCTGGGAAGATCCCACATGCCACGGAGCAACTAAGCCCGTGCGCCACAACTACTGAGACTGCGCTCTAGAGCCTGTGAGCCATAACTACTGAAGCCCGCGTGCCTAGAGCCCATGCTCCACAGCGAGAGAAGCCACCATAATGAGAAGCCTGTGCACCGCAACAAAGAGTAGCCCCCGCTCGCCACAACTAGAGAAAGCCCACACATAGCAACGAAGACCCAATGCAGCCAAAAATAAATAAATAAATAAATTTATTTAAAAGACAAAAAGAGCTGCCACGGCTCACTGCCCAGGGAAGACCTGTCCAGAGCAGTACGGTCTGTTCAGTACATCTTCTTCAGAAGTTTCAGCCTTGTTTTCTTGTTTGAACCATTATATTCTCCTGCCTCCTTATCTGGTTTTCTAAGAAAATTAAGAGTAGTATTTCTCTCTTTTTCCATGTCACTGCCATTGAGCATCTGTGCTGAATTTAACTATTGCTCAGGTGCCTCTTGAAATAAGTGAGGTCTTGGTAAAAAGCTTTGGTCCTCCATTCATGACTGCTGTTGCCTGGGTTGTCTGATCCCTATTATCTGTATTCTCAAGGGCTCAAAGAAGTAGCCCTTTTCTATTCAATTTACCTAGTACTTCTGGGCTGAAACATGCTTCCAGAGGGCTGTGTTAGGGGGGGCAAAAATGAAATTAAAATTTGACACATTTGGGAACTTCCCTGGTGGTGCAGTGGTTAAGAATCTGCCTGCCAACGTAGGGGATATGGGTTTGAGCCCTGGTCCGGGAAGATCCCACATGCCGTGGAGCAACTAAGCTACTGAGCCTGCACTCTAGAGCCCGCAAGCCACAACTACTGAGCCTGTGTGCCACAACTACTGAAGCCCGTGTGCCTAGAGCCTATGCTCCACAATAAGAGAAGCCACCAGAGTGAAAAGCTGCGCATCACAACAAAGAGTAGCCCCCGCTCGCTGCAACTAGGAAAAGCCCCCGTGCATCAACTAAGACCCAACACAGCCATAAATAAATAAGTTAATTAAAAAAAATAAAAATGGACACATCTGGATTGAAAAGAAAGGACAAAATAGTTGATAGCGGGCCCTGAGACTTAAGGAGCATCTCTATGCGACCCAAGGAAGCCGATCACTTGCCATTTGAACTTTATAACAGCATAGAACAGAAGGAGAGGTCACAGCTCTGCCCAAGACCAGGATACTAGAACTCAAACCCCTTAGTGATGATCTTTAGTAATTGTACAAACTTCTGGGGGTAGTGAGAGCCAGAGTGATTAACCAGGGAAGCGTGCAGGTGCTTCACAGCTTGGGATGCTCACTGGGGCTCCCAAGGCCCTAAAGGGCAGGACTGGTGTGAGAGGAAGGGTGTCTTTCTTCATTACAGCTCTAGCAGGCTCAGCCCCATGATCGACCCTAAGGCATGTGGAAGCCGATGGTCGTGCGTGGTTCAAGACTCTGGTTTAGCTGGCTGCTATCTGGAGCAGTGGCCATGGTGAATCATTCATTTTGCCATGGTCATGGTCCAGGGGGAATTCTGGGAGGAGACCAGAATTCTGGAATGACTGGTCTGGAATGACTTTAAACATGTGGGCCCTGGGGAAGGAGAGCTTTTTTGAGGGATGAAAGAATAAGATGATTGATGGGCTACTCTACTCCACTGAAAGCTGTGTTCCCTCTTTCTTCCAAATAAATAGCAACTTTGAGCTCCCAGGGGATCAACTGAATGTGGTAGAGTCAGAATCACTGGGTGGGTCCGTGAGCTTGCTCTCAGAGCATTGTTCCAAACACAGCTTTAGTTCCCTCCCTGTCAAAACCTAATTTGCCCTACAGCTCCTCTGGCAAGCCTTCCCAGGCATCCCAGCCAAGAGCAACGGCCTGCAACCTCATTGCCACTCCTTCTTGGGCCTTTATCACCTCATTCTGCTAGGTCTTATCTTCCCCCACCACTGAGAGTCTCTTAGGGTCAGGGCCCAGGCCTGGTTGTCTTTGAATGCCTCAGCTCAGCACCTCTAATGGGGCTTAGGAGTTGAAAGAAAGAAAAGTAATTGCCAGGAGGGGGTGCGTCTATAACCGAGTTCTTGATCACTGACCTGGGGGCTCTCCTCAAGGAGTAGAGGTGACCTCCTTGCTTCAAGGGAGCCTTGGGTCCTCGCCCTGCTGTGGGAACAGTGTGTCCTCCTGAGTGCACAGGTCCAAAGGGCCTTTTCAAAGGTCTCTGCAGTCTTTGACTCATCTCAAAAGCTGCCGGGCATGTTAAACAAAAGGGCCACCCCTTTTTCTCTGGTGGATTTCTCCAGAGGCTGGGTTGGTGGTCCAAGAAATGTGAGAGAATGCTGTGAATGTCGAGACAGCAGCCCTTGAGCTCTGGCATGTGAAAACTCTCTTTTGGAAGAGATGGGGCTGGAAGCCCATGGAAGTCCAGGTGGCCGATGTCTGTATTCACTCAACAAGTGTTTGCCAGCCCGCTGCATGTAAGGCAGCAGGGCTGCAGATTAGTGAGGCAGAGCTCCTTGAAGTGGGGCTGAGGTGCAATAAAAGGTCTCCTCGCCACGCTGGCCTCGCTAGAGCCTCCCTGTCTCACAGGGCTCTACCAGCTCTCACTCTGGGTGGCAGCAAGGCCCCTCCTGACCTCTCCTTTTCCTTGTCCAAGTGAGCTTCCTGGCCATTAGGACCCAGCAGGATCACAGCATTGCAGGACCTTCCTCTTAGCCTAGCTCCCTGGAGAGACTATGCTGATGCCTGTGCTCCAGCAGGGATGAGAGCAGGGGTCCCTCCCTGGGAGATTCCTGATCTGACAAGGTAGCCTTCAGCTGAACAGGGAATGGGGTCTCCTTTTTGCAGTGGGAGATGATGGGACTCAAGCTCGCACCCCCCAAAAAATCCATTTACTCATTTTACCTTTGGGCCTGGCTGGGCTGAGTAGGGGCACTGGTAGATGCTGATTTGGCTGATTTGACTTTCTCGTTTGGGGCAGGTTATTGTCTAAGCCTAGGAATTGGTAGCGAGTTTCTCTAGGCTGTCTCTGTGGTCTTGCTCATCATCACCCAGGTTGGTTGTGAAATCTGCTACCACTTTTCCTTGTCCCTTTAATTTCTAAAGTTTTTACTGCAAATTGCTAGAGGGGAGAGATACTTGGATAACCTCTTAAAAAGCAAGGTTAGGAAGGTTACAGGTTACCTACAAGTACCTCAAAAGTTGCTGTAATAGATGTAACTGGAGCCCCTTTGTTAAATGAGTCTGAAAGCTCCTCTATAAAGAAACAGCATGGGGCTTCCCTGGTGGCGCAGTGGTTGAGAGTCCGCCTGCCGATGCAGGGGACACGGGTTCGTGTCCCGGTCCAGGAGGATCCCACATGCTGCGGAGCGGCTGGGCCCGTGAGCCATGGCCGCTGAGCCTGCGCGTCCGGAGCCTGTGCTCCGCAATGGGAGAGGCCACAACAGTGAGAGGCCCGCGTACCACAAAAAAAAAAAACCAAAAAACAGCATGCGTGGATTGGGCATCAAGTCTGGTTTCTCACCTGCTGCCTTCTGGAGCCGGCCCCCTCGTCATCTCTGGCTTTCTGGATGAGGAAGACAGCACTTCGGCCCGCAGCATTCAGCCCCTGACCTTAGGCTGTCTTGTATTGACTTTATTCGTACATGTCTCTCCTTCAGGTCTGATCGCTCCAGTCATAGGGGTCCTACCCCTTTCATTCCAGGACAGAGAAAGGCTTATCTTTAAGTGACTCAAAGATCTTCCTTGTGCCTTGGAACCTTCTGGCTTTGATGGAATTTGCTTCTCCTTCACTCAGTCTGGAGGGCTCTTTGGTATCTGGTTGTGACCCCTGGAAGCCTTATCTTCTGCTCTACTCAGTTTTTGTCTGATTCATTTGGCAATTAGGGAACACACCATAATCAGCTGCTGGTGGAGGCCAAGATCCAAGAGAAACTTGGCTTCCTCTTCACTGGCTGCATCAGGGTTGGGCTCCCTAGGAGACATCTGGCTCATAGCGGCCCCACAGACACCTTCCCAAGGGATTGTTCGCATCTTTCTCCTTTCCTGCTTCCAGCTGCAAAAGGGCCCCTCCCCAGCCCCGGCAACTTCCCAGGGTTTTCAAGGGCTACTCCTGTTGTGGTTTAGGTTTGGTTGCTGACTTGGGACAGAGGTATGCACTGAATTGAGAAAGAAAATGTGGGTATCTGTGGCCGCCCATGGCCGCAGAGACTGGCACCCACCCATGTTGGTTCTGGCAGGTGCATTTGGCTGATAAAGCAAAAATGATTGACAGACCCTTAGCCTGGTGAGCCATCTAGCTCAGGAGATCAGCTCCACCTACATCTTAAGGTTGTTTTTTTTTTTAACATCTTTATTGGGGTATAATTGCTTTACAATGGTGTGTTAGTTTCTGCTTTATAACAAAGTGAATCAGTTATACATATACATATGTTCCCATATCTCTTCCCTCTTGCATCTCCCTCCCTCCCACCGTCCCTATCCCACCCCTCCAGGCGGTCACAAAGCACCGAGCTGATCTCCCTGTGCTATGCGGCTGCTTCCCACTAGCTATCTACCTTACGTTTGGTAGTGTATATATGTCATGTCTCTCTCTCGCTTTGTCACAGCTCACCCTTCCCCCTCCCCATATCCTCAAGTCTGTTCTCTAGTAGGTCTGTGGCTTTATTCCTGTCTTACCCCTAGGTTCTTCATGACATTTTTTCTCTTAAATTCCATATATATGTGTTAGCATATGGTATTTGTCTTTCTCTTTCTGACTTACTTCACTCTGTATGACAGACTCTAGGTCTATCCACCTCATTACAAATAGCTCAATTTCGTTTCTTTTTATGGCTGAGTAATATTCCATTGTATATATGTGCCACATCTTCTTTATCTATTCATCTGAAGATGGGCACTTAGGTTGTTTCCATCTCCGGGCTATTGTAAATAGAGCTGCAATGAACATTTTGGTACATGACTCTTTTTGAATTATGGTTTTCTCAGGGTATATGCCCAGTAGTGGGATTGCTGGGTCGTATGGTAGTTCTATTTGTAGTTTTTTAAAGAACCTCCATACTGTTCTCCATAGTGGCTGTACCAATTCACATTCCCACCAGCAATGCAAGAGTGTTCCCTTTTCTCCACACCCTCTCCAGCATTTATTGTTTCTAGATTTTTTGATGATGGCCATTCTGACTGGTGTGAGATGATATCTCATTGTAGTTTTGATTTGCATTTCTCTAATGATTAATGATGTTGAGCATTCTTTCATGTGTTTGTTGGCAGTCTGTGTATCTTCTTTGGAGAAATGTCTCTTTAGGTCTTCTGCCCATTTTTGGATTGGGTTGTTTGTTTTTTTGTTATTGAGCTGCATGAGCTGCTTGTAAATTTTGGAAATTAATCCTTTGTCAGTTGCTTCATTTGCAATATTTTCTCCCATTCTGAGGGTTGTCTTTTGGTCTTGTTTATGGTTTCCTTTGCTGTGCAAAAGCTTTGAAGTTTCATTAGGTCCCATTTATTTTTGTTTTTATTTCCATTTCTCTAGGAGGTGGGTCATAAAGGATCTTGCTGTGATTTATGTCATAGAGTGTCCTGCCTATGTTTTCCTCTAAGAGTTTGATAGTTTCTGGCCTTATATTTAGGTCTTTAAACCATTTTGAGCTTACTTTTGTGTATGGTATTAGGGAGTGATCTAATCTCATACTTTTACATGTACCTGTCCAGTTTTCTCAGCACCACTTATTGAAGAGGCTGTCCTTTCTCCACTGTACATTCCTGCCTCCTTTATCAAAGATAAGGTGACCATATGTGCGTGGGTTTATCTCTGGGCTTTCTACTGTTCCATTGATCTATGTTTCTGTTTTTGTGTCAGTACCATACTGTCTTGATTACTGTAGCTTTGTAGTATAGTCTGAAGTCAGGGAGCCTGATTCCTCCAGCTCCGTTTTTCATTCTCACGATTGCTTTGGCTATTCGGGGTCTTTTATGTTTCCATACAAATTGTGAAATTTTTTGTTCTAGTTCTGTGAAAAATGCCAGTGGTAGTTTGATAGGGATTGCATTGAATCTGTAGATTGCTTTGGGTAGTAGAGTCATTTTCACAATGTTGATTCTTCCAATCCAAGAACATGGTATATCTCTCCATCTATTTGTATCATCTTTAATTTCTTTCATCAGTGTCTTATAATTTTCTGCATACAGATCTTTTGTCTCCTTAGGTAGGTTTATTCCTAGATATTTTATTCTTTCTGTTGCAATGGTAAATGGGAGTGTTTTCTTGATTTCACTTTCAGATTTTTCATCATTAGTGTATAGGAATGCCAGAGATTTCTGTGCATTAATTTTGTATCCTGCAACTTTACCATATTCATTGATTAGCTCTAGTAGTTTTCTGGTAGCATCTTTAGGATTCTCTATGTATAGTATCATGTCATCTGGAAACAGTGACAGCTTTACTTCTTCTTTTCCGATTTGGATTCCTTTTATTTCCTTTTCTTCTCTGATTGCTGTGGCTAAAACTTCCAAAACTATGTTGAATAAGAGTGGTGAGAATGGGCAACCTTGTCTTGTTCCTGATCTTAGTGGAAATGCTTTCAGTTTTTCACCATTGAGGATGATGTTGGCTGTGGGTTTGTCATATATGGCCTTTATTATGTTGAGGGAAGTTTCCTCTGTGCCTACTTTCTGCAGGGTTTTTATCATAAATGGGTGTTGAATTTTGTCAAAAGCTTTCTCTGCATCTATTGAGATGATCATATGGTTTTTCTCCTTCAATTTGTTATTATGGTTTATCACATTGATTTGCGTATATTGAAGAATCCTTGCATTCCTGGAATAAACCCCACTTGATCATGGTGTATGATCCTTTTAATGTGCTGTTGGATTCTGTTTGCTAGTATTTTGTTGAGGATTTTTGCATCTATGTTCATCAGTGATATTGGCCTGTAGTTTTCTTTCTTTGTGACATCCTTGTCTGGTTTTGGTATCAAGGTGATGGTGGCCTCGTAGAATGAATTTGGGAGTGTTCTTCCCTCTGCTATATTTTGGAAGAGTTTGAGAAGGATAGGTGTTAGCTCTTCTCTAAATGTTTGATAGAATTCGCCTGTGAAGCCATCTGGTCCTGGGCTTTTGCTTGTTGGAAGATTTTTAATCACAGTTTCAATTTCAGTGCTTGTGATTGGTCTGTTCATATTTTCTGTTTCTTCCTGATTCAGTCTTGGCAGGTTGTGCCTTTCTAAGAATTTGTCCATTTCTTCCAGGTTGTCCATTTTATTGACATAGAGTTGCTTGTAGTAATCTCTCATGATCTTTTGTATTTCTGCAGTGTCAGTTGTTACTTCTCCGTTTTCATTTCTAATTCTATTGATTTGAGTCTTCTCCCTTTTTTTCTTGATGAGTCTGGCTAATGGTTTATCAATTTTGTTTATCCTTTCAAAGAACCAGCTTTTAGTTTTATTGATCTTTGCTATCGTTTCCTTCATTTCTTTTTCATTTATTTCTGATCTGATTTTTATGATTTCTTTCCTTCTGCTAACTTTCGGGTTTTTTTGTTCTTCTTTCTCTAATTGCTTTAGGTGCAAGGTTAGGTTGTTTATTCGAGATGTTTCCTGTTTCTTAAGGTAGGATTGTATTGCTATAAACTTCCCTCTTAGAACTGCTTTTGCTGCATCCCATAGATTTTGAGTCGTCGTGTCTCCATTGTCATTTGTTTCTAGGTATTTTTTGATTTCCTCTTTGATTTCTTCAGTGATCACTTCGTTATTAAGTAGTGTATTGTTTAGCCTCCATGTGTTTGTATTTTTTACAGATCTTTTCCTGTAATTGATATCGAGTCTCATAGCGTTGTGGTCAGAAAAGATACTTGATACAATTTCAATTTTCTTAAATTTACCAAGGCTTGATTTGTGACCCAAGATATGATCTATCCTGGAGAATGTTCCATGAGCACTTGAGAAAAATGTGTATTCTGTTGTTTTTGGATGGAATGTCCTATAAATATCAATTAAGTCCATCTCGTTTAATGTATCATTTAAAGCTTGTGTTTCCTTATTTATTTTCATTTTGGATGATCTGTCCATTGGTGAAAGTGGGGTGTTAAAGTCCCCTACTATGAATGTGTTACTGTCGATTTCCCCTTTTATGGCTGTCGGTATTTGCCTTATGTATCGAGGTGCTCCTATGTTGCGTGCATAAATATTTACAATTGTTATATCTTCTTCTTGGATCGATCCCTTGATCATTCTGTAGTGTCCTTCTTTGTCTCTTCTAATAGTCTTTGTTTTAAAGTCTATTTTGTCTGATATGAGAATTGCTACTCCAGCTTTCTTTTGGTTTCCATTTGCATGAAATACCTTTTTCCATCCCCTTACTTTCAGTCTGTATGTGTCTCTAGGTCTGAAGTGGGTCTCTTGTAGACAGCAAATATATGCGTCTTGTTTTTGTATCCATCCAGCCAATCTGTGTCTTTTGGTGGGAGCATTTAGTCCATTTACATTTAAGGTAATTATTGATATGTCTGTTCCCATTCCCATTTTCTTAATTGTTTTGGGTTTGTTATTGTAGGTCTTTTCCTTCTTTTGTGTTTCTTGCCTAGAGAAGTTCCTTTAGCAGTTGTTGTAGAGCTGGTTTGGTGGTGCTGAACTCTCTCAGCTTTTGCTTGTCTGTAAAGGTTTTAATTTCTCCATCAAATCTGAATGAGATCCTTGCTGGGTAGAGTAATCTTGGTTGCAGGTTTTTCTCCTTCAACACTTTAAATATGTCCTGCCACTCCCTTCTGGCTTGCAGAGTTTCTGCTGAAAGATCAGCTGTTAACCTTATGGGGATTCCCTTGTGTGTTATTTGTTGTTTTTCCATTGCTGCTTTAAATATGTTTTCTTTGTATTTAATTTTTGACAGTTTGATTAATATGTGTCTTGGCGTATTTCTCCTTGGATTTATCCTGTATGGGACTCTCTGTGCTTCCTGGACTTGATTAACTATTTCCTTTCCCATATTAGGGAAGTTTTCAACTATAATCTCTTCAAATATTTTCTCAGTCCCTTTCTTTTTCTCTTCTTCTTCTGGAACCCCTATAATTCGAATGTTGCTGCGTTTAATGTTGTCCCAGAGGTCTCTGAGACTGTCCTCAGTTCTTTTCATTCTTTTTTCTTTATTCTGCTCTGCAGTAGTTATTTCCACTATTTTATCTTCCAGGTCACTTATCCGTTCTTCTGCCTCAGTTATTCTGCTATTGATCCCATCTAGAGTATTTTTCATTTCATTTATTGTGTTGTTCATCATTGTTTGTTTCATCTTTAGTTCTTCTAGGTCCTTGTTAACTGATTCTTGCATTTTGTCTATTCTATTTCCAAGATTTTGGATCATCTTTACTATCATTCTGAATTCTTTTTCAAGTAGACTGCCTATTTCCTCTTCATTTGTTAGGCCTGGTGGGTTTTTATCTTGCTCCTTCATCTGCTGTGTGTTTTTCTGTCTTCTCATTTTGCTTATCTTACTGTGTTTGGGGTCTCCTTTTTGCAGGCTGAATGTTCGTAGTTCCTGTTGTTTTTTTGTGTCTGTCCCCAGTGGCTAAGGTTGGTTCAGTGGGTTGTGTAGGCTTCCTGGTGGAGGGGAGTAGTGCCTGTGTTCTGGTGGATGAGGCTGGATCTTGTCTTTCTGGTGGGCAGGTCCACGTCTGGTGGTGTGTTTTGGGGTGTCTGTAGACTTATTATGATTTTGGGCAGCCTCTCTGCTAATGGGTGGGGTTGTGTTCCTGTCTTGCTAGTTGTTTGGCATAGGATGTCCAGCACTGTAGCTTGCTGGTCGTTGAGTGAAGCTGGGTGCTGGCATTGAGATGGAGATCTCTGGGAGATTTTCGCTGTTTGATATTATGTGCAGCTGGGAGGCCTCTTGTGGACCAGTGTCCTGAAGTTGGCTCTCCCAGCTCAAAGGCACAGCACTGACTCCTGGCTGCAGCACCAAGAGCCTTTCATCCACAGGGCTCCTTAATTTGGGATGATTCATTGTCTATTCATGTATTCCACAGATGCAGGGTACATCAAGTTGATTGTGGAGCTTTAATCCGCTGCTTCTGAGGCTGCTGGGAGAGATTTCCCTTTCTCTTCTTTGTTCTCACAGTTCCCAGGGGCTCAGCTTTGGATTTGGCCCCGCCTGTGCGTGTAGGTCGCCGGAGGGCGTCTGTTCTTTGCTCAGACAGGACGGGGTTAAAGGAGCCGCTGATTCGGAGGCTCTGGCTCACTCAGGCCGGGGGGGTAGGGAGGGTCACGGAGTGTGGGGCGGGCCTGCAGCGGCAGAGGCCGGCGTGACGTTGCTAGCCTGAGGGGCGCCGTGCGTTCTCCCGGGGGAGTTGTCCCTGGATCTCAGGACCCTGGCAGTGGCGGGCTGCACAGGCTTCCCGGAAGGGGGTGTGGATAGTGACCTGTGTTCGCACACAGGCTTCTTGGTGGCGGCAGCAGCGGCCTTAGCGTCTCATGTCTGTCTCTGGGCTCCGCACTTTTAGCCGCGGCTCGCGCCCGTCTCTGGAGCTCTCTTAAGCAGCGTTCTTAATCCCCTCTCCTCGTGCACCAGGAAACAAAGAGGGAAGAAAAAGTCTCTTGCCTCTTCGGCAGGTCCAGACTTTTCCCCGGACTCCCTCCCGGCTAGCCGCGGTGCACCAACGCCCTGCAGGCTGTGTTCACGCCGCCAACCTCAGTCCTCTCCCGGCGCTCCGACAGAAGCCGGAGCCTCAGCTCCCAGCCCCGCCCACCCCGGCGGGCGAGCAGACAAGCCTCTCGGCTGGTGAGTGCTGGTCGGCCGATCCTCTGCGCTGGAATCTCTCCGCTTTGTCCTCCGCACCCCTGTTGCTGTGCTCTCCTCCGCGGCTCCCAAGCTCCCCCACTCCGCCACCCGAAGTCTCCGCCCGTGAAGGGGCTTCCTAGTGTGTGGACACTTTTCCTCCTTCACAGCTCTCTCCCACTGGTGCAGGACCCGTCCCTATCCTTTTGTCTCTGTTTAGTTTTTTCTTTTGCCCTAACCAGGTACGTGGGGGGTTCCTTGCCTTTTGGGAGGTCTGAGGTCTTCTGCCAGCGTTTAGTGTGTGCTCCTTAGGAGTTGTTCCACGCGTAGATGTATTTCTGGTGTATCTGTGGGGAGGAAGGTGATCTCCGCGTCTTACTCTTCCACCATCTTCCCGGAAGTCCAGTATTTGCCTTATATATTGAGGTGCTCCTATGTTGGGTGTATAAATATTTACAATTGTTATATCTTCTTCTTGGATCGATCCCTTGATCATTCGGTAGTGTCCTTCTTTGTCTCTTGTAATAGTCTTTATTTTAAAGTCTATTTTGTCTGATATGAGAATTGCTACTCCAGTAGCAATTCTCCAATTTCTTTTGGTTTCCATTAGCATGGGATATCTTTTTCCATCCCCTTACTTTCAGTCTGTGTGTGTCTCTAGGTCTGAAGTGGGTCTCTTGTAGACAGCATATATATGGGTCTTATTTTTGTATCCATTCAGCCAATCTGTGTCTTTTCGTGGGAGCATTTAGTCCATTTACATTTAAGGTAATTATCGATATGTATGTTCCTATTCCCATTTTCTAAATTGTTTTGAGTTCGTTATTGTAGGTCTTTTCCTTCTCTTGTGTTTCTTGCCTAGAGAAGTTCCTTTAGCATTTGTTGTAAAGCTGGTTTGGTGGTGCTGAACTCTCTCAACTTTTGCTTGTCTGTAAAGGTTTTAATTTCTCCATCAAATCTGAATGAGATCCTTGCTGGGTAGAGTAATCTTGGTTGCAGGTTTTTCTCCTTCAACACTTTAAATATGTCCTGCCACTCCCTTCTGGCTTGCAGAGTTTCTGCTGAAAGATCAGCTGTTAACCTTATGGGGATTCCCTTGTGTGTTATTTGTTGTTTTTCCATTGCTGCTTTTAATATGCTTTCTTTGTATTTAATTTTTGAAAGTTTGATTAATATGTGTCTTGGCATATTTCTCCTTGGATTTATCCTGTATGAGACTCTCTGTGCTTCCTGGACTTGATTAACTATTTCCTTTCCCATATTAGGGAAGTTTTCAACTATAATCTCTTCTAGTATTTTTCAGTCCCTTTCTTTTTCTCTTCTTCTGGAACCCCTATAATTCGAATGTTGGTGTGTTTAATGTTGTCCCAGATGTCTCAGAGACTGTCCTCAGTTCTTTTCATTCTTTTCTCTTTATTCTGCTCTGCAGTAGTTATTTCCACTATTTTATCTTCCAGGTCACTTATCCGTTCTTCTGTCTCAGTTATTCTGCTCTTGATCCCATCTAGAGTATTTTTCATTTCATTTATTGTGTTGTTCATTGTTGTTTGTTTCATCTTTAGTTCTTCTAGGTCCTTGTTACATGTTTCTTGCATTTTGTCTATTCTATTTCCAAGATTTTGGATCATCTTTACTATCATTCTGAATTCTTTTTCAAGTAGACTGTCTATTTCCTCTTCATTTGTTAGGTCTGGTGGGTTTTTATCTTGCTCCTTCATCTGCTGTGTGTTTTTCTGTCTTCTCATTTTGCTTATCTTACTGTGTTTGGGGTCTCCTTTTTGCAGGCTGCAGGTTCGTAGTTCCCGTTGTTTTTGGTGTCTGTCCCCAGTGGCTAAGGTTGGTTCAGTGGGTTGTGTAGGCTTCCTGGTGGAGGGGACTAGTGCTTGTGTTCTGATGGATGAGGCTGGATCTTGTCTGTCTGGTGGGCAGGTCCACGTCTGGTGGTGTGTTTTGGGGTGTCTGTGGACTTATTATTTTAGACATCCTCTCTGCTAATGGGTGGTGTTGTGTTCCTGTTTTGCTAGTTGTTTGGCATAGGGTGTCCAGCACTGTAGCTTGCTGGTCGTTGAGTGAAGTTGGGTGCTGGCGTTAAGATGGAGATCTCTGGGAGATTTTCGCCATTTGATATTAGGTGGAGCTGGAAGGTCTCTTGTGGACCAGTGTCCTGCGGCGGCAGAGGCCGGCGTGACGTGGCACAAGCCTGAGGCGCACCGTGCGTTCTCCCGGGGAAGTTGTCCCTGGATCCCGGGACCCTGGCAGTGGCGGGCTGCACAGGCTCCCGGAAGGGGGGTGTGTATAGTGACCTGTGCTCGCACACAGGCTTCTTGGCGGTGGCAGCAGCAGGCTTAGCGTCTCCTGCCCATCTCTGGGGTCCGAGCCTTTAGCTGTGGCTCGTGCCCGTCCCTGGAGCTCCTTTAAGCAGCGCTGTTAATCCCCTCTCCTCGTGCACCAGGAAACAAAGAGGGAAGAAAAAGTCTCTTGCCTCTTCGGCAGCTCCAGACCTTTTCCTGGACTCCCTCCCGGCTAGCCGTGGTGCACTAACCCCTGCAGGCTGTGTTCACGCCGCCAACCCCAGTCCTCTCCCTGCGCTCTGACCAAAGCCCGAGCCTCAGCTCGCAGCCCCGCCCGCCCTGGCGGGTGAGCAGACAAGCCTCTCGGGCTGGTGAGTGCCGGTCGGCACCGATCCTCTGTGCGGGAATCCCTCCGCTTTGACCTCGGCACCCCTGTTGCTGCGCTCTCTTCCGCGGCTGCGAAGCTCCCCCTCGCCAGCCACCCGCAGTCTCCGCCTGCGAAGGGGCTTCCTAGTGTGTGGAAACCTTTCCTCCTTCACAGCTCCCTCCCACAGGTGCAGGTCCCGTCCCTATTCTTTTGTCTCTGTTTTTTCTTTTTTTTCTTTTGCCCTACCCAGGTAGGTGGGGAGTTTCTTGCCTTTTGGGAGGTCTGAGGTCTTCTGCCAGCATTCAGTAGGTGTTCTGTAGGAGTTGTCCCACGTGTAGATGTATTTCTGGTGTATCTGTGGGGAGGAAGGTGATCTCCACGTCTTACTCTTCTGCCATCTTCCCCTTGTTCCACCATCTTAAGGTTTTTTTTTTTTTTTTTTTTTTTGTGGTACACGGGCCTCTCACTGTTGTGGCCTCTCCCGTTGCGCAGCACAGGCTCCGGACGCGCAGGCCCAGCGGCCATGGTTCACGGGCCTAGCCGCTCCGCAGCATGTGGGATCTTCCCGGACCGGGCACGAACCCGTGTCCCCTGCATCGGCAGGCGGACTCTCAACCACTGTGCCACCAGGGAAGCCCCATCTTAAGGTTTTTTATCTTAAACTTTTATTTCTTTATTTATAAGAAGAATACATGCTCAGTAAAGCAATCATATCTAATACTGAAGTATAGGGGGAAAAATTAATTCCTTGACCCTGCGAGATCTACTGCCATTTTGGTACGTACCTTTCTAGGCTTTCTCTTTTTGTCTGTTTTCTGGCAGACTTGGTGGTAGCTAAGCAGGGGATTCTCATACTGGCCTCTGACTGTCACAGGGCCCCAGCCCATACCTCCCATAGGAAGCTTTCTCTCAAGGACTAATTCCTGCCCCTAAGTGGAGGGGAACGGTTCTTAGTTGGTGCTTTGGACAACAGTGCCGTGGAGAGTGCCTCTTTGTGGGTGGAGGCAAGACCCCAGGGATCTGAGGCTAAGGAATCCCTCCCTTGACCTTGTCACTTACATTTCTCTGCCACAGTTACACAACAGCCAACGCTGAGTCTGACTATGAGCGGGACTCTGAAAGGGAGAGTGATGACGACGGGGAAGATGAAGTGAGCTGTGAGACCGTGAAGATGGGGAGAAAGGATTCTCTGGACCTGGAGGTGGCTTCAGGCCCGGCGCCTGAAGCCCTGGAGGCTGGTGGCTCCCCTGGCCCAGAAGATGTGCTGGCCCTCCTGCAGCAGGCAGACGAGCTGCGCCAGGGCAGTGAGCAGGGCAAGCGGGAGGGCTTGCAGCTGCTGCTCAACAACAAGCTGGCGGTGAGGCTCCAACTGCCTGTCTGTCCTCCATCCCCCACTAACCCCCCACAAATGTGTCACTGACCCTGCGAGGTGACATGGGAAGGGAAGTGAGGGTGAGGTGGCTAGGTCTGCATCTGCACCCAGGGTTGTACATCCTCTTCCTGGGAGGCTGAGCGCCGGCCCTGTGTGCTGCCTGCCCCAGAGCTGCTTTCTCTGCCAGCCCCAGGGCAGTCGGCTGCCTCCTGTAGAGCTACTGCAGAAGAGCTCCTCCTCTCACCTTAAAGAGAAATGTGGAAAGAACTAGAATGTTTTTCCCTCTTTTATTTCCCTTGAGGCAGAGCCACAGCTGCCTACCCCATTTAAAGTTTTCATCACAAGTGGCAAGTGTTAGGTCACTAGGTCACTCAACCACAATTCCCTTCTCAGGTTCACTGCCAGAATTTATGCTCACCTGGCTATAAATGCCCCCAAAGTTAGAATTTCCTTTTTCTTGGGCATTTTCACAAATTTTTCATTGTTAGCAAGATTTCTCTGTTGTGCCTCATTACATGTTGGAATTGACCTTTCTTCCTCACAGTATTAAAAGGCCAGAATGCCCTCACTCTGTGGGTTGTGCTATCTGTTGACTAGGGATAATGTCGTCAGCTAACTGCAGGTGAGAGGTCACGTGGGGTGGCCTGATGTCAGTGTGCACAACACACTCAAAGGTAGGGTGTGGGGAGAAGGTCGAGCCCCAGCTCTCTGCAGCTGAGGAAGGGAGCCTCATCCCTCTGTTTGGTTTGCAGCATGGAAGCCAGCAGGACTTTCTCTGGCGCCTGGCCCGGGCCTACAGTGACATGTGTGAGCTTGCTGAGGAGGCGGGTGAGAAGAGGTCCTATGCCCTAAGTGGTAAGTGCTGACAGGTTCCTGGTGGGAAGGCCACTGACTGACTCTGAGGGTGGAGCCAGCCCATCAGCTTGGGGCCCAGGGGAGCCACCAAGACACACGCTGTCGGT
Source organism: Pseudorca crassidens (assembly GCF_039906515.1). Lineage (NCBI taxonomy): Eukaryota > Metazoa > Chordata > Mammalia > Artiodactyla > Delphinidae > Pseudorca > Pseudorca crassidens. The sequence goes on along the minus strand of NC_090296.1, from coordinate 84,672,024 downwards.
ACAGCTGGGGCTCTACTACTCTTTGGGACAGACTGGCTCCCAGAGACCCCTGCTTCCTCCTGGAGACAGAGAGCAACCTCTGCTTCTCTGCATGGCATGGTGCTTGAGTCACACGGGTATACACGACTTTAGGAGTACAGTTGAACCTTGAACAACAGCGGTTTGAGCAGCACACGTCCACTTACATGTGGATTTTTTTTCAATCCACAATCCATGGTTGGTTGGCCCCAACTATAAACTACATGTGGATTTCTGACTGGGCAGAAGGCCGGTGCCCTGAACCCCCACGTTGTCCAAGGCCAATTGTAGTTGTATCATATTAGCACAGTTCTTTGTTCTCATTCCTCAACTACAAAAGGCACAACCTTTCTTAATCTGAGGAGGTTTTTTTTGCTGTTGCTTAGGAATCTGGTTTCAGTTATGGAGCCTGTGGGGCAGGTGTTTAAGAATGAGTGGAGTATGTTTGGTGAATGCCCAGAAGGAGCAGTTTGGGAGGATACTGCTAGGTTAGAAGTCCCTGGGGTCTACTTAGCAACTCTGTTGTCAAAATCTGTACCTGGGGGTGTAGGGTACATCTGACTTGTGCCAGGTTCAAGGCCTGTCCTTCTCTGTCATGAGGTCATTGAGAACCCTGGGACTTTAAAAATAGAGACTGGTTTTATGGGGAAGGTGATGTGTCCTGCCTACCTACACACCCTTTGAGTCAGGCACCATCAGTGGACTTCCAGATCTTGTGGTTCAGTTATCCAAAGTTAAGTTAACTGCTTTCCCACTTTTATAAGTACAGTCCTGCAAACATTGAATCTTTGATAATGTAGAGTGACAGTACCTCAAGATCATTATTCTAAACAGTTATAGAATTCTGCCAATATAGAAAGGTCAATTGAGTTGAATGTTTGATATAGATCTTCAAAAAAGTCCCTGGAGGGGCTTCCCTGGTGGTGCAGTGGTTGAGAGTCCTGCTGATGCAGGGGACACAGCTTGCTTCTTTCTTTTCAAAACAGTTTCTGCTTCCCCTCTTAAATTTCAGGTGAGGATTCTGATCAGCCTTTGGGGCTGCTTTTTGCACTCTTGGTAGCAACAACCACCTTTCCTTTCCCTTTTGATCATCTCTGTGTACTAACAGCCAACATGAACCCTACAGGTGGAGGTGGGGCAGTGATTAGAGGAGCAGCGAAGCCCACACTGGTCTGGTCTGGCTTCCTGAGTATAGCACCTTGGACAAATCTGTTCCTCCTGGAGGTCAGAGGACTATGCAGTATCTTTGAAGACTGCTCTGGGATTCTAGCTTTTTAGGACCAACCTTGCTGGACCTAAAGTTCTTCATTTTGTTCTTTCTCTAGAAGCTGGACCACCAGGAGGCAGCGGGAACTGGTTTGCCTCATTCTTCACCGTTATTTTCCTAGTGAGATAGTGCTTTGAAGGGGGCGGAGAGAAGTCCCCTAAGAGAAAATGTCCCTCAGTGGTGGAGCCGTATGGTTCTGCTTGGATAGGGGAATGTAGGGTTCTCATCTGCTCTCTTTAAATGTATTTGTTGCATATACAAAATTATACCATGATTACTATCACTTAAACATGAGGAAACATTTCAGAATAGCCAGCCTATCACCTCAACCCATTACTTTTGTTCTCTGTCTTCCAAGCCCTCACCATTTAAAAAATTTTATTAATTTTAAATTTTATTATAGTTGACTTACAATGTTTCAGATGTACAGCAAAGTGATTCAGTTATACATATATATACTTTTTCAGTTTCTTTTCCATTATAGTTTATTACAAGATATTGAATATAGTTCCCTGTGCTATACAGTAGGTCCTTGTTTGCTTAATATGTAGTAGTCTGTATCTGTTAGTCTCAAATTCCAAATTTATCCCTCCCCCCTTCTTTCCCCTTTGGTAACCAGTTTGTTTTCTATATGAGTCTGTTTCTGTTTTGTAAATAAGTTTATTTGTACCTTTTTTTAAAAATTTTTTAATTCATTTATTTATTGGCTGCATTGGGTCTTTGTTGCTGCGTGTGGGCTTTCTCTAGTTGCAGCAAGTGGGGGCCACTCTTCGTTGCGGTGCAGGGGCTTCTCATTGCGGCAGCTTCTCTTGTTGTGGAGCACAGGCTCTAGGTGTGTGGGCTCCAGTAGTTGTGTCACACAGGCTCAGTAGTTGTGGTGCATTGGCTCAGCTGCTCTGCGGCATGTGGGATCTTCCCGGACCAGGGCTCGAACCCGTGTTCCTTGAATTGGCAGGTGGATTCCCAACCACTGTGCCACCAGGGAAGTCCCTATTTGTATCATTTTTTTACATTCCGCATATAAGTGATATTGTATTTGTCTTCCTCTTACTTCATTTAGTATGATAATCTCTAGGTCTATTCATGTTGCTACAGGTGGCATTATTTCATTCTTTTTTTTTATGGAAGCCCTCTCTGTTCTAATCAGATTTCCCATTTTGCAGTGTTCTCTTTTCCTGTGTGTAGGCGTGATGGTCCTCATCTGAAGGGCTCCAGCTCCTTGACATTCTAGGGGACCCTTGTCAAGAGCCTACATGTGTTTAGGCCTTGATTTCTGTTAGTTTGGGTGCCTGGAAAACTTGGGGAAGAACTACATGAAACTCATCTTTGGTCAGATCCCAGTCCATTTGGCTCTGGTGAGGAGTTCTGGCCTAGGGCCATGATTAATGTTCCTAGATCATGGATCCTTTTGAGAATTTGTTTTTAATGTTTATTTGTTTGGCTGCACTGGGTCTTCATTGCTGCACACAGGCTTTCTCTAGTTGCGGCGAGCGGGGGCTACTCTTTGTTGTGGTGCACGGGCCCTAGGTGCGCAGGCTTCAGTAGTTGTGGCACATGGGCTTAGTTGCTCCAAGGCATGTGGGATCTTAGTTCCCCGACCAGGGCTCGAACCCGTGTCCCCTGCATTGGCAAGCGGATTCTTAACAACTGCGCTACCAGGGAAGTCCCCCTCTTGAGAATTTGATCAAAGCTGTGGACCCTCTCCTCAATAAAATGCACATATACCTAAAATTATATACAACTTCAGTCGGATTCATGGACACCTTGAAGCCTATCCAGACCCCAAATCAAAAACTCTCCAGGGTAACGGTCTATGGGGACAGTTTCTGATTGCTTTTGAGTCCTTTTATATTTGAAATGCTTCAAGCGTATCAGGTAGGTATTATAAAAATAAGGGAGCTGGGGCAGCTGACGATGGATAGGGAGAACAAGGTGAAGCAGAAGTCATCCCTGAAAAGCTATTTGCAGCTCTTCATTCTGCTCAAGTGCATAAGTATTTACAAGTCCCGTTCGGGTGGGGGTTGGTGAGAGCTAAAGCAGTCATTCTTCCCACAGCCTTTCCCGTGGAAGGGTGCATGGGAGCCCTTGTCAACTCTGGATCACCTCTGTCTTACAGGAAAAGAAGCAGCGGAGGCCGCTCTGGAGAAGGGGAATGAGAATGCTGAGTGTCACCAGTGGTAATAACACCCCGCAGGGTCCCAGGAAGAGCCAGCATGGGTTAGAGTGGAGGGCCCTTTTGTTTCTCTGCCCTGTGGCCAAAGAGGCATTTGCCAGAGGCACCAGGAGAGGGAGCTCTGGCCTTTACTTTCATATGTCCCATCCTTCCCCAAGCTAGGGACCCAGGGGAGTTTGCTTTGGGAAGTGCCTTGGGGATGAGGCAAGGGGGAATAGTTTTTCTTTCTGGTGAAGCTTGGAGAAACGAGTAGCTTTGTTAGTCACCCCTGGCTACAAAACTTGTGGGTTCTTGGCTCCTCAGAGAGGCTGGGACGTTGGCAGTTCTCCTCTCCCACACAAGCTCTTCATTCCCATAGCTGCGATCCCTGGCTGGTGGTGGACTTTGGCTTCTTGGCTTCTTCGCTTGGCTCGCGTGAGGAAAAGTAGATGTGAGCTCACCCCCAGGAAGTTCAGCAGTCACTAATATTACAAAACCATCAGCCCTGTCTGTGGTCTGACATGAGGCAAAGTTCTGCCTACCCATGTGGGTCAGGGCCAACCTGTGTCCTGGGGGCGTGGTTCCAGCGCCTCAGTTTTAGTGAAAATGTTCCTTTTCCACCTCCCTGCTTCCCATAACCCTGGCCTCAGACTGTGAGCTGGGAGAGGCTGTTTCTCTATCTGTTGCTGAAACTTTGTCTCTGCAGCGCCTCTTCTCAGACGCCAGGTCATTGTTTCTTGGGTGTCACGGGTGCTGTTTCCCTGTGGGCTCTCTTGGGGCTCCTGGGGTCCCAAGGATGGAAATTGACCTCATACTTTCTTAGCTTTTCCTGGGGAACAGCTGTTTGAACTAAACTGGAAATGAGCCTCTGGAAGTATCCGATACAAATACCCCCAGATATTTAGTGAGTACACAAAAAAGCAACTTGGGCCTTTAGACACTCATTTGTCAACTGTGCTTCTAGAAAGAATGCAGAGGGGATGGGGGTAATATCTTCTGCCTTTGTTTCTGAAGGCAGAAGATAGGAAGCTGGCTGTCTTTGTTCTCCTGGGAGGGAGGATGTAGAGGAGAGGGCTGAAATCGGAGGCCTTTTCTTCCTCCTCTGCTTCTGTTGGTTCCCAAGCTAACATTAGAAATTCCTAGAGAATCCCATTCACAAACAGCTTCCCAATGATATACCTGTATACTTCCAAGGCTAATGAGACCTTCTTCTTCAATGTCTGCTCAGGAGACAAAAAGCAGTGTACTCAGGTCTCTTATACTTTGATGCTGATTTTTAGATACCTGCTTAAGTGTTTATGATAGCTATGGCTATACTCATTATGAGGGGAAATTTGGACTGAGACCTTGCCTAAATATTAAGTATAAGAGAGCTTTAATGTGGAAGACCCACCTTTTTTGTACCTAGGGTACTTTGGAGAATTGTAAGCCTACCACTGTATCTGCTAAAGAATATGAATTGGGACCACAAGTCTGTGAAAAGAGGAATTAAGTACAGATGGAAATGATATTTTCATCTCTGGATAAGGATGCAGGCACAGTGCAATTGCCCGTGGGTGGGAATCCCAGTACTGGCAGGGACGGTACTCAGTCCTTGTCCCTGAGCTTGCTGCTGCTTCCCCCTAGGTATGCAGTGCTTTGTGGTCAGCTGGCTGAGCATGAGGGCATCCAGAGGCGTATCCAGAGTGGCTTTAGCTTCAAGGTGAGGAAAGGCTTCTCCTCCTTCCCTGGTGCTGGTCTAGTCCAGATTCCCTGCTGCATCCTAGCTCCTTGCAAAGGTGTTCCTGCAGCCTCTGTGACTTGCCTCTGTTCCCTTATATTTATATTTTCTCCTCAGGAGCATGTGGACAAAGCCATTGCTCTCAAGCCAGAAAACCCCATGGCATACTTTCTCCTTGGCAGGTGGTGCTACCAGGTAAGCTAAATTTCAGGGCTTGACATAAGGGCCCTAACTAACTGTCCTGAGACACTGATCACCTTTACAAGGAAGAGCAGTGTCCTCAGCCTGGTCTGGCTTATGTGTTATTTCTTCTAAGTGGTCACGTTAGTGGTGATTAGACCCGGTCCTATTTGGCCCTGTTTGCTTTCAGTACAGAACATTCAATGTTCCTAAAGATACTTAAGTTTTTAGTCACACCTTGATCTCTTGGTGGCAGGTCTCTCACCTAAGCTGGCTAGAAAAAAAAACTGCGACAGCCTTGTGTGAAAGCCCTCTCGGTGCCACTGTGGAGGACGCCCTCCAGAGCTTCCTAAAGGTATTGGGGAAGGAAGGGAAGGGTGGACAGCAGCCAGAAAGGCCAGAGTGACCTTATTTTTCCTAAGGACATTATTGGAAGGGGTTTTAAGTAGAGGGCAGTTTTATGTGTGCCTGTTCTATGGGAAAATCAGAACCATCAGAAAAGCTTATAAAAAATATAGATTCACTGAATCAATCTCCAGGTTGGGGACTGGAACTCTCTAATAAACTTTAGCCTGACTTGGACTTTGGAACACCTTACTGAAATGTGTTCTCCCTTCTCCAGGCTGAAGAACTACAGCCAGGATTTTCCAAAGCAGGAAGGATATATATTTCCAAGGTAAACTCACCTGCCTGTTTCAACATAGATGAAAGTATGTGTGTTGATATTTCTAGGAACTCCTGAGGGCACACATATTCATCCCCTTCTAGTCTCCTGGTGGCATTTCTCCCAGGTTTTCACTGTTGTGTCTTCTCAGTGCTACAGAGAACTAGGGAAAAACCCTGAAGCTAAACGGTGGATGAAGTTGGCCCTGGAGCTGCCAAATGTCACTAAAGAGGTAATACTTAAGACCTTTACTAACACAGGGATCCTTCACTGAGTCATTATGTGACCCTTTCAGGAAAGAATATCTTCCCTTGAGGTCTTATTTCCTCCTTTTGCATGTGTGCTGTTTCATATACATCTCCCCTAGGGGAGGAGACAGATTTCGTAGGTTCCAGGCTCTTCTGGGAAAGTAGGAAAAAGACTATGATAACAGCTTAGCAAGGAAGCAAAGGGCCCATTCTCAGGTACCAATGGTTTTGGAAATGTTGGCTTAGATTTTGAGTCCTAGTCTTATTCTCTTGTCTCCCTAGGATTCAGCTTTCCAGAAGGACCTGGAAGAATTGGAAGTAATTTTAGGAGAATAATCACATTTCAATGGCCTTCATGACTCGAGGGGGAAAAAAATCAAGTCTTTTTTCTCTTAGATTCTGCTTAGATCAGGCAAGACTGGTTAAGGGAGTGTCCTGACTCCTAGGTCTGACTGCTACCTGCCACCATTCCCCAACTTCTTCTTATTGTCTACTGGTTAACTTATTCTAATCCGTTACCTAATCTGAAATTGGGGAAGTACTTGAGGCCTGGGTTTCTGTTACTCTCTCCGTAAAGTGAATTCTTGAAAAACCAAGACTAGTGTGGGTAGAGCACTGAAGGCTGTCTTCCAACTGCTGGTGAGGTGGATGAAACTCCAAAGAGCTATAGGAACAAAACATAGAACTTCTACTCTCTAATCTTTTTCACTGATTACTATTCAACACCAAAGTATATAGTCCTAAAATCACACCCTAACCTACCCGGATAAAAGGTCGGAGAGTCCATGGGTATCGCCTCTTCTCAACCTATCATGTGGATTGTAACTGTATTCCTGGGCCGAGGGGCTGGACCACTTGACTTCCAGAGTTCTGGCAGCTTTTGAACGACAGCAGTGCATAAGGCTTATGAGACTGTGAAAATGATGATGTGAGGAGCTGCCTAGAATATATTTTGGTACAAACCTGAAATAAACCAAATTTAACTAGACGTGATTATAATCCCCTTTCTATGTTTGCTATAGCTCCTTATTCTTGCTTCACACTTCCATAACTGTTTTCTACTATGAGACTATTGCAGACAAGTAGAAAAACAGTACCAAATAGTTTAGAATGAGCTCTCTGGTTAATAATACTTCCAGAGAAAATTTTAGTTAAATATAAAACATAAGAAGAGCTTATTTTTAGCCTAACAAGGCCTAGTCCAACTAAGCAGGTGTTCCCTGACCCTCTCAGGGCCAATAGCACAAAGCCTAATCCCATCTGAAAAGAAAATCCTCCCTACAAGAAAAATTGAGAAGTTTTTAGGTCAAGGTCACTTAAATACTTTATAGGACTAAAAGATGGAGATGCTTTTATTTAAGAACCAAGCTTCCATTCCAGAATCTGTTACTGTGGCTTTATTATTTCATCCCAGGTTTGTTCTGTAATGTAGAAACAAAAGAAGGCCTAGGAGGTACTCTGTTCTATAAAGTCACGGAACAGAACTGTTTTTAAAACAAAGTTGCATTAAATTTTATCTTCCTATCTCCCTACATATAGTAGGATCAACACTGGCAACAGCAGAGATTTGCACTGCCTCTCCTAATACTAGCCGAGAAGCCCTTTGAAATTGGAAGAGTTGGTTAGAACCCATCCTGGGTAGAAGTTTGAAGGGGAAGGAGTATCTCAAACCCCTGAAGTAGAATAATCTGGGCAAGAACCAGCCCTATACAATACAAAACTTAAAGAATAAAAACAAAGGCCACAGGAAAGCCATGGTGTAGCCATCTTGTGAGATCTTCTATTAGGTTAAAGGTTAAAGGAGTATAAAATGAATCATCTGAATGTGGGACTTCCCTTTTAAATTTTCAATTTTAAAGCAATAGAAACTGATCACCCTACCCAGAGCCAAAACTATATTATGAAGGCCCTATCCTGAAATATTCAGCTTGTACCAGAATAACTCCTACAAGCAGCACATTCACTACAAATAACTACTTTATTAGCAGTCCCACATTGAATCTACTTACTTGAAGAGCTTCCGAAATGTTTAAGATTCCGGAACTATCTTGAATTGCTCTTAGCATTAAAAAAGAGTAGATGGTGAAGGGCTGGTAGCCCAGCAGGCCTATTCAATAACCCTTATCTAAAAAAACATTCTTATATAAGCTAATTCAGACACACAAACTTTACCTGCTTCTGATTTAAGAGTTTTACTGGCAGAGAAAAAAAAAAAACCTGTGAGGAGACCCACTCCCTTTGCCACATAGCTCAGGCATATTTTTCCCCAACATTATTCAGACAGTGAGAGAAGCCAGGTCTCTCCAGTTTTAGTTCTCTTAGAGACATAAGATTGGCCAATAGCCGTTAGTCCTGAGTCAACCCCAAGGCACTATGATGTCAAAGGTACTTCATACCTACACCCCCAAACCAAAGAATTCACATAGAGATTAATATACTAGAAGGAATAAACATTTCAGATCAGCTTGTGACTACTGACCTGTCTCGTGTTTACACCGTAAGAAAAGCCGATATAATAGCTGTTTTCCTGGAAGCCTTTTCCTGGCAGTCACAACAGGAAGAGGCCTGTGAAGAACCTCAGGGAGCAGTCCTCTCCATTAGGCTGCAGCACTTAAGGTTTATCACAGGAAAAAACCCAACGATTCAGTCCTTGGCATCTCCTACTCCATCCGCATTGATGGCAAACATAGCTTCAGCTTCAGGAAGACAAGGAGAGTCATAGATTTTGCAGATTCTGGTTTCCCCTCTTCCTTTTCTCAGGTACAGTCTGGGACAAAGACACAGACCAAAGCACCAAAGTTATTATAATTAAAAAATTCTATTCCTGGGCTTCCCTGGTGGCACAGTGGTTGAGAATCTGCCTGCTAACGCAGGGGACACGGGTTCGAGCCCTGGTCTGGGAAGATCCCACATGCCGCGGAGCAGCTAGGCCCGTGAGCCACAACTACTGAGCCTGCGCGTCTGGAGCCTGTGCTCCACAATAAGAGAGGCCACAATAGTGAGAGGCCCGTGCACCGCGATGAAGAGTGGCCCCCGCTTGCCACAACTAGAGAAAGCCCTTGCACAGAAATGAAGACCCAACACAGCAAAAATAAATAAAAGAAGGCTCAACATTAAAAAAAAAAAATTATATTCCTGACTATTTATAGTAGATCTAAAAATTTTTTAGACATATATACTTCCTAGAAGGACTTTGGGGATCTTTCTGTATTCCTTAGGGCAGGGGTCCCCAACCCCCGGGCCGTGGACCAGTACTGGTCCGCAGCCTGTTAGGAACTGGGCCGCACAGCAGGAGGTGAGCAGAGGGTGAGTGAGCGAAGCTTCATCTGCCGCTCCCCATCGCTTGCATTACCGCCTGAACCGTCCATCCTGGCCACCCCCCGCACTACCCCCACCCCGTGGAAAAATCGTCTTCCACAGAACTGGTCCCTGGTGCCAAAAAGGTTGGGGACCACTGCCTTAGGGCACTTGCAATCCAGAGGAATGCATTTCTGCTCACCCCTGCCCCCCAGTGGATTTCCCATATTGAAACCTTTTAAAAAATAATGAGATATCAATTGCTCATATTTATTCTTCCACATATGAGAGCTTTTAATTCCTTTATGAACTAAAAGCCAAACACCTGTTCTAACCAGAGCATGACAATTAGGTTAAGCAAGGGCTCCCGTGTCTAATTACACAACAGCAGCAGTTAACAAGGTTCAAATGGAAATGTTATCTTCATGTCTATTGCACAGTTAATATGACATTCCATGATGAAGCCATCTCTCCCATCACTTTACCTTGTTGTTGAGGCATGAGCAATGATATTTCCTCCAATAGGTTTTTTAGGATCTGCAGCAAACATGGCTGCTCCATCCACTTGGGCTACCACCTGGTTGGTGATTACCACTGCTACACCAAACTGACAGGGAAAGGATAAATGTCATTTTTTTGTGGTCAGACATTCCAAGAGACTTACTGCTTATCCCCCATAAAGCAATGAATGACTGAAGTCTCTATATCTAACTGATAACTTGATGATACCAGGCCCTGGTATCCTGGCCTCCCAGCAAGGCTACTAGAATTCATGGCCCCTGAAAGTAGGCATTCTCTGTCCCTACCCACAACTTACCTCATCAGCAAGTCGCAGAAGCATCCGCAGAAACCTGGCCAAGTGCATCTGCCTGGCGGAAAGCTCACCTCGACCCGAATAGTCTGTTCTGTAGAGGGCGGTGGCACTGTCTACAATTAGCAGTGCATACCTACAGGGAACATGGATTCTCTGAAGCCTGTTTCTAGCCCATGTCATATTCTGCTCTTTCCCATTACCCTGAAATTTTATAGTTATATATTATTTATTTATACAGCATCCATTTCTGAATAACCCTTTAACAAAGTAAAAAATTCCAACAAGTTCAGGTGGATTATAGCTTCATATTTTAAAAGCGACTTGACCTAAACGACAAAGAGTAGCAAAATAGGAACTAAAACTTAAATCTCCCCATATCTAATTCAAGCTACTATCAAATTGGCCGCATGTACAAGATTCAGGGTAAGGGCTCTGGGAACATATTCAGTATCTTCTATTGCCCACATACCTGGACTCTACCATCATGGCTGACGCTTGATAAAGGAGCTGGGTCTGGTGGTCTGTGTTGAACCCTCGAGCATATGCTACATTATCCAGGACGTCACTGCCAGAGAGGCCATATCTAGAAGAAAGAACATTTTGAGGCTGCACACAGAACTAAGGCAGATGAGAAATTCATCTCTAACAACGAAATTACCTGGATGGGTAGGTAAGAAATGATAGTAAGAAGGCTAAAGAATATAATTCCCTTTCTATTAGGAAGCCCAGGGAAACTATAAAGAGATGACAGCAACTGCTTTAGAGTAGATCTACCTGGCAGGACTTCAGAATAAATCAAATTTATTTTTTGAGGACTCCTGAACTAGAATGAGAAATTTCCAAATATAAGGAAACAATGGTCTCCTGGAAAAACAAAGGGCAGCATGACAGAATTGGGACTGAAACAAAAACAATGAATCAATCAAAGATCAATTAAAAACATACATAAACTGCTGTTGTATAGGAATAAAACCTTCTAAGCTCAAAAACCTTCTAAGGACTCAAAACTGTAAGAGGTTTAAGAGAAGTAAGTATATTTCATCTATTCTCCCCTTTTTTCTTGCTAGTAACTAGTTACAGTTATGGAATATGTGACATGTATCTAGTATGGTTAAGTAAGTGATACCTTAATTCATCTTATACCTCAATAATGATTTTTCTTCCCTTTGCATTTAAAAATACTTCCTATTTTCTTAGAACAATCTATATTTTCTCACCTTTGTAACTGCTTCCTAAGACATGAATACTCAAGGTGGTCCAAGTAAGACAACTTCTCATTAAATGTATGCTAATGGGACCCCATTTCTTCAAAGGTAGTTTGATTTATCCATCTATCAAGACAACTAAATACCCGCACTTTTATAAAAGCTTCCCTGCACCTCTCAAATAGACGTGATTCTCCCTCTTCTGCACTTACAGAAAACTTGATTTAGGCTTTTCTATGGCACTTGTGAGGAGCTACCTGCCATTCTTTTACTAGACAACAAATTCCCTGAGGGAAAAGACTAGGCCTTTCCAACTAGCACATTTTTTTTTATACCTAGTACATTCTGAATAAATTTTGCTGAATACAGCTATTATCTATAACCCAAACCAAAAGAGAATTATATATCATCACTTTAACTCAAGTAATATTTTCACATTAATGTTACCTAAAATCATTATAGTCTAAAAGTATAATACTGACTCCCTTATGTAACAGTTCAAAAGATAATCTGTTTAAACAAAATCAGTGTGCTATAATTCCTTGAGAACCAAAAACTTCTATGCTTAAGATTTTATCAGCCTTTAAAAAGTAGTCTATTCTATGTAGATTCTGATCATTACAAAAGCATACACTGTGTCAAACCTATTTTTCTGAGACTTAGCTTTAGTAAATAGTTTTCCTCTCATTTTTCCTACCCAAAAGAATAGAAAAACAAAAGAATGTTCTAGCACTTGAAATAACACTGCAATAAGCTGAACCACAATATCAGGAGATCCCACTCTATCCAACTGAATTTTCCACATCTTATGATGAATTGATTCATCATATTAGGCACATGCAGTCTTTGCACTTTCCTGGACATTTCACCAGCTATTCTTCACCATTATCAACATGAATGGAAGTATAGCTCTTGTATTAAGTGGATTGATGATGATGAATTTGTTGAGTCTGGGCATGGAGATAAGAAAATGAAATGAAGATAGAGTTTTACCTTGGGATCCTGACCAAATGGGAATAAGGAGATAAAATTTTCTTTATTTAAATCATAACTATAAGACAGAAAAAAAGACTGAAGAGGCCTAAGTACTGTACTGCACAAGTCTTCTAGTCTTGCCTCAAGAAACACTGATATAATCTACTATCAGGAACGGAGATTACCTTTTGCTGTCAGAATATGGAAGATTTACTAGAAAAACGAAGAGTCATCCTGGCTTTTCTCTCAACAGAGTTCACAAAGACGACTATGGGGATCTCTGTGCTTACATTCCTGATGCAGCACATAGAACTTTCAATTCCCACAACTTGGAAAAAGTTGGTTGGAAATAAGCAACTTCTCTTAGTGTTTCCAGAACTTCCTAAGGATAAGAATACTCTGTTAAAAAAATTAAATTCCGGGCTTCCCTGGTGGCGCAGTGGTTGAGAGTCTGCCTGCCGATGCAGGGGACACGGGTTTGTGCCCCGGTCTGGGAAGATCCCACATGCTGCGGAGCGGCTAGGCCCGTGAGCCATGGCCGCTAAGCCTGCACGTCTGGAGCCTGTGCTCCGCAACGGGAGAGGCCACAACAGCGAGGGGCCCGCGTACCACACACACACAAAAAAAAATCCTAGGTCTAAACCAGACTTAATGAATCACAATGCTCAGGGAAGAGTTGTGATAATTTGCATATTTAACAAACACCTGGCACATGAAAAGATGCTCAATATCACTAATCACAAGGGAAATGCAAACTGAAACCACAGTGAGCTATATTACCTCACACCTGCCAGAATGGCTATTTTCAAAAAGAAAACAAATAGGACTTCCCTGGTGGCCCAGTGGTTAAGAGTCTGCCTGCCAATGCAGGGGACACCGGTTCGAGCCCTGGTCCGGGAAAACCCCACATGCCGCGGAGCAACTAAGCCCGTGTGCCGCAACTACTGAGCCCACAAGCCACAACTGCTGAAGCCCGCGCACCTAGAGCCCGTGCTCGGCAACAAGAGAAGCCACCGCAATGAGAAGCCCATGCACCGCAGAGAAGAGTAGCCCCCCATGCGCCGCAACTAGAGAAAGCCCGCACGCAGCAACGAAGACCCAACGCAGTCAAAAACAAAAAGACACCTGAAGTGATTTTTTTTTAAATTTTTTAAATTTTTGGCTCGTGGCATGCAGGATCTTAGTTCCCCGACCAGGGATTGAACTCATGCCCCCTACGTGGAAGCACGAAGTCCTAACCACTGGACTGCCAGGGAATTCCCGCTACAGATTTTCTTTCTGGAAATTTCATATAAATGGAACCATATGTGGTCTTTTATGTCTAGCTTCTATCATTTAGCATGTTTTTTGAGGGTCATTCATGCTGTAACAAGTATCAGTACTTCATTCCTTTTAATTGTTGAATAGCGGTCTATTGTATGGATCAACCAGATTTTATTCGTTCATCAGTGGATGGACAATTGGGTTGTTTCCAGGTTTTGGCCACTATAACAATACTATAAACATCCACAAACAAGTCTCTGTGTGGACATGTTTTCATATCTCTTGGGTACATAACCAGAGTGAAATTGCTGGGCTATATGACAAATTTATGTTTAACTGCCACATTGTTCTTTTCCAAAGTGACTGCACAATTTTACATTCTCACCAGCAATGTATTAGGGTTCCAGTTTCTTCACATCCTCCCTGACACTTGTTACTTTTTCATTACAGCCATCCTAGTGGTGGTATCTCACTGTGGTTTTAATTTGCATTTCTTCTTGAATAATAATGTTGAGCATCTCTGCATGTGCTTATTGGCTGTTTTACATCTGCTTCGGAGAAATGTCTATACAAGTCCTTTCCCATTTCTTTTTTTTTTTTTTTTTGTGGTACATGGCCTCTCACTGTTGTGGCCTCTCCCGTTGCGGAGCACAGGCTCCGGCCGCGCAGGCCCAGTGGCCATGGCTCACGGGCCTAGCCGCTCCGCGGCATGTGGGATCCTCCCAAACCGGGGCACGAACCCGCGTCCCCTGCATCGGCAGGCGGACTCTCAACCACTGCGCCACCAGGGAAGCCCTGCCCATTTCTTAATTGGGGTGTCTTTCTGCTGGGTTGTGAGAGTTCTTTATATATTCTTGATACTAGAACCTTATCAGATATATGATTTGCAAATATTTTCTCACATTCTTTGGGTTGTCTTTTTATTTTCTTGATAGTGCTCTTTGAAGCACAGAAGTTTCAAATTTTGATAAATGAAAACTGACTCTGTATTATCGTTTTTTTCTTTCATAGACTATGCTTTCTTGTGTTGTATCTAAGAAATCTCTGCCTACTTCAAGGTCACAAAGATTTTCTTCTTTTTTTTCCTAAAAGTTTTATAATTTTAGCTAAATATAGGACTATCATTCTTTAAATATATATATACATATACATATATATAGTAAACATACATAACATAAAATTTACCATTTTAATCTTTTTAAAGTGTACAGTCCAATGGCAGGAAGCACATTCCCGTTGTTGTGCAACCATCACTACCATCCATGTCCAGAATTTTTTCACCATCCCAAACTGAAACTCTGTACCCATTAAACAATAATCCCCCATTCTCCTCACCCCTGCCCCTAGCAACCACCATTCCACTTTCTGTCTTTATGAATTTGACTGCTCTAAGTACCTCATATAGGAGGAATCATACATTTGTCCTTTTGCAACTGGCTTATTTCACTTAGCATAATGTTTTCAAGGTTCATCCATGTTGTAGCATACCGTAAGCATTTCCTTACATTTTGAGAATAATTTTCCATTGTATGTATAGAGGACATTTAGTTTATCCATTCAACTGTTGATGGATACTTGGGTTGTTTCTACCTTTTGACTACTGTGAACAGGGCTGCCATGAATACTGGTGTGTAACTGAGTCCCTGCTTTCAATTCTTTTGAGTATATACTCAGAAGTGGAATTCCTGAATCATATTGTAATTCTATGTTTAATTTTCTGAGGAATCACCAGAATGGTATCCATTTTTAGTTAACTTTCATGTATAGTGTAAGGTAAGGTGGATATCCAACTACATTAGCACCATTTATTGAAAAGACTATTATTTCCTCCACTAAATTGTCTTTCACCTTTGTCAAAAATCAAGTGACTATAAGTGAAACAGTTTATTTCTTTTTTTCTTATAAATTTATTTATTTGGCTGTGTTGGGTCTTCATTGCTGAACAAGGGCTTTCTCTAGTTGCAGTGAGTGGGGGCTACTCTTCGTTGTGGTGCACTGGCTTCTCATTGCGGGGGCTTCTCCTGTTGCGGAGCACAGGCTCTAGGTGCATGGGCTTCAGTAGTTGTGGCACGCAGACTCAGTAGTTGTGGCTCATGGGCTCTAGAGCGCAGGCTCAGTGGTTGTGGTGCATGGGCTTAGTTGCTCCGTGGCACGTATCTTCCTGGACCAGGGATCGAAACCGTGTCCCCTGCATTGGCAGGCGGATTCTCAACCACTGCGCCACCAGGGAAGTCCCCAAACAGTTTATTTCTGAACTCTCAATTCTGTTCCATTGATCCATATGTCTCTCCTTATGGCAGCACCACACTGTCTTGATTACTGTTGTTTATAGTAAGTTTTAAAATTGGGAAGACTGAGACCTCCAATTCTGTTCTTTTTTTCCTCCCAAGAATGTTTTGGCTATTCTGGGTCCTTGACATTTCCATATTAATTTATAATCACCTTGTCATTTTCAGCAAAAATGTCTTGGTGAATTTCAATAGGCATTGTGCTGAATTTATAGATCAATTTGAGGGGAGGTGTTTTTTTTTTTGGTTTTTTTTTTTTTTTTGCTGCACCTCGGCTTGCAGGATCTCAGTTCCCCGACCAGGGACTGAACCTGGACCACAGCAGTGAAAGCCCAGAATCCTAACTACTAGGCAACCAGGGAACTCCCTTACCATTTTAATAATATTGCATCTTCCAATCCATGAATGTGGAATGTTTCTCTATGCAGATCTTCAATTTCTCTCAGCAATGTTAGTTTTCAGTGTACTAGTCCTTTTTTTAAAAAAAAATATATTTATTTTGGCTATACCGGGTCTTAGTTGTGGCATGCAAGATCTAGTTCCCCGACCAGGGATCGAACCCAGGCCCCCTGTGCTGGGAGCACGGGGTCTTACCCACTGGACCAACAGGGAAGTCCCTAGTGTACAAGTCTTGAACTTCTGGTTAAGTTTATTACTAAGTATTTTATTCTTTTAGACACTATTGTGAATGGAATTATTTTCTTAATTCTTGAATTGTTCATTTACAGTATACAGAAGTACAATGGATTTTTCATATTAAGATTGCATCCTGCAACAAACTAATTTAGTTCTAGCAGTTTTTTGTGTGTAGTTTCCTAAGGATTCTCTACATACAGTATCATATCATTGGTGAATAAAGATATTTTACATCTTCCATTCCAATCTGGATGCCTTTTATTTCATTTTCTTGCCTGACTGCACTGGCTAGGATCTACAGTACAATGTGGAACATAAGTAGTGAGAGTGGAGATCCTTGTCTTATTTCCAATCTTACAGAGAAAATATTCAGATTTTTACCATTAAAATGATGCTAGCTGTAGGTTTTTTGTAGATGCTCTTTATCAGGGCATCTGATAAATGTTCTATCCATTATTGAAAGTGAGGCATTAGGCCCCAGTGAGCTTGAATTGTCTATTTCACCCTTCAATTATATCAATTTGTGTTTCACATATCTTGGGGCTCTATTAGGTTTCTATATGTTTACATTTGTTATATCTTCCCCATGAACTGACCTTTTAGTTCTAAAACGTTCCTCTTTGCCTCTACTGATTTTTTTTGTCTTAAAGTCTATTTTGTCTGATATTAGTACAACCACTCCAGCCCTCTTATGGTTACTTTTGCATGCAATATCTTTTTTCCATCCTTTTAGTTTCAACCTATTTGTGTCTTTGAATCTAAGTGGTTCTCTGGAAGGCAGCATATAGTTGGATCTTGTTTTTTATCCAGTCTGACAGCAACTCATAGATTTTTGACTAAAGGAGCATGTTCTTCTCTAAGGAAGGTTATTCTTTTGAAACACACATATGACTTTGGGATACAGAGCAATAAGAGAGAAGAAGAGACACCCTTCAGCCAGACTAGCCCTGGCAATCACTACAGTGACATATGGAGCCATATTTCTCTCACCTGATCCAGTAACCTACCTCTCAGCCACTGCTAGCAGCCGTTCTGGCCTAAAGGTACCCTCGGTGTCAATGTACATGGCCTTTCCTTCACCTCCACCTCGGTCAATGGGAAGCTAGAGAGAAAAAGAACAGTGGAAATGACACTGTACTTCTAATATAACTGACCAACTTCCTCATGATAGGTCTATAATTCCTCCCACGCCCAGTAAAGCAAAAGGAAAAAACACTTTAAAGTGACAATCAGAGGTAGGGAGGAGGCATTCACTTCTGATAGAAATACAGTTAGTAGTAGATATGAGGCTCATTGTGTCCCATAACACGTGAGGCTAGAGTCTAGCCAGAGTTGGAGTGCTTGGAAATATAGACCAAAGTAGGTGACAAAATTCTTAAAAAAAAAAAAAAAAACTTCTAATTTTTTTTTTTTTAATTCTATGACTATACCAACACACGACCGATCAATTCTCTCAAGACAACAAACATTTGGAAGATCATTTACTTAGCTTTAATAAGTAAGAGACCCTGATCCAATACCCAATTAATATTAGCATATGCAGACCACACTTACACTTCACTTTATTGAGCAGAGTTCATTCCTTAGGGTTGCTAAAGGAGACTGGAAATACCCCAGGGGCATCCCTAGCACGTCTACAGTACGAGCAAGAAAGAATAAAAAGATGTTTGCTCCAATTGTACACACAGATGTTAAAAATGAACAAAAGCAGAAAAGGAAGAATACAAAGAGTTTTAAAAAAGGAAAGAAAATGGAGGAATGACATGAAAACTAAACTTAGGGAAATCTGTTTCAGGCTACCTATCCCACACCAGACACCCTGAGTTCTACAGATTTTAAGTGAATGTTGCTAAAGTGTATTTTCCACCCTTGAAATCTACTTTGGAGCCTAATACACCTTTAAATTCTGAGGAAAATCCCTCAGGACAGTTTACATTAAGTGCCTGGTAGCACCAAAATTTTCTTTTCCTATTTCTGAGAAAATGTATTTTTTCAAAATTACAAAAGTACTACATGCTTGTATTAAAAATTCAAACAATATAGAAAAAAGTAAAAAACTGGAAGTTCTTTTTTATCACTCCCATCTCCCACAGGAGTCCTCTTCCAGATCACTTTCTATACATTTTCATACAAACACTTTTTATGTGATTCTGCCACTTGCTATGTGAACCTGAGAATATTAATTCTCAGTTTCTACATTTTCTGTAAAATGTAGATAAAATCTCCCTATGGCACTGTTTTGAAGATTAGATAATTCATGTAAACTGTTTAGCACAGTGCCTGACATACAGAATGTACTTGGAAGACTTGATATCCTTCACCTCTTAGGGCACTGATTTTAGCGTATACTCAATTACAGAAGGCGTTGTTAATTTGGAAAGGGGGAAATGATTACGCTATCATTATGCAGGTTGGCAGATAAATCTTTCAAATCTTAGGAATCCATGAAAGGAGCAAAGGATATGTATATAACAAAAGAGGGTCTTGATAGAGGAAATGTTTAAAACCACTGGCCAAGAGGACAGAAAGCAGAAGCTGCCTTTTTGGGGGGAGGAGAAAATCTTCACATTCAGGGGGCTAAGTCCCCAGGAATTAAGATGAAGTTCTCCCTTCTCTCACTTTCTTGTATCTTTAGTGCTAGCATGCGAGGGAGTTCTTTTCCAGCTAAATAGACCTCCTTGGGAGAAGGGAGGCCATGAGTGGCTGGCATGGCATTGGTAGGCCGACTGACAGCAGAGAAGTGGACATGGTCCCAGGGTATTGCTGGGCAAGTCACAAGGGGATGGACTATATGCTCTGCACCCCACTGCATTTTGTCTCCTCCACCTCACCCTCCCAGTGCCACTTCAGCCATCTTGTGTTACTGGGCTGGGACACCACCAAAGTAGCTATTTTTAATACCTGCTTAGTACCATAATTTAACTCTTCTTCCTATTTTGTAGTGATGCAAGTTGTTTTGAACTTTCACCATTTTATAATGCTATGGTGTAGATTCTTTACACATTTATTCTTGACTATATGTGAAAAGTTCTGTAAGACATATTTTCTGTCAAGGGCACGTGCATTTAAAATTGATACTTATGTTAAACTGTGTTCTCAGAATTTTAAAATTATACTAGAACTTTGAACAAGCATGGGCTATTCATTTTTGTAACCTAAGTATGGCTCCCAACTTTATGTAACTTCACTATTAGACAGAGATCTAATATATAGTGGGGTTTTGCTTAAGTTGAGAAAACCTGAAAAAATGTGAGGTGATAACGTTTAGATTTAAATAGTAATCTAACACCCTCTCTATACCTCTGGTTCCAGCTCTTAGGCTGGTGACATGTAATCCTTTCTATTATTAATGAATTAGAATTGTTTTTCTCTGAAAAAAATATCAAAGATCCGTAGTTATTCAGCCAACTGTGAATGTTCAGTTATTTTTATAGAGAGGATATATTTTAGAATTTTCCTTCAGTTTATTAATAGGCATTATCTGACAACTTAATAAACATTTCCAATATAGGAGTCTGTTTGTACAACTTAAGAGCATCAGTGTGATAGGCTGAGTTGCCATGGCAACTATATTGTGTAATGTACTTGAAATATTTATTCCACATGAATCCCTGTCAAAACAACATGGGGTGGGGGGGGCTTCCCTGGTGGTGCAGTGGTTAAGAATCCACCTGCCAACGCAGGGGACACGGGTTCAAGCCCTGGTCCGGGAAGATCCCACATGCCATGGAGCAACTAAGCCCATGCGCCACAACTACTGAGCCTGCGCTCTACAGCCTGCGAGCCACAACTACTGAAGCCTGCACCTAGAGCCCGTGCTCCACAACAAGAGAAGCCACCACAGTGAGAAGCCCGCACACTGCAATGAAGAGTAGCCCCCGCTCAACACAACTAGAGAAAGCCTGCACGCAGCAACGAAGACCCAATGCAGCCAAAAATAAAATAAATATAACAATTAAAAAAAATAAGATTAAAAAGACCCAAAACAACATGGGGAAATCATTTCTATTTAAAAAGGTCACATATCATGTCAAATGACCCATGTCTGGGTGATATTTTAAACACTCCTATTTCCCTTTAGCTAACAATTTTCTAATGGTGCTTTGGGCAATAAGCTATAGCTTCTACAGCTTACTATACCACTCTTCCTCTTCTCATTGCTTCCCCTCTTATCCTAAAAGTTCTCCTATCCCCCTAACTCTTTTTCTACTAGGAGTTATGTATGAGATGGAGCCAACATGGCTTAGGTCTACTTGATACTGGAATCCTAACGTGGCTGTCATATGGTGACATTTTAGTTGCAATGAAAAGATCAGTAGAGCAACTGAGGAGAGAAACACAATTAAGATGATAAGTGAGAAAGGAAAATGATGAGAAAAACAGAAGACCATGAAGTTGGGCCTCTAGCTATTAGATAAACATTTATTCATGAAGAAGCAAAATATTTTCCTATCTCAAGAAATGGCGGGACTTCCCTAGTGGTCCAGTGGGTAAGACTCCGCACTCCCAATGCAAGGAGCCCAGCTTCGATCCCTGGTCAGGGAACTAGATCCTGCATGCATGCTGCAACTAAGAGTTCACATGCCGCAACTACGACCTGGTGCAGCCTAAATACATAAATAAATAAATACTGAAAGAAAGAAATGGCATTCACCACTTCAAGACAGAAGTATTGACTGATGGACATATCTGTAACATGAAAAAATGAGGAGACAGATTTTCTTGGGTAACTTCAGAAAATCAGTCTCATAATATTAGCCTCTGCACATATATGTGTTTCACTAAAATGTGAACCCTACCCAAGACACAGGATCCTAACAAAATCCATATTTTTTTTTATGGCACATACCATCTTTAACTATAGCACTGCATTACAATGATGTAATAAACATTTTTTATAAAGTGCTATTTAAATACAGAACTATGAAGGATAGTTCATAACTTGTTTTATAAGGGAAAAAAAACACAAAAGAGAACAATTTATATTTGATTTTTAAATTTATAAATGAGTTCCAACAATGACTGTTATTTTGTTGAGATGATAAGAATTCACACTGAATGGAAACATACTAGGAAGCCCCCTCTGTCATAATGATAAAAGGAGGCAGAGGGCTTCCCTGATGGTGCAGTAGTTGAGAGTCCGCCTGCCAATGCAGGGGACACAGGTTTGTGCCCCGGTCCGGGAAGATCCCACATACCGCAGAGCGGCTGGGCCCATGAGCCATGGCCGCTGAGCCTGCGTGTCCGGAGCCTGTGCTCCGCAACAGGAGAGGTCACAACAGTGAGAGGCCCGCATATCACACACACACAAAAAAAAACCAAAAAAAAAAAAAAAAAAAACTAAAAGGAGGCAGATTTCCTTTCAGTTATTCTCCAACTCCATCAGTAAGTTTGCCCATGGGAGAAGTGAGTATAATCTATCTAGATTCAAATACAGATAGTCCCCAACTTAACTATGGCTCGACTTACAATCTTTCAACTTTACTATGGTGCAACAGTGATACAAATTCAGTAGAAACCATACTTCAAAATTTAAATTTCCATCTTTTCCCAGGCTAGCAATATGCTGTACGATACTTTCATGATGCTGGGCAGCAGCAGTGTGCTGTGCTCCCAGTCAGCTGCCTGAGCCAAAGGGTAAACAGCTGGTACACTTACAACCATTCTGTTTTTCACTTTCAGTGTAGTATTCAATAAACTACATATGAGATATTCAATACTTTATAAAAAAAATAGGCTTTGTATTAGATGATTTTGCCCAACTGTAGGCTTATGTAAGTGCTCTGAGCATGTTTAAGGTAGGCTGGGCTAAGTTACAATGTTCAGTAGGTTAGGTGTATTAAATGCATTTGTGACCTATGACTTTCAACTTACGATGGGCTTATCAGGATGTTACCTCATCGTATATCAAGGAAGATCTGTAATACCATTTTGTTCAAAACATCTCAAACCCACCACCTCTAATTTTGAACTCATCTTTCCATAAAACTGTCTCTCTCTCCAAAATCCTTTTTAGAGTTTACCAAAGTAATACATTGTTGGGCTGAGGGGTATTTTTTATTGTCATTTGTAGCAATATGGATGGACCTGGAGATTATCATACTAAGTGAAATAAGTCAGAAAGAGAAAGACATACCATATGATATCACTTACATGTGGAACCTAAAATATGACACAAATGAACCTATCTACGAAACAGAAATAGACTCAAAGACGTAGAGAACCAACTTCTGGTTGCTGGAGGTGGGGGGCGATGGAGGGGTGGGGGGGGGAGATAGATTGGGAGTTTAGGATTAGCAGATGCAAGCTATTATATATAGAATGGATAAACAACAAGGTCCTATTGTATAGCACAGGGAACTACATTCAGTACCCTGTGATAGGAACTTCCCTGGTGGCCCAGTGGTAAAGAATCCACCTTCCAATGAAGGGGACATGGGTTCGATCCCTGGTCAGGGAACTAAGATCCCACATGCCGCGGGGCAACTAAGCCCGCCTGCCACAACTACTGAGCTGGTGTGCCTCAATGAGAGAGCCCATGTGCCACAAACTACAGAACCCATGTGCGCCCTGGAGCCCATGCGCCGTAACGAAAGATCCCGCATGCCTCAATGAAGAGATCCCGTGTGCCACAACTAAGACCCGACACAGCCAAAAAGAAAAAAAGAAAAAGAAAATAAAAATTAATAATAAATAAATAAATATTTAAAAAAAGAATATCCTGTGATAAACCATAATGGAAAAGAATATGAAAAAGAATGTATATATTAGTATAACTGAATCACTTTGCTATACAGCAGAAATTAACAAAACACTGTAAATCAACTATACTTCATAAAATCAATTTTTAAAAAAAGGTAGGTGGGTTTTGTAGTTTTGATGTGAAGAACAGGTTAGGTCATTTGGCTAAGAGTGAGGGTTGAGGAGAAGCATGAAGGTTTGAGAAGAAAGGACAAAGTATGAGATAACTGTCCTACCGAGTGGGAAAAAGTCTGCCTGAATTCAACCTTTTTCAGAGGAGAAATTCAGTAGGTCTGCCAAGCAGTATCAAATGTTAACTTAAAGTCTGTCATCTTGAATTTAAAGTGATGCCAATCACCTTTATGTTAGGATTTTTCTCCAGTATGATCAGCTACTTGGGAACAGGCACTGAAAAGACAGATAGGGTTTACCTAGGAATGGCATCTCTTCAGATGGGGGATGTAAATCTGAGGGTATCTGTAAAGGAATGACTTTAATGAAGAATCATTTAATGATGAATCATACAATATAAACTAGTGAAGAGGGCAGGTGAAGCCAGGGGAGGCCTAGTGGTTGGTAAGAAAGTAGGTGAAATTAATAATCTGAAAGTTTCTACGCTATGGAAGTTTTGCAGTAGCAGTCTATCTTCTAACTAGCTATAGTATTCTTTTTTTTTTCTTTTTTGGCCGAGCCACGTGGCATGCAGGATCTTAGTTCCCCAACCAGGAATTGAACCTTGCAGTGGAAGCACAGAGTCTTAACCACTGGATGGCCCAGGAAGTTCCCCTAGCTATAGCATTCCTGAAAACAGTGAAAGTGCATTTTTTGCCCATGCTAACAGATGCTTGCTAATAACAGGAATCAACACATTCTTGGTGATCTGATTAGAGTCCCAACAGCTCACCTGGCATGTTACAGCCAACGTATGACAGATCTGGGTCTTCCCAGTTCGGAATTCTCCAAACATCTCTGTGATGGATCCAGTCTCAATTCCTCCTAATAGAAGAGCAATAAGAAACACCTCTTAGCACAATACAAATATTTAGAAACAATAGTCATAGAAATGTCCTAGGGGAACACTTTCCTGGTGGCGCAATGGTCAAGAATCCACCTGCCAGTGCAGGGGACATGGGTTTGAGCCTGGTCCGGGAAGATCCCACATGCTGCAGAGCAACTAAGCCCGTGCACCACAACTACTAAACCTGAACTCTAGAGCCCACAAGCCACAACTACTGAGGCTGTGTGCCACAACTACTGAAACCCATGTGCCTAGAGCGGATACTCTGCAACGAGAAGCCACCGCAATGAGAAGCCCACGTACTGCAATGAAGAGTAGCCCCCACTCACTGCAACTAGAGAAAGCCCACACACAGCAATGAAGACCCAATGCGGCCAAAAATAAATAAACTTATATTTATAAAAAAAAGAAATGTCCTAGAAGCTCATCAGAAAGATGTTTACATAATTTAGAACCCCAATTTTCAACAAGCAGTAATTTTAAAAATACTTTTTATTTTGGAATAATTCTAGATTCATAGAAAATTTCAAAGAAATGTACAGAGAGGGCCTGTGAATTCTTCACCCAGCCTCCCTCAATGTTAACGTTTTACATAACTATAATACAGTATCAATATCAGAAAACTGATATGGATACAATCCACAGAGCTTATTCAGATTTCTCCAGGTATATATGCACTCATTTGTGTGTGTGTAGTTCTATGCAATTTTATCACATCTGTAGCTTCATTTCACTATCACCACAAATCAATATACAGAACTATGCCATCACAAGTCAATAAGCAGTCATTTCAAAAAATAAATTATAAATAATATCTAATGTTTACCAAATGTCTCTTGTGTATCTGGCATTGTGCTATGTATTTATATATATATCAATTCATTTAATTCCAATAACTTATAAGGTAGGAAGTCTTTTTTTTAATAAATTTATTTATTTATGGCTGTATTGGGTCTTCGTTGCTACGCACGGGCTTTCTCTAGTTGTGGTGAGCGGGAGCTACTCTTCGTCGTGGTGCACGGGCTTCTCATTGCAGTGGCTTCTCTTGTTGTGGAGCACGGGATCTAGGCGTGTGGGCTCAGTAGTTGTGGCTCGTGGGCTCTAGAGCGCAGGCTCAGTAGTTGTGGCCCATGGGCTTAGTTGCTCTGCGGCATGTGGGATCTTCCTGGACCAGGGTTTGAACCCATGTCTGCTGCATTGGCAGGCGGATTCTTAACCACTGCGCCACCAGGGAAGTCCCGGTAGGAAGTCTTTTTGTCCTCATTATGAACATAAGAAAACCGAGGCGTAGACCACAATAAGTAGTCTGCACCATGTAATACAGCCAGTAAATGCTGAGCGGGGAACAGGAGAGAAAGCAAATGCTCAAATTTGAGTGTGATTCCTGAACCCATGCTATTTTGTGCCCTAAAAAAAAAAGGAAACTTGAATGATCGAATATTTGGGGAAGCAACAAGGACCAAATCTAACTCTGCAAAAATTTAAGACAGCAGTGCTTTCAAAAGTTCAAAACCTTTACAGCTTTCCATAAAGTCCTGAAGATTAGTGTGCACTACAATGTATTGATACTACAAAGTAGTATTCAAGCATGGAGTGTTTTAACCAGTCATCAGATTTTCTACCTTGTGGTAGATAAAAGGTTATAATTATTCTTTAGGCAGAGGGAGCTTACTCTCAGAATGTAATATTAAATGGAGATTAAATTATTTAATTGGCAGATAATTTTAGTATTTTTTAAGTACCACCCTCCAGCAGTCTTCCTTCTTCAATGTGAATACTTCTCTTTATTTCTTAATTCTATCTAACACATAAACCCGACCCAAATATTTTATTTAGTTATATTCTATAACCTGGATGCTTTGCTAACCGCAGTTCACAGCACAGGATAAGGGATTACTATACCTTGAAGTAGTTTGTCAAGCTCTTTGGAGCCGGTAGTAATCTGTATGATCTCAGACCGCCTTTGGTGGAACTCAGTTGCAGTGGTGAAACCCATTGGAACTAATTTAGCTGCCTCAGTCTGGGGAAAAATAAGAAATGCCAAATCGATGAAATACGCTTAGTAAAAACCAGGCATACAGTGGGAAGAGATAACATCTAACAAGATTTCCAGAATGATCTCTCTTTAAAAAGTTATCAGGCTTCTCTGGTGGTGCAGTGGTTAAGGATCCGCCTGCCAATGCAGGGGACACGGGTTCAAGTCCTGATCTGGGAAGATCCCACATGCTGTGGAGCAACTAAGCCTGTGCGCCACAACTACTGAGCCTGCGCTCTAGAGCCTGCAAGCCACAACTACTGAGCCTACGAGCCACAACTGCTGAAGCCCGGGCGACTAGAGCCCATGCTCCACAACAAGAGGAGCCACTGCAATGAGAAGCCCACGCACTACAATGAAGAGTAGCCCCCGCTTGCCGCAACTAGAGGAGGGCTGTGCACAGCAACGAAGACCCAATGCAGCCAAAAATAAATAAATAAATTTATAAAAAATAATAAATAAATGCATTCACAAATACATGGAAATTAAACATTACATTCCTAAATAACCAATGAATCAAAGAAATCACAAGGGAATTTAGTAAATTCATTGAGATGAATGAAAATGAAAACAAAACATACCAAAACGTATGGGATGCAGCAAAAGCAGTGCTTAAGGGAGATTTATAGCTGTAAATGCCTATATTAGAGAGATCTTAAATCAATAACGTAACCTTCCCACCTTAAGTTACTGAAGAAAGAGCAAACTAAACATAAAGCAAGAAGGAAGAAGATAAAATTTGAGTAGAAACTAGTAAAATAGAGAATAGAAATACAATAGAGAAAAATCATCGAAACCTGAAGTTGGTTCCTTGAAAAAATAAGCAAAATTGATTTAAAAAGACTCAAATCACTAAAATCAGAAATGAAAGAGGGGACATTACTACCAACATTACAAAAATAAATATATGCCAACAGATAACTTATAAGAAATACAGAAATCCCTAGAAAGACACAAACTATCAAAACTCACTTAAGTAGAAAAAGAATCCAAGTCCAGGCCCCAAATAATTAGCTGAGCTTGAATCTAAATTCAGTAAAATAAATTGTTTGAGTTGGAAGGAAGGAAGGGAGGGAGGGAGGGAGGGAGGGAGGGAGGGAGGGAGGAGAAAATCTGGATAGATCTATAGCAAGTAGAGATTAAACCTGTAATTTAAAAACTTTCCACAAAGGGAGAAAACCAATAAATAGCTGAATTGTGGGTTTGCATTATTCTCTAAACTTCTCTATATGCTTAATACTTCACTTGAAAACTCCTTACAATGTTTATATTATAGTTATTGCAGAACCAAATGGTGTGCTAGAAATACAATTCTTTCACTAAGCTTCCAATGTTAACAACCGATGTCTCTCAAAGGTTTCTGTCAAATTCAAATGAATTCTTTTTTATATGCCGCTAGTTTCAAAATCATGCTCCATTTTACCTTGATTTTATATCTGAGGAATATCTTTCTCTAGTACTCTCTGACTTTATCATTTCTCAAATTTTTCAACCTCTCAATCTTACTATGTATTCTGCTAATCCTTTTCCCCCCTGAAGGTATCCTTTTCTTCTGCAAATGGGGCTATCTGCTCTCCAGGCTATCTACTGTCCTGGGCTTTCCTTCACCGACTATTTGAGTTGGAGTCTCTCCAACCTAGATCCTATGTTTCCTGCCCTCATTTTAGTAAAGTATATCCTCAAGTAACTTCCTAAGAAAGAATAGGATGAGAGAAAAATGTTCTGAATTCTTGTATTTCTGAAAATGTTGTATTCTGCTCTAACACTGGGTGAATAATATTGCTACAAATAGAATTCTAGGTTTAAAATTATTTACCCTCAGAATTTTGAAGGCACTATTCTACTAGCTTCTACCATCCAGATTTCTAATAAGAAATGTGCTATCTTTTTGATTTTTGTTCCTTTAGAGGTCACTTACATTTTTCTCTCTGAAATCTTTCAGAATCTTCTCCTTATAATTGGTATACTGAAAATTTCACACTGAGGAGTCTAGGTGTGCATCTTTGACACTCTGTGGGGCCTTAGACTTCTGCTTCCCTTTAGCTCTGGGAAATCTTGTATTATTTCTTTGAGAATTTTCTTTCCTTCTTTATTCCTATAACTTTTACTAATCTTCAGGAAGAATGAAAATTAGAAAATAAAAATACTAAAGAGAGGGGATAAGAACTATAAACCAATATTTAACTCTAGTTAATATATGCTAAAATATTTAGGGGGAAGTGTACTGACATCTACAACTGTCTTCGAAAAGCATAAAAAAAATCCCAGATGGACTGATGGCTGGATAGAGAGATAAATAAGTATATTAAAATGTTAATAGCAGTGTCTAGGTGGTGGATAAATAAGTGTTCATTGTAACATTCTTTCAACTTCCCAGTAAGTTCAAAAATTTTAATCAAAAATGTGAAGGAAAAAAACCAAACTCATAGGAGATGTTTTCCCTTCTTGTCATTTTAAGCTCGACATTTTCTAGTCTATGAGCTCTTAAAGGAACAGATTATAACCAAAGTGAAATTTGAAGTAAAAACCATGCCAACTGCCTAATCTGGCAGAACTTGACTTCTATTATTTTGTTTATATAAGCTTGCTTTCATCTGTCTTAAATCTGTAGGAGTTTTCAATGTCTGACAAGGAGTTTTTTATGTCTGACAAGGCATAAGCAAAGGTCAGGATCTGTTCAGTCACAAAAACAGATGCCCAGAAATCAACAACATATAGACTTTAGGGACACCTACTGGCTTAATATCACAATCTTTCAAAGAGGTATTAGGTATTCAGAATTTTTACTTATTCAATTAAGTTACCACTTCAACAAATTTATTTATTTGAGCAATCCAATAAATGACAACTTCATACTTCATGGATGGCAACATCTTTAAGGGTTTAAATTAAGAATTACTTATAATTTTTGAGCCCACTGAATTAATACTATAAAATAACAGTGCTTAAAAATTCAAAGCTCACGGCTTCCCTGGTGGTGCAGTGGTTGAGAGTCCACCTGCAGATGCAGGGGACACGGGTTCGTGCCCCGGTACGGGAAGATCCCACATGCCGCGAAGTGGCTGGGCCCGTAAGCCATGGCCACTGAGCCTGCGCGTCCGGAGCCTGGGCTCCGCAACGGGAGAGGCCACAGCAGTGAGAGGCCCGCGTACCACAAAAAAAAAAAAAAAAAAAAAAAAAGCTCTTAGTATAATACACAATAAAACAGAATTTACTGGGTTGTATATATATTATTATATGAGATATTAAATAAATCTCAGATATTGTCCATCTGACTAGGTTATGTGGCAGAACTACATGTACTGAAGCTGTAGGATGCATTTTTTGAAGATTCTTTAACGTGTGAAGATTATTTTTCATAGAAAATTCTGTATAACAATAGTCAACACAAACTATAAATATATAATTTTATAAATTAAATACTTGCTTTGCACTACAGAAAACTCCAAGAGTAAAGATAAACTCTGTAACAACATACAAGCGTACTTCATTTTATTGCCCTTCATTTTATTGTGCTTCACAGATACTGCGTTTTACAAATTGAAGGTTTGTGGCAACCCTGTGTTGAGCAAGTCTATATGCACCATTTTTCCAAAAGCATTTGCTCTCTTCATGTCTCTGTGTCACATTTTGGTAATTCTCACAGTGTTTCAAACTTTTTCATTATTATTACATTTATTACAATTATTATTACATATTACATTTGTAATGGTGATCTGTGGTCAGTGGTCTTTGATGTTACTATAATTGTTTTGGGCTGCCAAAAACCACGCCTATATAAGACTGAACTTAATTGATAAATGTTTTGTGTGTTCTGACTGCTCCACCCACTGGCAATTCCCCCATCTCTCCCTCTCCTCAGGCCTCCCTATTCCTTGAGACACAACAATATTGAAATTAGGCCAATTAATAACCCTACAGTGGCCTCTAAGTGAAGTTAGAGGAGGAAAGGAGTGACGTTGCACATCTCTCACTTTAAATAAAAAACTAGAAATGATTAAGCTTGGTGAGGAAGGCATGTCGAAAGCTGAAATAGGCCGAAAGCGAGGCATCTTGTGCCAAACTGTTAGCCAAGTTGTGAATGCAAAGGAAGTTCTTGCAGGAAATTAAAAGTGCTACTCCAGTGAACACATGAATGGTAAGAAAGAGAAACAGCGTTACTGCTGACATGGAAAAATTTTTAGTAGTTTGGGTAGAAGATCAAAACAGCCACAACATTCCCTTTAGCCAAAGCCTAATCCAGAGCAAGGCCCTACTCCCTTCAACTCAGTGAAGGCTGAGGGAGGTGAGGAAGCCGCAGAAGAGAAGTGTGAAGCTAGCAGAGGTTGGTTCATAAGGTTTAAGGAAAGAAGCCATCTCCATAACATTCAAGAGCAAGGTGAAGCAGCAAGTGCTGACGTAGAAGCTGCAGCAAGTTATCCACAAGATCTAGCTAAGATAATGAATGAATCTGGCTACCCTAAACAACAGACTTTCAATGTAGACGAAATGGTCTTACATTAGAAGAAGCCATTGAGGACTTTCATAGCTACAGAAGAGAAGTCAATGCCTGGCTTCAAAGTTTCAATGGACCAGTTGACTCTCATTTTAGGGGCTAATGCCACTGGTGACTTTAAGTTGAAGCCAATGTTCATTTACCATTCTGAAAATCCTAGGGCCCTTAAGAATTATGCTAAATATATTCTGCTTGTGCTCTATAAATGCAATGACAAAGTCTGGATGATGGCACATCGGTTTACAACATGGTTTACTGAATATCTTAAACCCACTTTGAGACCTACTGCTTAGAAAAAAGATTCCTTTCAAATTTTATTGCTCATTGACAAGGTACCAGGTCACCCAAGAGCTCTGATGGAGATGTACAATGAGATTTAATGTTGTTTTCATGCCTGCTAACACAACATTCATTCTGCACCCTGCGGATCAAGGAGTAATTTCACCTTTCAAGTCTTACTATTTAAGAAATACACCTTGTAAGGCTATAGTAGCCATAGATAGTGATTCCTCTGATGGATCTGGGCAGTCAGCTGAAAACCTTTTGAAAAGGATTCGCTATTCTAGATGCCATTATGAATATTCGTTTAAAAAAAAAGTATATATATAAACAACAACAACATTCGTGGTTCATGGGAAAAGATCAAAATATCATTAAACAGAAGTCTCGAAGAAGTTGATTCTTACCCTCATGGTGACTCTAACAGGTTCAAGACTTCAACAGAGGAAGTAAATACAGATGTGGTGGAAAAAACAAGTGAGACAGGCTGGGACCTGGGACCCTTTGCTGCAGTGCTGCAATGCTTGCACCTGGACACACCTCTCCTTGAGCAACAAAATACAAAGAAACTGTATGGGACAAAAAATAACTGTCTGCATGCGCAATTAGGGCAAATTATGGACAAAACATACAAAGAGACCAAAAAACCCAACTGTCACTTTTGAAGAGCCTGGAGCAAAAGGAAGGTACTGCCATGCGCCCTACACGAAACACGGACTAAGGGATGGGCAAACCACCTAAGCCACCCCTCCAGCCAGACGCCTGGACACACCCCTACCCTCACCCCACGTAAAGAACAAGCTCACCCCCACTCAGGGAGCGAGCAAGCAAAGGAGCCTGTTGTTTGTTCTCGCTCCCCCCTGCTGCAGCAGGGGCCCCAATAAAGCCTTGCCTGAATTTCTTGTCTGGCCTCTGATCAATTTCCATTGATTAAGAAGGCCAAGAACCCTGGTCGGTAACAAAAGAATGAGAAGTAGAGCTTGAAGGTGTGTGGCTGAAATGCTGCAGTGTCATGATAAAACTTTCATGGATGAGGAGTTTCTTCTTATGGATAAACAAAGAGAGGTTTCTTAAGATAGAATCTACTCCTGGTAAAGATGCTGTGAAGACCCTGGTGAAACGACAACAAAAGATTTAGAACATGACATAAACTTGGTTGATAAAGCAGTGCCAGGGTCTGAGAGGATTGATTACCAATTTTGGAAAAATTTCTACGTGGGTAAAATGCTATCAAATAGCACTGCATATTACAGAGAAATCATTCATGAAAGGAAGAGTCAATCTACGTGGCAAACTTCACTGTTGTCTTGTTTTAAGAAACTGCTGCAGCCCCCCCAGCCTTCAGCAACCACCACCCAGATCAGTCAGCAGCCACTGACATGGAGGCAAGACCCTCACCAGCAAAAAGACTACAAATCACTGAAGGCTCAGATGATGGTTAGCATTTTCTAGTAATGAAGTATTTTTAAATTAAGGTATGTACATTGTTTTTGTAGACATAATACTATTGTATACTTAATGACTACAGAACAGTATAAACACAACTTACATGCACTGGGAAACAACAAAATTTGTGGCACTTTACTGCAATATTTGCTCTATTATGGTGGTCTGGAACCTAACCTGCTATTATCTCCAAGGTATAGCCTGTAAATACCAAAGGATAAGTGCATAAAATAAAATGTAATCACAGGGTATGAATGCTAAAGGAATATATGAAGCAAGAAAAATGAATAGTAGCTGTAAGACTTTGGAGGGAAATGAGAAAGGATCACAGTATATCAGGATGAAAATAATTGGATTCTAGTCTTAGTTCTGTGATTAACTGCATGACTTTGGATAAATAATTGAATCACTGTGCCTAAGTTTCCTTATCTGTAAGACAGAGATAATACTGGTCCTGTCTTTCCCAGTGTCATTATGAAGGCTAAGTGAGAATACTGTATATATGAAAGGGATGGGATTTCAAAGTTAAAGTGCTATAAGGGAACTCTACTCGATATTCTATAATAACCTATATGGAAAAAGAATATGAAAAAGAGTGGATATATGTATATGAATCACTTAGCTGTACACCTGAAACACAACACTGTAAATCAACTATACGTCAATGTAAAGTAAAAATTCAATTAAAAAAAAGTTTAAAAAAGTTAAAGTGCTATATAATATAAAGGGTTATTAAGTTACTACCTCATTTAGGTTAAGCCAGTGAAATCACTTTTATGTCATTTATTTAGGTTAAAAAAAACAAGCGTATAATTCATAATCACATTTTTCCTTATTATTAAAGAATCTTGCTTATGACTAGTTGACTAACAGATTATACACCCTGAGAGCCTAATTAACATGACTTTAATATTCAAGCAATAAAAGCAGCTTTTCTATTTAAATTAATACATGTTTATCATAGAAACTGTAGAAACTTCAGAAAATTGAGGCAAAAATAAAAACTGCTCACATTCTCACCATCCAGAAACAATGTTAATATTTTAGTGTATCTATCCCCAGTGTATGTGCTATACATATATAAAAACACACATTTTTTAAAAAAAACATATATGCACACAAACATGTTTTGTTAACCTGCTTTCTTATATCAGTAATATTTTCCTATGTCAACGGATATTCTTTGAAACTATTTTTTGTGGCTGCATACTAATGAGTGTATTTCTAAGGCATGAAATCATAATATCCAGAACTATAAGGTACATACCACTCACTGCTGGTGGGAGTGCAAACTGGTAGTCAACTTAGCAATATTTATGTCATAACCTGTGATACTGCAATTCCCTAAGAAAAATCCCAACTTATGCAAGGAGGCACATACAAAGATAATCATCTGGTAATGCAGTCACTTCTGGAAAGGGGAAGAGGGTGACAAAGGAGGGGTGGAAGGAGGAAGACCGCAGCCTTTCACTGTACACCCTTTCATACCACTACTGCCTCCCTCGGTCACACAAACAGTACTTACCAGAATTTTATCAGCTTTGGCTTCACTAATCCCCTTAATATTTATTAGCTCCTTCTTTGGTGCATAGGCAACAGCCTCCACAGTATGGAATCCAGCTTCTTCCAATTTCTTCACATCATTGGCATGTATGCCACATTGCTGCAAGTGAAGAAAATTGTGGATAAATTTAAGCTTCGATTCCCTCATCTGTCTAATGTGGTTATTTGTCCTACCTACTTCACAGAGCTCTTTTTAACTGTGATATTATACACAAAAGCTTTGAAAAGTATGACCTAAAATTTGAGGCATTTAATAACAAATTATCAACCTATTCATTATCAAAACCAGTGGGGTTTTTTTTGAATTTATTTTTTATACAGCAGGTTCTTATTAGTTATCTATTTTATACATATTAGTGTATATATGCCAATCCCAATCTCCCAATTCATCCCACCACCACCACCACTTTCCCCCCTTGGTGTCCATGTTTGTTCTCTACACCTGTATGACAGTCTCTAGGATCCATCCATGTCTCTACAAATGACCCAATTTCATTCCTTTTTATGGCTGAGTAATATTCCATTGTATATATGTACCACATCCTTTTAAATTAAAAAAAATTCTTTTAATTCTATCTTTGGCTGCATTGGGTCTTCATTGCTGTGCGTGGGCTTTTCTCTGGTTGCGGCGAGCGGAGGCTACTCTTCGTTGTGGTGCGCAGGCTCCTCATTGCAGTGGCTTCTCTTGTTGTGGAGCACGGGGTCTAGGCACGCAGGCTTCAGTAGTGTGGCACACGGGCTCAGTAGTTGTGGCTCGTGGACTCTAGAGGGCAGGCTCAGTTGTGATGCATGGGCTCAGTTGCTCCGTGGCATGTGGGATCTTCCCGGACCAGGGCTCGAATCCGTGTCCCCTGCATTGGCAGGCGGATTCCTAACCACTGTACCACCAGGGAAGCCCCCACATCTTCTTTATCCATTCATCTGTCGATGGGCATTTAGGGTGCTTCCATGACCTGGCTATTGTAAATAGTGCTGCAATGAACTTTGGGGTGCATGTGTCTTTTTGAATTATGGTTTTCTCTGGGTATATGCCCAGTAGTGGGATTGCTGGGTCATATGGTAATTCTATTCTTACTTTTTTAAGGAACCTCCATACTTTTCTCCATAGTGGCTTTATCAATTTACATTCCCACCAACAATGCAAGAGGGTTCCCTTTTCTCCACACCCTCTCCAGCATTTGTTGTTTGTAGATTTTCTGATGATGCCTATTCTCACCAGTGTGAGGTGATACCTCATTGTAGTTTTGATTTGCATTTTTCTAATAATTAGTGATGTTGAGCAGCTTTTCATGTGCTTCTTGGCCATCTGTATGTCTTCTTTGGAGAAATGTCTATTTAGGTCTTCTGCCCATTTTTGGATTGGGTTGTTTTTTTTTTTAATATTGAGCTGCATGAGCTGTTTATATATTTTAAAGATTAATCCTTTGTCCGTTGATTCGTTTGCAAATATTTTCTCCCATTTTGAGGGTTGTCTTTTCATCTTGTTTGTAGCTTCTTTTGCTTTGCAAAAGCTTTTAAGTTTCATTAGGTCCCATTTGTTGTTTTTATTTCCATTACTCTAGGAGGTGGATCAAAAAAGATCTTGCTGTGATTTATGTCAGAGTGTTCTTCCTATGTTTTCCTCTAAGAGTTTTTTATACTGTCCCGTCTTATATTTAGGTCTCTAATCCATTTTGAGTTTATTTTTGTGTATGGTGTTAGGGAGTGTTCTTATTTCATTCTTTTACATGTAGCTGTCCAGTTTTCCCAGCACCACTTATTGAAGAGACTGTCTTTCCTCCACTGTATATCCTTGCCTCGTTTGTCACAGATTAGTTGACCATAGGTGCAGGGGTTTATCTCTGAGCTTTCTATCCTGTTCCATTGATCTATATTTCTGTTTTTGTGCCAGTACCATATTGTCTTGATTACTGTAGCTTTGTAGTATAGTCTGAAGTCAGGGAGTCTGATTCTTCCAGCTCTGTTTTTTTCCCTCAAGACTGCTTTGGCTATTTGGGGTCTTTTGTGTCTCCATACAAATTTTAAGATTTTTTTGTTCTAGTTCTGTAAAAAATGTCATTGGTAATTTGATAGGGATTGCATTGAATCTGTAGATTACTTTGAGTAGTATAGTCATTTTCACAATATTGATTCTTCCAATCCAAGAACATGGTATGTCTCTCAATCTGTTCGTGTCATCTTTGATTTCTTTCATCAGTGTCTTACAGTTTTCTGAGTAGAGGTCTTTTACCTCCTTAGGTAGGTTTATTCCTAGGTATTTTATTCTTTGTGTTGCAATGGTGAATGGGATTGTTTCCTTAATTTCTCTTTCTAATCTTTCATTGTTAGTGTATAGGAATGCAAGAGACTTCTGTGCATAAATTTTGTATCCTGCAACTTTACCAAATTCATTGATTAGCTCTAGTAGTTTTCTGGTGGCATCTTTAGGATTCTCTATGTATAGTATCATGTCACCTGCAAACAGTGACAGTTTTACTTCTTCTTTTCCAATTTGTATTCCTTTTATTTCTTTTTCTCCTCTGACTGCCGTGGCTAGGACTTCCAAAACTATGTTGAATAATAGTGGCAAGAGTGGACATCCTTGTCTTGTTCCTGATCTTAGAGGAAATGCTTTCAGTTTTTCACCACTGAGAATGATGTTTGCTGTGGGTTTGTCATATATGGCCTTTATTATGTTGAGGTAGGTTCCCTCTATGCCCACTTTCTGGAGAGCAAAACCAGTAGTTTTAAACTAGCACTATGTATATTAAAATAGACTCTTGTCATGAATTGGATTAAACCTGTAACTCTAAACCTTTTATGACTAGGATTCTAAATGAACTTTGAGACCCTGGGCCCTAAAAGCCCACTTTAAACATTTCCCAATGTTTTCCACATCAAGCACACATAAAAAAATATGTTTTACACTAAGCTAGGATAAACAGCTAAGACTGCCCCAGAGCTAAGGGAAGCATATCTTAGCATAACCTTTTTGTAGCACAATGAC
The DNA here is from genome assembly GCF_039906515.1 of Pseudorca crassidens. Taxonomy (NCBI): domain Eukaryota; kingdom Metazoa; phylum Chordata; class Mammalia; order Artiodactyla; family Delphinidae; genus Pseudorca; species Pseudorca crassidens. The sequence goes on along the minus strand of NC_090296.1, from coordinate 84,634,734 downwards.
TGGAAAGCTCTGTTTTAACAATTGATAGTAAAGATGGAGAAAACTACTTTTGGTCAGGGATTTATATACCACTTCTCAAAAACAAACCACCCAAAGGCACTTCTTTCTCCCTATATACAAAGTCAGCTTTGATTTTTATTAGCCACCAAAACCATGACTTCTAGGACAGCATGAATTATTAGGGGGATGTGTATGTATCTGGGGGTCAGGGAAGGTTTGGGAGAGGGGAGAGAATAGTACCTGCCCATAGAAACCTGTCTGTTATTAATATTTAAGCAAAAAGCAATACATATGTGTGGGTGTAAGGATGCTCACTGAAACCAAAAGTTATGACTCTGAATTTTCCAATGTTTATCACAAACCCGTTTAAGTAACTTCCAGAGAGTGGAAGCTTAGGGGGCAACGGGAGGAATATGCATAAAGAGACAGAAGAATGAAGGCTTTCTCAGCTTTTTATCCTGCTTCTTTCAGCCCAAGTCAACTGCACTCACTCTGGGGCCTCTGTAAATGCACAGAAATAGTGCAAGGCCCCAGCTCTGGTGCTTGATGTTCTTGTGCAGAGTCTTGAACTCTCACAACGTAACCCCAAGCCCTTCTCTCTGCCTATGACAGCTGTCTTCCTAGTAACTTCAGCACAGATCGAGGTCAGTGGAGAGACATTGTTCCTCTCCCCTTCCTGCATAGCTGGCCCAGGCCATTGTAATTCCCTGGACAGTAATTTCATACTTAGTACAAATAGCAGAGACTCTACCATGGGATCATAGGGCTTCTTAGTTTCTGACATACAGCTCTAAGAAAGAAAAATGATAATGTAGTAGAAGAATTCTTGACAAAAAAAGAGATCTGGCCAGATGTGTTTAGCAACTGTCTTAAGCCTTTCCACAGAATCCTTGACAACCCTCCTGAAAACTCTAATTTGGATTTTGACCTTAGGTAGTAAACCAATGGTTTATGTAAAGGTTGTGATTTCTCCCAATAGGTAGAACAATCTTGTCCAGCATTATAATTCTAAAATTAGCAACCAAGCACATACCTCTAATCGAGAAATAGGTTGTGGGCCAAAGCTCTCTTCTTCCACTGAAGTATCTGCATTTGCTTCAAGCTGCATCTGCATAGCCATTACTTAGTGTTCAATACTGAAAAGTACAGATGGCCATCAGGAAGAACACTAGAGAAAGTACAGAGCTGCAAACATAGTTTTACAATAAATCTCTTTAAGAATTACTTGCTAGGCTTTTGGCTTAATCACTGACATACCCATGGCAGGAAAAAGAAAAAAAATCTCTCACCAGCCTTCTCTTCCACCTAGATAGCTGTATCAGAAAGACTTTAGGAGGAGCCAGCACTATCTTGCTTCTATAAAGTAGAACAGCTTGGACTCCCCTGGTGGTGCAGTGGTTAAGAATCCGCCTGCCAATGCAGAGGACACGGGTTCCACCCCTGGTCCGGGAACATCCCACACGCCGTGGAGCAACTAAGTCTGTCACCACAACTACTGTAGCCTGGGTGCCCTAGAGCCCGCGCGCCGCAACTACTGAAGGCCACACACCTAGAGCCCGTGCTCCGCAACAAGAGAAGCCTGCGCTCCGCACAAGAGAAGCCCGCGTGCAGCAACGAAGACCCAACGCAGCCAAAAAATAAACTTAAAAAAAAAAAAAGAGACGAACAGCTTAACTAGATCAACTATATCCCTCTGTTCCCCTGCTTTATATTCCTTAAGGATAGGGGCCAAGTCTCATTTATTTGTATACACCTCATGATACATGATAAATCTTAGGTACATCTTAGGTGTTTGGTAAATATTTGGCAAGTGAATGCAGACTTTCCAGAACTCTACTTTAAAAAAAAAAAAATCGATGAAAGGTTAAACTGTTTCAGTTCCATTGTTCCCTTCCAGAAAGCAGGGTTTTGGGGTGGTGGGACAGGAGTGAAACAAAGGTACAGAATAATTGCCATAAGCCTCCATTCCTGATAGAGAAACAATGGACTGAGATGAGAGAAGTAGCCCCACCTTAGGCAAGGACGGCTTGCAGTCACACAGTCTGCTTCTAATAGAAGTGTATGAAATTTAAAGATCACCATTTTTTTTGGGGGGGGGGCTGTGCAGCATGTGGGATCTTAGTTCCCCAATGAGGGATCGAACCTGCACTCCCTGCATTAAAATTGCGGAGTCTTAACCACTGGACCACCAGGGAAGTCCCATAAAGATCACCATTTTAATCAATTCCAGACCTCACTGAATGCACAAATGAATAAATAACATGGAATTACCTTGCTCAGTTTGAAATCTTCCATATAAATATAAGGCCTATACCAAAGTCAGATTATTTTGATAGAGTTATGACTGCTCAGGTTGAAAAGAATGAAGAACAAAAAGATTTCTATTATGAGGTATTAGTAAAAGCAAACAAGTTTTGATGGCCACAAGAATAAATGTACTTAAATCTGGACAATTTAACAAGCAAGATAAATTTAACTCAAAAGACAACAGATGGGCTTCCCCGGTGGCACAGTGGTTGAGAGTCTGCCTGCCGATGCAGGGGACATGGGTTCGTGCCCGGGTCCGGGAAGATCCCACATGCCGCGGAGAGGCTGGGCCCGTGAGCCATGGCCACTGAGCCTGCGCGTCCGGAGCCTGTGCTCCGTAATGGAGAGGCCACAACAGTGAGAGGCCCGCGTACCGCAAAAAAAAAAAAAAAAAAAAAAAAAAGACAACAGATAAGGGCTTCCCGGGTGGCACAGTGGTTAAGAATCCGCCTGCCAATGCAGTGAACACGGGTTCGAGTCCTAGTCTGGGAAGATCCCACATGCCACAGAGCAACGAAGCACGTGTGCCACAACTACTGAAGCCTGCGCACCTAGAGCCCATGCTCCGCAACGAGAAGCCACAACAGTGAGAAGCCCACGCACTACAATGAAGAGTAGCCCCCGCTCGCCACAACTAGAGAAAGGCTGTGCGCGACAACAAAGACCCAATGCAGCCAAAAATAAATAAATAAAATTAACAGGAAAAAAAAAAGAAATCTCCATTCTTAGAGACTTGACAGAAGATAACCATTTGTTCTTGATTGGTTCAGGTGTAGCTCTTAGATGGCATGTTTAGCATAATGTGAGTTTATGATAATTCCAAATATCAGAATCACCTGAATGCAGCTTAAATTTAAGTGTCTTCCTTCATAATTTATGAAAAAGATGGCTTGAACTGTATTCATATAGCAATAACCAAAAAGCAAAAGACTGAAAAACTAGACTGTATTTAAATTTAGAACTTCTATTCATCAAAAGTCACCACTGTGAGAATGAAGTCAAATGATAGTGAGGGGAGAAAATATTTACCGCATATATAACTGGTAACCAGAATACACAAAGAATTCCTTCAAATCAGCAAAACAGACAGACAACCCAATAGAAAAATAGGCAAGAGATATTTGACCAAGCACTGCATAACAGAAGATACCTAAATGGCTAATAAACATATCAACAAATGCTCAACTTCATTAATGATCAGGAAAATTAAAATTAAAACCACAAGGTAGGGCTTCCCTGGTGGCGCAGTGGTTCAGAGTCTGCCTGCCAGTACAGGGGACAAGGGTTCGAGCCCTGGTCTGGGAAGATCCCGCATGCCTCGGAGCAACTAGGCCCGTGAGCCACAACTACTAAGCCTGCGCATCTGGAGCTTGTGCTCCGCAACAAGAGAGGCCGCGATAGTGAGAGGCCCGCCCACCGCGATGAAGAGTGCCCACCCCCACCCCGCTTGCTGCAACTAGAGAAAGCCCTCGTGCAGAAACGCAGACCAAACACAGCCAAAAATAAATAAATAATTTTAAAAAAACAAACCAACAAGGTAATAGCTAAAATTTAAAAGACCGACAATACTAAGTATTAGCAAACGTGTGGAACAACTAAACACTCGTTCACTGCTGGTTTGAGTGTAAATTGGACAACTTTAGAAAACTGGTATTAAATATGGAAGGTGAAGATAGGCAAATGCTATGACCCAGGAATTTCACTACTCTGTGAAATTAACCCAGTGAAAAGCATACACGTGTGCACCAAAATGTATGCAGGAATATTCTTTCTCAGCAGCCTTTCTCATACAAGTTAAAACTAGAAACAATCCCGATATCCGCCACCGGTATAATGAATAAGGAATACAACATAGGAACAAGAAAGAACTGTTAAATGCAAAGACATTTACAAACCTGCAGACAAAATGTTGAGCAAAGGCAGACACAAATATATAGGCTTACTATATACAAAATTCAACAACGGGCAAAATTAGACAATGGTGTTAGTAGTCAACACTGTGGTTACCTCTGGGGAAAAGGGAGAGTATTAGAGAAGGGGGCACAAGGGAGGCTTCTTGGGTGCTGACAGCATTCTATTTCTTGACCTGAGTGGTGATTACACAGATATATTCATTTTGTAATGATTCATGGAGCTGTAAACACTTTTGATCTGTGCATTTTTCTATTTGTATACTACACTTCACTTCAGAAGTTTAAGAAAAAACAACAAATCTCACTAGAGATCATTCCCTAGACATCACTTGAACGGTCTTCCGCATTAAAAAACGCAAATACCTTACTGGCAACTGGAGCTGGGAACTCTGTAAGCCAAACTTTGTGTAACGGAAAGGGCACTCACCAGAATCCGGCTCTGGCTTAAGAGCTGTGACTTTTAAGTCACTACACCTCTCTGGATCTTGGGCTTCCTCGCCCACGCCCATAAAGTGGATGTTGCAAGTGAAGGCCAGTAAGGTTCCTCCCAGCTCTAGAATGCGCTTCTATTTTCGCCACAATGAGCTCCGAGGGTCGGACTAGCCCGGGCACAACCCTGCTCCGCCCCGCCCCGCCATATCCGAGTTTTTTACTTGGCATGGAGGGGCCCCTAAGCCCGCTAAGGGAGCTGGGGCCCAAGTCTGGGTCCGGGTACGGGTTCGGGTCCGGCTTACGCGGTGGGAAGGGGCCAGGTCTGCGCCTCACACTCACCTCAGCCTGCAGCGTAACTCGCCCGGGCGGGCTGCGCGCTCCGACTACAGTCCGCCGGACCCGCGCGCGCCCGACCCCGGACGGACTGCAGACCCCCTCACCTGCACCCCACTTCTCTACGCCCTTGCTCCGGCCTTCTGCACGAAACCCAGGCGACTTTCAGCTCCTAACTGCACTCCTGGGGCGCGTCTCAGCTCTCTTCAGGCCGCGGTCTCAGGCGGCAGCGCCCACTCCGTCTGCCGCCTTCGGAAATCCCGCCAAATCCTATTGGGCAGGGCCACGCCTGCGTCAACGTAACGTCTCCCCGCCCTTCTCGGGTCCGTCTCCCCGCCACTTCGGCTACTCGTGAGGCCGAGATAGGCCGAAAGAACTTGACTTCGCAGGATGTTTTGAGTTCCCCTCTTGTTTTTCTCCCTTACGACTAATTCAAAATTTGGAAGTTGCGTCCTTCTTCCCTTTACCAGATCGGGGACTACAACTCCCAAGAGGTAGTGGGCCGGTCCGAGACTACATCTCCCAATATGCACCGCGGGAGGGTGACGCAGCTTTAGCTCCTCACCACCTGTAGATAATATCTAGGCTTTTCGGAACTCTTGATCTGTTTCTTAAGCATCTAAACTGGGGTATTTGGCCCTTCAGGTTGCTTTGAACTCCAACTCAGTCAAATTCTGGAGCCAGGGGCTTTCTAGGCCCTTGTAGGTGGTGGAGCTGAGGACGCTCGAGTAGATGGATGAGGCTGGAACATAGAGCTAATGGAGGAGAGGAAGAAAGGACTGAAATATTAGTAAAGCTGTGGTACTTTATTGGAGATTTGCGGGACTCCAGAGGAAGGAGACATTGATTTTGAGAATGTAAATCTTATCGTGGTTAAAAGTTGATTACGGTTTTAAAGGTTGGGTAGGGTTTCCTGGGCGAAGAAGAGGAGATGAAAACATTAAAAGCGGATAGAGCAGCATGGGTATGGAAATTAACAGTGTGGTCAAGGAATACTGTTGTCTGATGAGGCAGGAGAAGTGCAGTAACAGGTGCTGAGACTGTTAAATTACGTTTATTTCAGGCTATGAAGAGGCTTAAGACCATTATAGAGCTTTGGCCTTTATTCTTTAGGTAATGGGGAAATCACTGAAAGTTCTTAACCTGATGAGTCATGTGCTTAGACCTGTTTTTTGTTCCCCACCACTTTATATTTGTGGAGTGCTTTAAAATTCATAAAGTTTTTATTTAATCCTCACACTGTTACCTTGTGGCATTGAAGGATAGATTTCAGGAGAGTGAGAGTAAAGACTACAAAAACTGTTAGGAAGCTCTTGCAATATTTCAGACAAGAGAGGAAGGGCTGAGCTAGAGCAGTGACAGAGAGAACAGATTCAGGAAGCATTCTGGCGGTAGAATCAACCTTAGTGGTTATAGATGATACCTGGGGATAATAGTGAACTGCCTTCCATACCAGAGATACGCACCTTCACCTCCTATTCTTCACGTACTTTCCTCCTGAGAGCACCTGCAAACCCACAGCCCCTCTTGGCTGAGTGAAGATGCATGACTTCGACCTTTCATTAAAATGGAATTCCTTTGGCTGTGTGGATGTCAAACCAGAGAAACCCCATCTGCAGAAAGATTAAGAAGTTTAGAGACTAAGAAAGTGGGAGAGAGTCATACAGAAAAAAACAGTTTTGAATTCTGACTGCTTTCCAGATCTTTCCAATTTCTCAGGGGCCCAGCAGCACTTAATGCTCTTGAGGTCCGTGAGATACCCCTATGTTCCAGTGATCTCCCATTTTTTTCTGCTTAAACAAATATGTCTTTTCGTCCAAGACAACCCACTAAGAAGTCGGAAATGAGACAAAATAGATTTCTTGATAACAGTTAAATTAGCAATCCATGAGAATATTTATAAATATGTAATTGAAAAGTTTTGAATATATCCTAAGCTACAATGTAAGTGACCTATCTGAAATCTCAAGGAGGCAACTTCTAATAAGACCAAAACTTAATCAGCAGAAATTTGATAATTCATCTCAAGAAAAAGTGATCTCATCAGTGTAGTCACCCTGGAGTACAGAAAGGGAAATCCAGAAAGGGAAACCCCATGTCACATCCAAGTGATCTATTTGAGTAGTGCAAGGACGATTCAATATTAGGAAGTCAGTTATAATTGGCTATATTAATAGGTCAAGGAGAAAAACCAAATGGTTAATTTCATCATATTGGAAAAGCATCTGTCAGGGAGGAAGAAATTTTCCTCTACCCTCCTAAGTTCTTCTGGCTGATCTAAGAATTAAATTGACGTAAGACAAGAAAATCAAACAAAATTTTAATAACATGTATAGCTGGGAGTGACCCAGGAAACATGAGTTACTCCTCAAAACAGCAGAAACCCTCACCTTAAATACTGTCTTTAGTAAGGACAAAAGAGGATGTTGAGGGTAGCGGTTTAGGACTTCAAAAGAGAGGAAGGCAATTCACAAGCAGATGGAAAAGCAAATGTTTGGCAAATAAATGTTTATTTGGCCATGCAGAGACAATGGAACACAGAGTGGACTTGTTTTAGGCAATTAGGGGGAAGGTCAAAGTTATTTCCTGACCTTGATTGGGCCTTGATTGTTTTCAACTCGAAATAACCCACAAACCAAAGAGACATTTTGGTGTGCCAAGTTTTGCTCCCCTACATATCCAATAAAATTCAACATAAATTCCTGATTAAGGGGAAAAAACGGTAAAAAGGAATTAGACATTTGCTTAACATGATCAGTAATATATAGATACAGATATCCCAGACAAGCTGCCATCATCTCTTTGCTAATGAAATGTTAGAAACACTTTCATTAAAATCAAGAACAAAATTATCTATTGCCACTATTATTTACTATTGTGCAAAAAGTGCTACTAAGTGCAATAACAAAAGAATGAAATAATAAAAGATAAAAAACAAATAATAAAAGATGCATATCTTGGAAAAGATTTACAGATATGATTATTTGCCTGGATACTTTAAGGGACAATAAGAGAGTACATTAGTGTAGCTAATTACGTATAAAAAGATCAGAGCTTTATTAAGTGCTAACAATAACTAGATAATGTAATGGAAAAAAAGATCCCATTCAAAGTAGCAACAAAACCCATAAATGTCTAGGAATAAACTTTAAGAAATGTTCAGGACCTGCACGGAGAGATCTCTAAAACTATGTTCGCAGAAGAGCTCAATGTTATAAAGTTGAAAATTCTCCCAAATCAGTGAATTCCTAATAGAAATCCCAATGGGATTTGTGGCAATCACTGTGGGTTGCCTACCCAACAGACACTGCTCTTCTTTATGGCTAAGAGAAACTAGTATGTGGAAGGATGCTCTCTAGTAAGATTTTTGGATGACTTTGTCTTCATCTGCATTCTTTTGTGTATGGTTTGAACTTTTTGTACAAATTTGTTTTGACTTTATGATGATAGTTTTAAATTGTAACAAAAATATAAAATATCTTGGAAAAAACTTAATGAGAAAAGTGTACATCAAAGGAAACTTTAAGATATTAAAGAAAGGCCTTCCTTGGTGGTGCAGTGGTTAAGAATCTGCCTGCTAATGCAGGGGACGCAGGTTCAAGCCCTGGCCAGGGAAGATCCCACATGCCGCGGAGAAACTAAGCCCGTGCGCCACAACTACTGACCCTGTACTCTAGAGCTCGTGTGCCACAACTACTGAGCCCACGTGCCACAACTACTGAAGCCTGCGCACCTAGAGCCTGTGCTCCGCAACAAGAGAAGCTGCTGCAACGAGAAGGCTGCACACCGCAACGAAGAGTAGCCCCTGCTCGCCTCAACCAGAGAAAGCCTGTGTACAGCAACAAAGACCCAACGCAGCCAAAAATAAAAAAATTTAAAAAATAAATTTAAAAAAAGATATTAAAGAAGGACACAAAACAGAAAAGCATACTATCTACTTGTAATGGAAGACTCAACATCTTTCTTTTTTAATTAATTAATTATTTGGCTGCACTGGGTCTTCATTGCTGTGCGCGGGCTTTCTCTAGTTGTGGCCAGTGGGGGCTACTCTTGGTTGCAGTGCATGGGCTTCTCATTGCCGTGGCTTCTCGTTGCGGAGCACAGGCTCTAGGCACGCAGGCTTCAGTAGTTGTGGCACACAGGCTCAGTAGTTGTGGCTCGTGGACTCTAGAGCGCAGGCTCAGTAGTTGTGGCACACAGGCTTAGTTGTTCCACTGCATGTGGGATCATCCAGGAGCAGGGCTTGAACCTGTGGCCCCTGCATTGGCAGGGGGATTCTTAACCACTGAACACCAGGGAAGTCCAAGACTCAACATCTTAAAGACAGCAGTCCTCCATTAGTTGATCTTTAATTTTAATACAACATGATCTCAGTAAAAATACCAACAAGGTTTTTATTTTGGAACTGAACAAGCTAGTTCTCACATTTATATGGTAAAATAAAAAGCAAGAAGAGCCATGAAAATCCTGAAATAAAAGGGCCTGAACTGACCAGCTATTAAAACAAATTATAAAACTACAATAATTAAAATGTACTTGTGCTAAAAAGATAGGTCAATGGCACAGACTAGTTATCCCAGTGTCATAGTTTCCTATCATTGCTAGTAACAAATTACCACAAATTTAGTGGCTTAAAACAAGAAAGATGTATTATCTTACAATTCTGGAAGTCAGAAATCCTAAATTCTGAGTTTCACTGGGCTAAAATCAAGGTGTTGGCAGAATTGTGTTCCTTCTGGAGGTCCTAGGAGAGAGTCTATTTCCTTGCTTTTTCCAAGTTTTAGAGGCACCTGCATTCTTTGCCTTGAGGCCCCTTCCTCCATCTTCAAAGCCAACAATCACTTTGACCTTGGCTTCCCTCATCACATCTCCTTCTCTGACTCTGACATCTGACTCCCTCTTATAAGGATCCTGTGATTACACTGGTCCACCCAGCTAATCCAGGATACTCTCCCCATGTCAAGATCCTTCAAAACATCTGCAAAGTCCCTACTGCCATGTAAGGTAACATTCACAGGTTTCAGGAATTAGGATGTGGACATCTTGGGACTTCCCTGACGGTCCAGTTGTTACGATTCCATGCTCCCAATGCAGTGGGCCCGGGTTCAATCCCTGGACAGGGAACTAGATCCCGCATGCCACAACTAAAAGATCCCACATGCCACAACGAAGACCCGGTGCAGCCAAATAAATAAATAATTTTTTTTAAAAAAAGGATGTGGACATCTTTGGGGGGCTATTGTTCTGCCTACCATAATCAGTTATAGATACGAATATACAGAGAAATTTAATATATGATAAAAGAGGAATTTTGAATCAGAGGGAAAAAATATAGAGGGTTTATTAAATGGTGTTGGGATAACCACATAGCCATCTGAAAAAATTAATTTTGATCCTTATCTCATACTTTATGTTAGGATAAATTTCTAAATGGATCAAAGATATAAAGTGTCAAACCATAAAAGTTCTAAGAGAAACCATGGGCCTTACAAAAGCTATAAAGGAAAATATTGAAACATTTGACTATTGTTGATGGAAAATTAATCAATATTCAGTCTAAGAAAGAAACAGAAAATTTTATTTGAGCTAAGCTGAAGATTATAACCCAGGAGACAGTCTTTCAGAAGCTCTGAGGGCTGTTCCAAAGAAGTAAAGGGGGAGGCCAGTATGTATGTGATTTTAACAAAGGGGTATGTGCAAACAAGCACACATCTTGGTAGAAGGTTACTGCTATTTGAAAGGAATGGATATCTTAGTTAATGGTGTTAGTGCTTTTCTCAGTATGGGAAGATGCAAGAAACTGGGTTCGTAAAATTTTCTCCAGAAAATATGTATCTGAGGGCCAGTTCTGCCAGTTTTCCCAGAGCAGGAAATGCCTTGTCCTGCTCTTCGCCCTGAATTCCTTTCTCGGGTGTACTGTAGGTCAGTGACTGCACTGCTAACGACTGGAATCTTATAGAACTGGATGGTGGCCAACATTCCTTTTTTTTTTTTTAATATTTATTTATTTTTGGCTGCATCGGTTCTTAGTTGTGGCACACAAGATCTTTCATTGTGGAGCGTGGGCTCTTCATTGTGGTGCACAGGCTTCTCTCTAGTTGTGGCCTGTGGGCTCCAGAGAGCATGTGGGCTCTGTAGTTGCAGCACTTGGGCTCTCTAGTTGTGGTGCGTAGGCTTTGTTGCCCTGTAGCATGTGGGATCTTAGCTCCCCGACCAGGGCTCCAACCAGCATACCCTGCATTGCAAGACAGATTCTTAACCATTGGACCACCAGGGAAGTCCCTGGCCACCATTCTTTATCTTACAAAACCCTCCCTTTGTGTCTTAATTTTGACCAAGGATGGGAGGCATTTCATGACCAATTCGTCCCACAGCGCTAGGAATACTCATTCTCAGGTCAGGCGAGGATTTCATTGATAGGCCACTCATTGTGCTGTTACTGGACTCAGCCCAAATCCTCTGGACCGCCTGTCTTACTAGTCTGTTATGGTCCAGGAAATGGCTTCTTCCTATATCTAGAGTTAACACTATTACAATCATTGCTCTTATAGACCTATATATTTGGTCAGTCGTTTCAAGTTCCCTAATCGTTATTATTTTACTGAAGACTTAGTCACACATTTGGTAGTGCAAAAAACAATAATCTTGTAAAATAGGCAGAATACAAGTAATATAGCTAGTAACATTAATAAAGTAAGTAAATATTTAAGCTAAGAATTTCCATTAGTATCTCCCAGTATCTTCCCAGGTCATCTGACCCAGTCTGTTCTGGACCAATCTCTATTCATTAAGTTCACCAAAGACATCTACACATACAATGTGGGTAGTGGTTCATCATGATCCCTTACAGGATTGAGAAAGGAATGATTTCTTCCAAGGATTATATGGCTGGTTCCAGAAAAAGAAAAATTGATCTTTATGGTTAAGCAGGTATTTCTGCTGTTGGGGAGGTCTGGTTAATACATAATACAGATGCACAATGCACACTGGAGGGGAAGGAGGAGGCCCGAAAGGGCAGAGAAAAATTTTATGTTTAAATTTTTGTCTTGCCTTAAAATATGAATTTTATTTCATCACTATATATCTTTAAATTTCTAAATGGCAAAACCCATCATAAATAAAGTCATATAAACCAACAAACAGGGGGGAAATTTGGCAACCTATATCACAAAGAGTTCTTTTATATTTGAAGACATTCTACAAGTCAATGAGAAAGATAACTCAGAAAAGTGGGCAAAGATTATCAACAATACCCAGAAAAGGACATAAAAATTTCTCTAAAGCATATATAAAGAAGCTCAACCTCATACATAATGAGAGAAATATAAATTAAAACCATACTGAGATACCACCAAAAAGTTTGGAATGTACTGTATTAGCAAGTTTGTGGCACTCATTGCTAGTAGGATTGATTTGACTATTTTAAAGGGCAATTTGGTGACATCTATTAAGGTTACAAATGCAACTAGACTTTGACCCAACAGCTCCATTTCTAGGAAAATATCCTGCAGATAAACTTACACATACGCAAAGTTTCAGCATAGTTTGCAGTAGCAAAAGGTGATAAACAACCTACATGTTTATCAATAGAGATATCGTACATCCATCCAGTGGATTATGATTTAATAAAAAGGAAAAATATGGGTTGGAACCTCTTTATGTATTGATCTGAACCTATCAAGATATGTCGTTAAGTGAAAAAGGCAAAATGAAGGACAGTGTGTATTGCTGTACTATTTGTGTAGAAAGAAGGAGAGAAGAAATATATATTTACACACTCATTCCTACTTGCATACATGTTTGCTTTTGTATTCAAGATAGCTTTGAAATGATGGACAAGAATCTGGTAACATTAGTTGTCTCCAAGAAGGGAAACTGGGTGTCTGGGGGAAGACTAAAAGAGACATGTTTACTTTCCTTTCAGTACTTTTTGAATTTTGGGCCATATTAATGTATTACCCACTCAAAAACTAAAAATAATACAGATTTAAGTCTGATTTTTAAAAATGAACACAATACAATTTTTCATTTTGGAAAAATTTTAAAGGATGGGGATACATCACCAGCAAGAATTTGGCATAGTCTAGGGAGGAAAGAAACAAAATTTGGCATCAGAAACAGTTGCAGGAAGATATACTTCCTTATGGAACAAAAGCGATTCATCAGGCTTCCCTAAAGCCTGGATGAAACCTCTCTCAGGACTATACTACCTCTAGTTACTTGGCCACCAAGCAACCCTCTTTTCATCTGCAATTTTTCAATTTGAAAAAATTAAAGCCTGGGAAGGGACTTCCCTGGTGGTCCAGTGTTTAAGACTCTGAGCTCCCAATGCAGGGGGCATGGGTTCAATCCCTGGCTGGAGAACTAGGATCCTGCATGCAGCACAGTGTGGCCAAAAAATAAATAACTAAATAAATGAATAACACAGTGGCTATGTAAATCAACCATACTTCAAAAAAGAAATAAAAATAAAAATAAATTAAAGGCTGGGAATTCCCTGGCGGTCCAGTGGTTAAGACTCCTGCATTTCCACTGCAGGGGCAGGCTTGGATCCCTGGTTGGGGAATTAAGATCTCGCATGCCGCTTGGCGGCCAAAAAAAAAAAAAAGCCTACAGAAATGTTGAAAGAACGGTGCATTTAAACACCTATGCACATGTTGCTGTATTTGTTTTCTCTGTTTCCTCTCACATGCATATATACACATACCCACACATACATATATTTTAAAAATTTTTGGCCGCACCGCACGGCATGCGGGATCTTATTTCGAAGACCAGGGATGGAACCTGCGCCCCCTACAGTGGAAGCAGGGAGTATTAACCGCTTGACTGCCAGGGAAGTCCTGCCCACATATATACTTTAAAAAAGCCATTTGAAAGTAAGTTGCAGACATGTATTTCCTAATAAGGACATTCTCCTACATAATACTATTATCACAGTCAAGAAATTTAACATTGATAAAAGAATATTATCTAATATATAGTTAATAATCAAATTTCCAAGTGTCCTCAAAATATACTTTATGAATTTTTTTTTTAAACTATAGAATTCAATCAGGGATCAGGCATTACCTTTCCAAAGGCTCTTTAGTCTCCTGTGTTCTAGGAGAATTCCCCTGCCTTTTTGTTTTGTTTTGATTTCATGACATTTTAAAAAATAATAAACTAATAAATTATTAATATTAATATTATAGATTATTAATATTAATTAAAATAAATAAATTAATAAATTAGAAAACTCAGTTAAGTAGAGTCAGGAGACCAGAAGGGGGTGCTCTCAAACCTTGCATTGATAGCAGAGCCCAGCAAAAAGCAGAAGACTCCTCTTCTTTCCTGGCAAGGACTCAGCCAACAAAAAGCCATGAACTCCTTGTTTACTGCAGCCCTCCCAGCTTCTTTTTCCTCTCTATAAATGTGTTCTCCTTCCCTTATAGTGTGGGGACTTGCATGTGGCCCACGATGGTTGCAAATCTTGAACTGCAATTCTCTGCTGATCCAGAATAAACCCACTTTTGCTGGAAAAATATCTGGCAGTGTGTTTTAGGTCAACAACATTGACACTTTTAAAGAATTAAAGCCAGTTGTCCAGAGAATCCAGATTTGGCTATTTACTTCCTCATGATTAGATTCAGGTTAAGCATTTTTTAAAAATCAGAATACTATATAGGTGATGTGTATCAAGCAATCTCATTTGTTCCTTACTAATTCAATTTCCTAGTACTCTGACAAAATGGAAAGAGTCCTTGGGCAGCAGACATGCGTTGTAAATAAAAAACACCTTTCTACAAGTATATTTCCCCAAGATTCAGCTGAATACAGTTTTGCTATGATTCCTTAAGATTCAATCAGATGTGAATTTCAATCAATGTCACAGCCATTAAACTCATAGGCATCCAGTTTTCCCATGAAAACAGCCCAGCTGAACCTTGGTTAACACACCTATGAATTTAAAATGTATGTATCCGTTTATATGAGGTACTATTGTTACCAAACCAAACTAGGGTCCACTTGCCTGCTGTGCAGCAAAGTCAATTTACTGACACTGGGGTGTGGTGAAGGAAGGAACAGTGTTTATCACAAGGCACCAAGGAAGGAGAACGGGTAACTCATGCTCAAAAGACCCAAATAGGGAAGTGTGGGTTTTTTTGTTTTTTGGCATGTGGGATCTTAGTTCCCCAACTAGGGATCGAACTCACACCCCCTGCACTGGAAGGGCAGAGTCTTAACCACTGGACCACCAGGTAAGTCCCTCAGGAAAGTGTTTCTAAAGGCAACACTTGGGGTAAGGGTTGCAGCATGCATGATCAGGTCATAGGCTTTCTTCTGACTGGTTGGTGGTAAGGTAACAAGGTGGTGTTTCAGAAATCTCAATCATCAACCTGGTTCTAATCAGTCTGGGGTCTACACACTTGTGGTCAGCACATAGTCACCATTTTCCGCCTGGGCAGGGGGCCTTAGTTTCTGCATAACAACTCAAATATATTCAACATATTGTTATCCCTTGAGGAGGAACTAGGACTCTGTTTTATCACTGAACTATTGTTTCTTGTCTGCTTTTCCTGTGCTTCTGCATTCCCCTAATTAGTAACTGCTTGAGTCTGCTGTTTGGGATTCAGAGAAGGTCTAGTCTTTTTCTACATATAAGAAATGGGGGACTCAAGGGGCTTTTGTACCTAGGAGGGCCTCACAGGGTCCTGCTCAGTTTTTTTTGTTTTGTTTTTGAGAGTTCTGAGTTTAAGTTTTATTCAGGGTCTTATTGCAGACTATAGCTTGAGAGACAGCCACTCAGTACCTCTGAGTAAACTGCTCAGAAGAGGTAGGGGAGAAGCATATATATATATATATATATATATATATATATATATGGATTTTTTTTCACACACACACACTGTATTTTATTTTTACAAGAGATAAATAGACTGACACCAAGCATTGTAAATGGATGACCACAACAAAAGCAACAATGATTGCAATTACCAAACATGAAACACACTCATACTATGTCATAACCTGCTCAGTTTTAATCCCCCCATTTCTTTGATACTCCTCAATCCTGAGGGTAACCGGGGCACGACAAAAAAGGGAACAGTTTTGGATAGAGAGGTTAATCATAAACTTGGCAGTGGAAGTCAGTTTTAGGGGGACTCAGTTTCAATCTCCACTCCTGTTTTAACTTTCCCCAAATCTTTGAGGGAATGGGGCAGTAACCACTCTGGATACTTCCTACTAAAATGGGGTGTAGTCCTGCCTCAGCTGGGGAATGGACACCAAGATGGAAATATTCCCAAGTTCCAGGTCTTGGAACCTAGTCTTGCATGATGAAGATATTAGTTCCTTGGTCCACCATTTTAGTGTAATAGTCCCAGTTAGAAGTAGGAGGAGGAGTGACGACCTGAACTTTAATAAACCTTGAAAAGTAGATCTCATTCTCTGAGGAATTCAGGAGAATAAGCCTGAAAACCAGTCTGTACCTGTTACTTCTGGGGAGACTTGTTGTAGCCAGGTAACCAGTTGCCTAATGTTATTTAAGGAGGTTTTAACTTCTGATGTGTTATTAACATACACAAAACAGGAGCTATTGGCCACTACACATGTGTCTCCTTTTTCTATTAAAATCTAATCTAAAGCAATTTTATTGTCCAGTACTACTCTGGCTAAAGAATCTAGTGTCTTCTGCTGGGAGGCTATGGCTTGAACTGTCTCATTTGTTACTATTTCCAAAATAAGAAAAAATTTAATAGTTACAAGAGGAGACCACAAGGATGGTCTCCAGCTGGCAACGGCCAGCAGACACTGCCTTGAGAACCAGTGAGTGTCCTTGACACAGTTCAGAAAATACAGCAATACAGGAATGTGTCTAAAAATCACATCCAAAAAACAAAAACAAACAAACAAAAATGAATAAAAATGGGTGACTTCCCTGATGGTCCAGTGGTTAAGACTCCCACTGCAGGGGGCACAGGTTCAATCCCTGGTTGGGGAACTAAGATCCCACATGCCATGTGGCAAGGCAAAAAAAAAAAGAATAAAAATCCACAATGGCCATCCAGCTCCACCTTGGATGCCTGAACTACAGCCACTCCATTTGGATTTTCAAATGATTCCCCTCCTTAGTGGTCAAAGCAGTTATACGATACATGTTTGATAGGTCACAAAGCAGGCGGTTCTGGTCAGCATAAAGTTCAGGTTAATTATGTATTAGCCAGAATGACTTACCCATACTTCAGTGTGAAGATTTCTTCTATCATTTCCCCTTTTGTTTGCAAATCTTTGTCTAGATCAAAATATTTGTCCTTCAGTGCCAGTAAGGTTGCTGCCTCACCCTGGTCCATCATGTCACTCAGTGCTAGGTCTCCTTTTTGTTTATACAGATATTTGCCTAGTTATCTACTTTGGGGGAAAACTAATCAGACCACAGAGAACAAGCTCAGAGGTATGCTAATGGGAAAACTTTTTATAGGCTATACATTTATCAATTATACCGAATTGTTACACAAACATTGTACATGTGCTTTTAACAGTAGACTTAAAGCAAGCAATGATACATGTCATGAGTACTTAGGCTCTGTGACAACTTCACTAGAGAATTTTCTTTCCATTCTATACATTGGGGTCACCAGTATGGTTAGAAATAAAACAATAACTTTCAATATTAATAGGCAGTTACAAACATTTGTTAAAGAGTTCGATTAAATTAGTAGGATGGGTCTTACAGGCCTAGTCCAGATTCTTGGGTCAGCTGCCTACCATTGTTGCTGTCTTCTTGTCATCCTGGTGTGGATGTTGTTTGGAGTCAGCAGTTCTTTCTATAGACCAGTCCAGTGCAGAGGCCTTTCTTAAGTGGGAAATATGAACTCAAGAGTCAGTTCCCTTCAGTTTCACTGCACATGAGCTAGTTAAGGGTACCTGGTAAGGATCCTTTTATCTAGATTGGAGACAGATGCCTAATCTCCTGGTTGCAGGTCATAGGGCATCTGATCTTCATCTAAAGATAGATTGCTGTGATAAGCTTTAGAAACAAACTTAGAGTGTATTTTTAATAATTTAATTAAACTTTACAGTTGGGAACCCTCCTACATTCAATGGGAATGTAAATTGTTACAGCCACTATGGAAAACAGTATAGCCAAATTAAGACTAATTTGTTTGCTACATAAGTCTAATTTCAATAAACTTGGCCTGATTATTTACATAAGTCTAACTGATCATAAAGGGTCTTTTCAATTAGCTGTGCTGGAACTTTTCATAAGGAATCTCAGATTGAATCTTTAAAAGGCCTCTCAAGGCCAGAAAAGCCACGTCAAGAGCTTGCCACAGATTCTGCCTATGATATCTACAGATTTGGATGAATTCCGCTCTTTTTGAAGTCACAAAATACTTGAGATTTCTGCACCTGTTGGGAGGTGACCTTCCTTGTTCACCTGACAGGCTGCTGGGAACCTAAGGGTTTCAGTTTCTGGAGGGATTAGGTAGAAAGAAAAGTGTTTCAATTCTGCTTACATAGGTATAATTTACCAAGTTGCTGTCAATCACAATTAGCTTAAGTGGAAATGTTTCCTTATATCTGGAAAACACAGATTAAAAGCCAGTAATATGTCAGACGAAAAACATAAATATTACAACCATATTCACCAGTTCACTCAGTCCTATGTAACTCATCCTTGATTGCCTCAGGCTTAAGGGGATACTGCTTTTCTCGAGGATATTGATCAGAATTCCT
Source organism: Pseudorca crassidens (assembly GCF_039906515.1). Taxonomy (NCBI): domain Eukaryota; kingdom Metazoa; phylum Chordata; class Mammalia; order Artiodactyla; family Delphinidae; genus Pseudorca; species Pseudorca crassidens. The sequence goes on along the minus strand of NC_090296.1, from coordinate 84,616,030 downwards.
TAAGGTGATCCTAATCAGCTGTATGTTTTTAGCTCTTCCGACTCAACCCTGAGACCATACATCTGGGTTCACCTTCTCTAAGATATGGGCAGGTACGTTCTCAGACTTTCTTATATCCTCTCCCAGGGCTAGTAAAAGCTATTTTTCCCCACTGAGAGATATGCCTTTCCATTAGGTCAACACTTACAGAGGCTTTTAACTTTGAGAGCAGGTCCCATCCCAACAGAGGGATGGGACACTCTGGGACATATAGGAAGGAGTCCAGTAGTGTGGAGGGTCCTATTTTCATGTTAATTGTTCTAAAAATAACCTCCTAGTAAAGTTGCCTAATGCCTCTTTAATAGTACACTCCAGTGTGGACAGTCTTCCTCTCAGGGTGGTCCAGACTGAATAAGTGACTCCAGTATCTATGAAAAATTCTACTTTCTCCCCCTCTAGTTCTAAGACAACCTGGTGCTCCTTTGGGGAGGTTGGGATTATATATTATCAGGTTTATAAGGCCCTGTCAGTCTTCCTCTACTTGGGGTATCATGAGCTTTGGGATTTCTGTGGCCCTCCTGCTCTGAGGATGGTCAGGACATTCCCTTTTCAAATGCCCTTCCTTCTTATAGAAAGCACATTGATTGGGCCCCAACTTCACTGGTGGCCCCACTTTGGTCCCTCGGTGGGGGCCGGGGTTACTCACCCACATTGGTCTCTCCGATGCCCATGGCTTACCTGAGGTGAACTGGAGAGCAACAGCCAGGAGGGTGCCTGGCCTTTTCAGCTTCTTGTCCCCCTTTTCTTCCTCAGCCATATCTCGGTTGTTGAACACCCCAAAAGCAATATCTACAAGATGGGAGTTTGGGGTGTTTGGGCCCACTGCTACTTTCTGCAGCTTCCTTTGTATGTTGGGGGCACTCTGAGATATAATAAGTATTGACCACTGGGTTACTCTCAGGGGTGTGTAGATCAAGAGTTGTATACTGTTGGAGACATTTTCTAGTCCTCTCTAGGAATGCTGATGGGTTTTCAGCCTCTTGCTGAATATTTGACTTTTCCCCAATTAATGGGTCTCCGGCAAGAAGGCTTTATCCCCTTAAGTGGGAGACTGGTAATTCTCAAGCCAGGCCCTATTCACTGAAACACAGGATCCCATGTAGGGTCAATGGCAGGGACTGCTTCCGCTGCTGGTCTCCAGATCTGGTGGTTGGCTGAGTTAAGTGCTGCTTATCTGCCTCTTCCCCAGCCTTCGACAGGACACTGGTCTTCCTCAGCTCTAAGGAGGCTGAGAGGGACTGAAGATCTGCCCAATTAGAGTTATGAGTCATAAATATTCCACTCATTAAATCTATGAATCTCTCTGGATCCTCTCTCAGGCTTCTAGTATGTTCTTTCCAATTATAGAGGTCTGAGGTAGAGAAGGGGACATAGATGGTTGTAAGCCCCCCTCACCATTAGGGACCTGCCTGAGGCGGCAAACAGAAACCTCAGGTTGATAATTAGCCCCACTTCAGGTGGTTCCCCCTGAAACAGAGGGCCCAGGAGGAAGGGGCGGGCAAAAATCTTGAGAGGGAACGGTCAGGCCCTTGTTCACTTCTGCAGGAGGTGGTACACCTCCCTTCCCTTCTGACAGGGAAGGCGGAACAGGGTCAGGTGTTGGTACCCGGTAAGAGGTACCCGGTAGGGAATTCCATGGCAGTCCAGTGGTTAGGACTTGGCGCTTCCACTGCAGGGGGCACGGGTTCGATCCCTGGTCAGGGAAATAGGATCCCACAAGCCGCATGGTGGCGTGGCCAAAAGAAAAAAAAAAAGAGGTGCTGGGTAAGGGGGTGGCACAAGAGGTTGGGCCCTTCCCATGGGAAGTCCTGAATCTACAGGGCCCTCTAATATATAGGCCCTCTATGATTGGCAGAATCGGTTTCCCAATGCTTACTGGTTTTTCGCTTGCTGTCACTTTACAAAGGGCCATAAAGCACTGTACATGTGGCATCTCGACCCATTTTTCTAACCTTCTGCAGTAAAGAACTAACTATAGGATGATACTGTGATTTGGAGATCCATTCTCTGGTCATTTGTCTTGGCTTCCTAGTGAGCATTGGGGCCAGACAACGTTACAGAAGATCACTATCTGTTTCTTTGTCATGGGTTGTTACCCAAAAGATTTACAATTACTTATAATACATCTCAACGGACTATAATCGGGAACAGAAATGTTTCCCATTCTGATGTACCACAGGGAAGCAGCCATTCTCAGGGGCTGACTGATACAATTTACAGACATCAGAGTCTGCTCCTCCTGAGTCTGAAAATAGTTTCCCACCTCTCATCCTCCTGATTGAAAAACCTGGGACTTCCCTGGTGGCGCAGTGGTTAAGAATCTGCCTGCCAAGGCAGGGGACACGGGTTCGATCCCTGGTCAGGGAAGATCCCACATGCCACGGAGCAACTAAGCCTGTGCGCCACAACTACTGAGCCTGCGCTCTAGAGACTACGAGCCACAGCTACTGAGCCTACGCCCCACAACTACTGAAGCCCGCACGCCTAGAGCCCATGCTCCACAACAAGAGAAGCCACCGCAATAAGAAGCCCGGGCACCGCAATGAAGAGTAGCCCCTGCTCACCGCAACTAAAGAAAGCCCGCACGCATCAACTAGAGAAAGACCCAACGCAACCAAAACAAAAAAAGAAAGGAAAAACCTGATGTGGGGTACTTCCCTGGTGGTGCAGTGGTTAAGAATCCGCCTTCCAATGTGGGGGACACAGGTTCGAGCCCTGGTCCAGGAAGATCCCACATGCCGCGGAGCAACTAAGCCCGTGTGCCACAACTACTGAGCCTGCGCTCTAGAGCCCGCGAGCCACAACTACTGAGCCTGTGTGCCACAACTACCGAAGCCTGTGCGCCCTAGAGCCCGTGCTCCCCAACAAGAGAAGCCACCACAATGAGAAGCCCGCGCATCGCAACGAAGAGTAGCCCCCGCTCCCCGCAACTAGAGAAAGTCAGCACTCAGCAACGAAGACACAACCCAGCCAAAAATAAATAAATTTAAAAACAAACAAACAAAAAAAACTGATGTGGTTGAGTATCCGGCCCAACTGATCTCAGGTGGGAACTCCTAAGTCGTGGCAAGTTTTCTGTTGATCCCCAAAAAGCTGCGACAACAAGTTGCCCAGTCTCCAGTGTCCCAGAAACTTGATAGGGGCCCTATCCAGGTCTGCATTCCCTGAACCCAGAGGTCGCTTGTTTCTTATTAAAAAATGAACTTAACCTCCTCAAGTCACAGAAAACATGGCTTCTAAACCCAGAGGTCTCTAGTCTCCCACAGGAGGAATGCAACACCCAGAGCAGTCGGAACGAAGTTCCCACTCACAGAGGTTTCTGGCTCCTTACCAGGAAGAACACAACCTCCCAGAGTTACAGAAACCCAAGGTTTAATTTGTCCCACCTGAAACCCCAAATGCACGTTCCTGAAATTCTGCTTTAATCAAAAGTGAAATTATCCCAACACTTGCACTTAAATATAGCACCGGTTCTGAATTCTACTCACACTCTGAAGTCTGCTGGCACTGAACAAAGTTGTTCAGGTGGGCACTCCACCCACAGAGATCAGCCTGTGAGCAGTCTCTGAGCTGGTAGATACCAAGCAGACCTCTGACCGACCAAGACACCCCAAGCGGCCTGATCAGTAGCGGAGGTAAGCCCTGGAGGAGTTGCCCCCACCAACTGCTTCACCCCAGTGTGGCCGGCCATCCTAGTCCCTGATCAGGACCCACCAGCGTCGCCAGAAATTGTTACCAGACTCAATGGGTCCGTGGCTTGGGGTGCATAGCCAATGAACACGCCAAGTACTTTTGATCAAAGCAGAGGTATTTTTCACTTGTGACAAGTAAGGAGACAGGGAGATAGCTCTCAAAACACTGTCTCCCAGCACAGCAAGATCAGGGAAGTGTTAAGCTAAGGGTGCATGCATATTCATGAAAGGGTGAGTGTGATCTTTCACGTGGAGGTGGAGTTCTAGTTGAGCAGCACAACATGTTCAAACATACTTGCCTGTTAAAAAATGGTAGCAATCCCTGCCCTTGGGATGGACATTTTAGTCTTAAAATGAGGCAAAGTTTACTCTAGGTTAACAAAATCCAGGCACCTAGTTGAGTGAAGTCAAGAGACTCAGCAAAGGTCAGCGTAATCAATCCTTAAGCTCCAGTTAGTTTAGTGGTTGAGTGTTCAAGGGGGTTTAGATTCTGCAAAAACAGCTCAAGGATGTGCTTATGGCTGGTCTTTACCTTTTTTTTTTTTTTTTTTTTGCAGTACGCGGGCCTCTCACTGTTGTGGCCTCTCCCGTTGCAGAGCACAGGCTCTGGACGCGCAGGCTCAGCGGCCATGGCTCACGGGCCCAGCTACTCTGCGGCATATGGGATCTTCCCAGACCAGGGCACGAACCCGTGTCCCCTGCATCGGCAGGCGGACTCTCAACCACTGCACCACCAGGGAAGCCCTGGTCTTTACCTTTGATATGGAACTGGGAGATTTTGTGACTGATTTATTGTATCTGCTATGATTACTTCTCTTGCCCAATAATAGTTCCTGCATTCTTTGATTTTTTAAAAATAAATTTATTTATTTTATTTTATTATTTATTTTTGGCCCCATTGGGTCTTTGTTGCTCTGCGCGGGCTTTCTCTAATTGCGGCGAGCCGGGGCTACTCCTCGTTGCGGTGCGCAGGCTTCTTGTTGCGGTGGCTTCTCTTGTTGCGGAGCATGGGCTCTAGGTGCATGGGCTTTAGTAGTTGTGGCATGTGGGCTCAGTAGTTGTGGCTCGTGGGCTCTGGAGCGCAGGCTCAGTAGTTGTGGCGCACAGGCCTAGTTGCTCCATGGCATGTGGGATCTTCCGGGACCAGGGCTCAAACCCGTGTCCCCTGCAGGTTTCTTAACCACTGCACCACCATGGAAGCCCTCTTTGATCTTTTAAAATCATTAATTAGTGAGACCTGTTCTTTGTTTCACATGAAGACCTAGGAGGCCATAGTTCTCCTTCCTCTCAATCATCAGTAAAGAGAACACAAAGAGGTTTCTGAAATTCACACTCTGGTTCTTAACTTAAGCTTGTCCAGCACATGTTACAATTTCTCTTATTGCCTGGTATGGTATTCTACTTCGGCAAGGTATGACATACTCTAGTTTAACCCCAGCCCTTCCTTATTACTGTCTTGCTAACAAATCTAGCAGGGTAGAGAAAAAAATTTTCCTCCTCAGCAGTTTACACGGAAGTATATGGATACATAAACTTAACATTTTGTTAATAACCATTAAGATCTTCTGGGATGGTATATATTACACTGGATAATAGCTGCTATGAAAAAAATCTCTTGTGAATTTGGTTAGTGTGAGTCTAAATATCTTGCTGAGTTCCAGTAAAGGTAATTTGTGTACTTGCAAATCTGAGCATCAGACTGGATTTTGATGTTCTTTCC